>NC_143551.1:150694250-151016000 GCF_054136105.1 Typopeltis vanoorti
GCTATAATCTTAATCATATCTAAGGCATGAATTTCAGAAGTCAGGAAACCTATCTGGGAACTCTTACAATTATAATTATATCAGAAATGTTATATTGAATACGAATCGATGCTTTCTATTATTGCGAAAATTTCTTTTATTGCGAAAAAAATTATATTATAGTTAACAATCTTCAACCGAACATAGACAGAATTGTGTACGAGTAAACAATTGAGTTTTCCTCAACAATGAGTAAGATGGAAACAATAAAGCTAACAATTGTAGTGTGTACTTGAGCAGCGATTTTTTTCCAAAAACATTTTTTTTCCTGAAAACCAGTAATGGACTTAGTTTTTTATTCACTTACTCAAATTAATTTTCTTCAGTTAAAAAAAAAAGTAAAAAAAACAAAACAAAACAAACATATTCAGGTCATCCAAGAGTTCTAAATAACATTATATAGGAAATTCTTTTAAATAGATAATATATTACTTTATGCAATTGTAAAATGAAATCGCATTTTATGTTAGCAAGTACCATTAATACTAAAATAACTAAGGTTGCAGTACATCAGTGAGAGTGCCCTCACTGATACACTGCAACCTTTCTTAGATAGGATTCACATAGAAAAAATAACATAATATTGATCTAGATTCTTCTGTGGTTATGAGGAAAATTTTAAAATAAAAATCCAGAAAGTGCAAACTAAAGTTATGGTAAAATAGAAGTATAAAATAAAAAAGTGGTCGTAAAAATAATACAGAGAATAGAATACTTATATGAATAGCACATAATACTTTTCTATTTATCTCCTCCTCTCACTCTTGAGGTTTAGTTTCACACTACTCTCTCTATATGTTTAGATAATATTAATCACGTTTTGTAGAGTAGTGAAAGAAGGTTGAGCTGAAATTGATGCTATCATTACGAAATCTCCTTGGCAAGTCAAGCACAGAACGCCTTTGAGCCGTACATTAAGACGGCTGGTGTGAAACTGTGAACGTGGAATTATTCCAGTCCCGACCCCTCTAGTGCTGGCAATGAACATAACTTTCTTGTTTAGCGAAGGGAGCTCTCATGGTGAGTTTTATCGACAAGGTCAGTTAGTCAGCCACATTTCCTTCTTCGGGGCTATGAAAATTATCCAGGAAATCATCCATCACCTTCATTCATGCAAGTGAAATGGGTGTAAGCTCTGTCGTCGGGGAAGATTTAGTAAATGCATCATGACAGTTCATCCTACTAATTCAATCGATGTACTTTCCTGTAATTTTTAAATGAGAAAAAATATACCTGTGATGTTTTTCAGACGGTTTGTTGCAGACAATATTTTATAAATCATTATTTTATTATTATTTTGCAATTGCATGAATACATTTTACTTATACGTGAACCGACAGATGCAAACCCTTACGAATTGGAAAAGATTAATTGGCTGGAACATGGCAGTTCTTTTAAATGGGGAATATTTCATTCTGTTTAGCTAGCCGTTTTACTAATTGGTAATCCTGTTCGATAGCCGTATACCTTTTCGGATTATCTTCAAACCAGGTGTGATCCATAATTAGAATTGCTTTCGAACGGTGTATGATGAACATGGTTCATCATATACCGTTCGAAACGGTTGAACATGACACAAGGCTCATCATATATCTGACAACTGAATGTTTTACACAGTGAGGAAGGAAAAATATAATTTCTAGGACTAAAACGCCACACTAAATATTCCTGGCGTCTTGAAAGTAACATTCATAGCAGATTCCAGTTGAAATATTCCATATATATTTCCAAACATAAGGTTGGAAACATAGTATAATATTTAGAAAATGTTCCTTGCTGTATGCTTCATTTTTTCTTTAACTTTATAATCTCTGAACAAAATTGATCCATTTCAAAGTGATAGAACGTTATAATTTTTCAAAAGGACGAAAACGTTTCCTTCATATTTGCTAATGAAACATTACAATACTCTCCATTCCTTGTATTATTCATCGTTGGCATATTGCCAGCCAAACAAGTGGCATAACAATGACAGGAAATTAAATTATTGAATAAACCAGTTCATGCAATGGAACTAAATATTATACTGTAGACTAAATTATATAATCTGCCACGAAAATTGTGTGGAGAATATATTTTAGTAATGCCATAAAACCAAGCACTATTTTTATCCAACAGCTGTTAATTAAGCTTTCTAATTAAATACGCATGACAAACTGTAGTAACAAAGTCAACATTTTTTCACTAGCGCCACTTCCGTATTGTTAGCAATAGTACATGGAAAACTGAACATGGTATTCCAAACTGGAATGAATTACTTGCGTGTAACGCCACTATTTGATCTCTTATTGTCCAATGCACACCGAATTTTAATTTGGTTGATGATTTTTATGTCAATAATAAAATCTTGAAGAGTGATTCCATCAGGATTTATTCTATCAATCTCTCCCTTGCATCTGATTCAGGCGGGTTGGGTCTCCTCCTAATGAGGAGTCACGGCGAAATAATGCAGCCGGCACGCCACTCCTCTGTTGCATCTCCATTGGAGGTATTCATGATTGTAGTCGTGTGTGTGTTCAAGGGGCCGGTTTGCCTGCTTGCGGGATGAAAAAAATAAACCCACTAAACTGGAGGAAAAAACCCTACTTCCCGCGCCTAAGACCGGCTAACTTGGCTATGGCTGAGGAAGATCCTTGAGCTCCTCACGTCTCTGACTAGAATCGAACCTAAGACACTCCTTCCACAGGCATATGGTTGCGAAGCGCGCAGCCACTAGGCTAACCGCGCGGACCAGGATTTATTAATGATCTCAATTTAGTTGTCAGAGGCGTCTAAAATCACATTTATCAAATTGATTTCAGGTAATATGACAATCGGTCAAGTATTCAGGAATTAAATAATAAATAATGAAAATTCACGAAGGAAAGATTAATAAAAATAGTTTAGATTTCGGAAAATTACTTCATGTACATCCATTTTTAAAGTAATGCAAAAGGTTGCTGAAAAAGGTTGTGATCCCGTTAACAACCGTTAAGGGAAATTTCTGATTAAAATTTGTTTTTAAGAGAATAATTGACTAATAAACAACACCTGAATATTATGGAAGAGAAAGATGATCATGATCACGTTTTATAATACGATGACATCTGAGTGGGATCAATGTAATAGGTTTACACTGATAATGGTGGACTTTGCAAATTCCTTTGATAGGATATCGCATGGAATTTTAATCGGCAAACTGAAGCACATGGGGATGGATATAGAGTTGGTGAAATGGATAGGAGGGTGGTTGATGGAGAGATATCAGAGAGTAGTTTATTCAGGAGTAGAGTCCAAAAGAAGTGGCGTGCCACATGGCTCTATTCTTGAGCCGCTACTGTTTAATTTGTAAATTATTGACATAGAGGAACTGTTCAGTTAATGCCCATGATGCAAAGTTCGATAGAGCAATAATTAATACAGATGATGTGAAAATTTTGCAGGATGATTTGGATAGATTGGCGGACTGGGAAAATGAGAATAAATGTCATTTTAATGTGGCAAAGTGTAAGCTTATGCATTTTTGGATGAAAAGATTACCAGCCGTATTCCACATTGGTGGAACTGTACTCCAGGAAATTGATGAAGCCAGAGACTTAGGAGTGTTAGTGGATTGGGTGTTATAGTTTAGGGGGCACATAGTTAAAGTGGCTAAAGCAGCCCATTAGATCACTTGGTAACTGAGGAATACTTTGTTATTATTTTTCAGTAACCAGATTATTATTCCTCTTTATCGAGCCTAGATAAGACCCCCATCTTGATCATTGCGCACAGATCTGGGTTCCAGGGTTTCTTGGGGATAAGGAAGAGGTGGAGAGGATCCAGAGGTGAGTGACCAAGATGGTAGCAGATCTATGGAATGAGCCTTACTAGAACGGGTTGAAGATCTGTGGGTTACAAAAACTGATTAACAAGCGGAAAAGGGGTGACATGATTGAGACATTCAAATTACTGAGGGTTTTTTACCAAATTAATACAGAGGAAATTTTCAGAACAGGACTTGTGATGGGAGAACTAGGAGCCATCCTTGGAAAATGAGTTTAGTCAGCAAGGGTGTTAGAACTAGTTTTTTTGCTTGGAGAGTGATAAATGAGTGTAGTTGACTGCCAGAGTCCGTTGTGGATGCCATTACTGTGAATGAGTTCAAAGCAAAGTATGATAGATACTGTACAGATGCTGGATAGTTCATGACATGATGTTTAGGGCCTCCCTCGATGAATCTATGGACCTTGGAGTAACCCGTAATAATAATAATAATAATAATAATAATTTGTTGACCTTTCAAAGTTGGTTACTTCAAGTTTTTTTTTTTTTACTTTATTCATTTAATGATCTTAATAAAGGAGCCGAAATATATAAGGCAAAAACTTCGGAAAGCGCAGAAGAACCCATAAATGAACATAGAAATATGAAATAGAGAGAAAATTATATTATAGTGCAATGATACAAAATTGCATTATAATACAATAAAAAGCTAAAAGTCCAAGAATAAAACTTATATCACACGTGATCAGCTGTAAGAATGACAATGTGTTGGCCCTTTTTATCGTCAGTTTAATTTCATTTTGATTTTGAGCCTTAAAAGGTTACGGGATCAGCTCCTTTCCCACTAATTTGGCACTTTTTTTGTTATGATCACTGCGCAATTCATGGTGCTAATTGTTTTGCTTTTCAGTGCAAGGTCGAAACCGGTCTGGGTAGTGATCTCCCCCATAATGTATAACATATACATCTCCTAGGAGATGTGTTTTACATTATGGGAAAATACTAAGGACAGTGATCGAAGCTTGCCCCACCTTTACTACGAGTTGCCCTGTCATGAAAGGTTGGCGTAAGCTTGTATCCGCTGAAACTTTTACAGTCTCTATATCGGCATGAAACTCTTATAGTTTCTATATGCGGCTATGAAATAATGTTGGATTCAATATCCACTTAATTTGAATAATCCTTTATTGTGATTTTATGGTCAGCATTGTCTGTTAGTTCATATCACATCTCTGAGCATTGTATAAAAATTACGTATGCGAACAAAGATCGGCAGGAAATATTTTCGTTTTTATATCACAAGAGAATTTGCTGTCTCAGCTGCCTTCATCGCTATTCATCAGTAAGCATTTTTGGTATCATAAGGACAACTGGTTACGAAAAAAGAAAACTTGTGGCTAGTCATGTTTCTTTTTTTAAACCACAATTTCTTATGAAGTAGCCTTTTATTAAGTTATCGTCCCTTCACCGACTTTTATTCAATAAAAAATGGAGAAAAAAAGAAATTCGGAGAGTGCTATAAGCAAATCACCCGTCTTTGCACTATTAAACGAGACAACCCAATCTTCCGTTCTTTGTATATAATTAAGTTTTCTTTAATGTGTTCATAATCAATTTCTTACATGAAAACGCGCAGTTTCTAACTTATCCCAAATTCAACGAAAAAAGATACATTTTCACATAAGGAATCGCCTGGAAAATCTACGAAATAAAATCATTCTTAGAAACGTGAATGCATTTTTTTTATTATAATGTTTTATTTATTATTTTTGACGTTCAGCCAATTTATATTCGAAAAATGGCATTTTGAATAAAGACGTAGTCTGAAGAAAAATAAATAAAAGAAAATCATTGCAGATGATCAAGTAAAGTGATATTCTTGTGTTGTACCAATTGTTAATTGCTGCAGCACCTGAATAGTGTCAGTTGTTAATCACTTAATAACTGAATTCCATATCAGTATTTTGGTATAGTACCAATTGTTAAATGACACAACAATTGAACTTATATACATTGCAGGTATAGGATAATGGCAATTGTCAATTATCAGAACAGTCGAACTATTGAACTTATAGACAATTCTGGTAGAGTGTCAATTGTTAATTAAGACAACAATTGAACCTAGAGTCGATTGTAGTATATGCATTGCAGGTATTGGTTAATTGTTAATTATCGGAATAATTAAACTTAGAGACGATTCTAGTACAGGCATTAGAAGCCTTTGTTAATTACGGGAAAATTGAATTTCATATCAGCATTCTTGTATGGTGTCAATTGTTAATTACCACAGCAATTGAATTTCATATCAGTATTCCGGTATGGTAAGAATTTTTACTTGACACAATAATTAAAGATTTCTCTGTAGCTCAGTTGATTTTGACGGAGTCCTTCGGAAAGGCCCGAGTTCGAGTCCCGTCTATGATGCGAAAAACCTTCAAAATTTAAAATAATTACAAACAGAGCCAAGTAACTATGTGACCAAGTACACTGACAACCTCTTACAATACAATACAGTTTGAAATTATTCAGAGTTGAAATGTCAGTTGTCGACATAAGGACTTTCAAACTGAATGATGTTCTTATTCTACCCCAGAAGATCAGATTCTTCCTCCATGAAAACACGTAATGCTGACCGGTAAACACACACACACACACACACACACACACACACACACACACACACACACACACACACACGCGCCATGAGCAGAAATATTTGTGATTGCTGTACTGATTCTGTGTGGAAATAAAGTTGTGACCCTGCCAATTCTTCCTCTTCTTCAGAAGAGACTTCCCTCTCAGGTACTTTGACACCGTGTGGTCAAAGAGACGACAATATGACTAAAAAAAAAAAAAAACTGACCTTCTAACCATACACACACGCGCGCGCCATGAGCAGAAATATTTGTGATTGCTGTACTGATTCTGTGTGGAAATAAAGTTGTGACCCTGCCAATTCTTCCTCTTCTTCAGAAGAGACTTCCCTCTCAGGTACTTTGACACCGTGTGGTCAAAGAGACGACAATATGACTAAAAAAAAAAAAAAACTGACCTTCTAACCATAACTGCCTTGACAGGTGCGTAATTCTAAATGACAACGTCAAAACTTTAGCCTCATAAGTTAAGGAAATAAATTAAATTTATTATTATGCATGTCTAACATTGTAAATCCAAATAAAAAGAAAAAAATAGAAGAAAATTAACAAATCGGCGTCAGATCTGTTTTGTTGCCCTTAGCAACAAAATGTCTCACTCTCAACATTGTTTCAACGAGAAAATCTCTTGGATGATTTACATCGTTGTTTTATTGGAATATTTTCCCTTTAACGATGCAGAAGAATTAAATGCCGATAGCGCAACAGAAAAGAGATATTATCACTGCTCGTCAGGGCTAAGGGTATTTAGACTCAGTTGGTGTTCATCTCGACTTCCTTCGCGTACTCTGTGTCACTTGCATTTATCCGAAACAAATTTGGAAGAGGGGGGGGGGGACAACATCACGTTACTTGGTAATACTGCACGCGCATTCAGTAATGGAACGTTGCGTTCTGACTTCAGTTAATTCACTGTTGGGTCTGTTACTCATACTTGTGATCGCTGAAATTAATGAATTTTCGATAAATGCTGCGAAACATCTGTTTTCCCTTTTAATAGAAATTTTATTAAGTACTAGGGATGCCGAGTAAAATGTGGCAGCTAGTTACCGTTTTACTATTACAAAAAAAAAAAAAAAAAAAGCTTCTTTCGTTCGCGCGGCCGTTTTCTAAGTCATATCTTGAATTAACTATTAAACTATTAACTATTAAAAGCAATCCTTATTTTGTAAAATAATAGGTGACAGTACTCTTTGATTTGGTATACTAAGTAAATGTGTAAATGCCTGTGTATTTATATCTGTGAATAGCGTTTATTCTCCAGTGGGGTTGCCTATACGCTGAGTTAAAAACACCCTGCAATTGTCACGAGACTGGCTGACTCTCCTTCGATTGAAAACTCCTTATAAAGATTTTTCTTGCGTTAGCAGTATTCGATCCCGGATCTTTCTAACCAAGGGCATCACCGTTGCAGAAGGACCTCGTTCCCACGGGAAAAAAAAAAAAAAAAAAAAAAAAAAAAAAAAAAAAAAAACAGGTTAGAAGGCAAATTAGGGAATTGAAGGCACTTTACGAGCTATGTTGATAGTTTATTTTGTGATTTTTTCCTCGACTAAAGATAGTGGTGGATCCAAGTAGTGGTTTACAACAGAGTATATTAATAGATTCCTATAACTGCAATTCCGTCATACTAAAATAAAAACTTCCTCATCTATACTATGAATGACGTTTAAAACTTATTACAGACAACCACAAAATAAATTTCAGAATAGTGACATTAATGATTTTCGCAGCATTAGAGCCAATTTTCTCTTATTGTCTGATTTTACTACTAAAACTATCGAATCGATTAAGTCAAAATTTCACCCACTAAAGAACTTAATTACGAAAGTTCATCAAAATCCTTCAAACCTAACAAAAGTAAGTGAAAACGAATCTAAACAGAAATTTAAGAATTTTGCAAAACACACACCTAAAGCAAATCCATAATTGCCAAATATTCGGAAATATGTGATAAAATCATTTCTACACATAATTTTTTATTATTATTTTTTTCTTACACGTGTTACTTCTATTAGGCGAGACCTCATATCTAAGAGTGCTTCAGATGTGATTCTTAAAGGGGTATCCGCGACCCAACCGCACAGATCCATTTACTGTGTGGCCGCTCAACACCGATCATGTCTTTCATTTTTCACAACTCATCTGAGACCGCCCTGACGAGACAGTCCCGTAGTGTTTTTGTGCCGTTGAAGGAGGGGGGAGTTGTTGAAAGCCCATCCGTTGATGCATTTCTTCACTGCACACCCACATACAACATCCCTGTGCCGACTAACTTGTCAACACACCTCGGCTCCCTGCAGTTTCAATCTATCTTTTCAATAGACCCATACAACTGCGTTCCCCCCTCCCTCCCTCTCTGAAAGTGCCATTAAGTCAGCTGACCGAGAAGCCGGAGACAGTGTTCCATTTATGACGGCGCGACCCTTAAATCCTCGAAGCACAAAATCATCGTACTGACACTAATTTCCACGCGCGTTTACCCCTCAGATCGTCTCCTGGACAACGTAGAATAGTACAAGTCGGACTACAACAGCCGTCAAATTCAGCCAGCCACCTCCTGCAGCTCACACTAATCATGGATCATCTCTGCATGAAAGTTGACTTTCCGTCAAAACTTTACGAGCATAGAGTTCTTTGATGTATTCTCCCCCCCTCCGCTACACCCTCTGTTTTCTGTTATTATCCCTGCGTTTGGACTTTCACGCACTTCCGGAAAAATGATCCGTCTCTCAATGGATAATAAAAAATAAAATAAATATGCTTTTCACAATTTATGCTTTACACACACACACACACACACACACACACACACACTGACATTTAGTTGAAAAGCTTATATAAAGATTCGCCGCGTCCTACAAGAGGATTCGAATCTAGGTGTTTTCAACCAATGGGCATAGTCGAAATCGATCCAGTTACGGTGGCTTGATGGAAGAATAGTAAAGTTTTAAAAAAAATACAAAGGCTAATGAAACAGAAACGAGTAACAAGGTTATCGAGTTTGTAAAACATAATAATAAGCGATGCAAATTGAGCACACATTCTGAGTAGTGTATAGAAAATATACACACACATGTCCAGTAAATCAGTAAATGGTCGCTATATATATATATATATATAAGTAATTATTATCTAAGCATGAAGATAAAATCGAATCGAATATCTCATGAAGAACTGCAATTTGGAGACCTTAGTTTAATATGATTCAACGCTCACAGGCTAAACTGTATGTATTCTGCATTTCACTCTCAAATGAGACCATGTAATTGAACCTCTATTAAAAAACAAAAAACATTATATTCTTTGCATCGCAGATTGATTTCAAACCCAGCCATGTGTCAACGAAGGGCATGTATTGAGCTACGGAATCAGCGTCGACATCTGAAGGCAGCATCATATATCCATAATCAATCTCTAATGAAAGTTTTTTCAGTAGTCATACACCTCATTAGCTGTAAATTTGAGACCACACACACACACACACACACACACACACACACACACACACACACACACACACACACACACACACACACACACACACACACATTCAAGAACTCTGTACTTTTATGAATCAGCTGACAAAATAACTGTACTAATAGGAAAAATCAAAGGATGTACTTCACTCACCTTTCATCCAGTATGCTATTTGTCGTCTAGGAGGATGAAATATTTGCGAAGCGTGATACGACCGTCCTAAAGCATCATTAGAAAAATTATTCTAGTTGTTACACACTTCTCGAAAACTTACAAAGAGCAGAGCTCAAATTAAACTTGACATTTCCATGTGAGAATGCAGACAGAAAGAGCTGAAGAATAATCAATAAATGTCAAGGTTATAAAGAGGAAAATAGAGATCAGATCGATTTGGGATGTCAAACGTAATTTTTCTTGCCACTCTTAATAATTTGCTTTTTTGTTTAATTAAAATATATAGAAAGAAAGGATTTGAATCATCTATTTTAAACTTGAAGTGTGTTATTTCGTGTACATTGATAAAAATGGTAGAAAATATTTAATACGTTTGTAACAATAACCAAAAAGAATTTTTTTTCCTAAAGCAACAAAACACATTTATTATTAATGACGTCATTAAATAATAGTCACTTTAGTGAACTCCATTGTTGGCCTAACTCATAGCTCCTCTTATTGTTAGATCTACTGTAATTGAAAACGTCATTTTAAACAACCAGCAGACATAAGAGCCAGGTGGCGCTACATGTGACATCGAAATTGTTTTGGCTATTATTATAAGTACTTTCCTAAGCAACAGATATTGAAACTCCGTGCAAAGCTGTTCGTTATGCGTATAATAACAATGAAAATAACACCATTTAGCTCGCTAATTCGGATATAATTTAGATGAAAAATGAAAGCAAATGCCATATGGAATCAAACAATGGAGAGCAATTCAGTGGGTATTGTAGAGTACGTATGTGAACTCCAATTGTTTAATACAATTTGTCCATTTAGTTAATTAACTTTCTACTCAGAGTCAGGAGAGATTTGTGATGCCGGATTTAAACACACTCGTTTAGAACTGTTTCTCATTTTCCCAAACACAGTTTGTTTGGACGTATATGAAACCAGAAGTCTTGTACAACGACGTAATAAATTTGACTCATCTGAGGTTCTCGAAATTCAAGAAACAATTAAGTAATAAAAGTTTCATTTAACTTCAGACATCTTTCGGAATTAGAAGTTATTTATAAAACAATTCTGGATGCGAAAGTTGACCACAAAAAAGTTGATTAATTAATTAAAATGTTCTTTTATGTTGCTAGGCATGAAGTTAGTGTGTTAAAACTGTTTCAAACTAAAGTTTTCACGAAAACATCTTACAATATTAACATCGTACTTCTAAAAACAAATATTTCTCTAGATAGAGACTTAAAACATCATATTTTAAGAAGTCCATTACACATATTAGCAGTCTGTAATGCAACGAGGCGGGAAAGCTTTTGAAAAAGTGGAACTCCATTTTTCAACAGACAAAATAAAAGAGGAAGGGAAAAAAAATAAGAAACATGCACCGTTTTTGTTCGGTGATTGATGACTGCAAGAGAACCTTACATCTGTATAAGATTTATTACACACTACACACCACTGTATGCCATCCATTTATTATCACCGGCCTCAACATGCTTGGCCGCTCTGCCCACCCTGACAGCCTTCGGTTTAAAACATTAACTCACTGGTCAGGACTGGCTTGTCCATTCAAACAAGATCACGGGCAATCCGGATCTGGATTACGCTGTAGAGAAACTGTCAGAAGAGGAAAAAGAGAATTCTGTAAAAATTTACAAAAAAAAAAAAAAAAAAAAGAAAGAAAAAGAAAGAAAAAAAAAGTATTTTTTATTCGGGATGCTTCAAGTAGTTACATCGTATTAACATAATTGACAAAGGAATGGGTATGTTTTTTCATGTGTGAATTTTCATGTAAATTATAGACAGTTATTTTATTAATACAATGAATAAATGAATAAATAAATGGAAAGGAAACAGTACACTGGATGTCGTGTTTTTTTTTTTTTTCTTCGCGAATTGGGACTGAACTTGAAGAAAGAATCTTCATTATTATCTGGGGATTTGTTCCATTACTACTTTTTCTGAGAAATTGCACATTTCCCTTACTTCAGAGCGAGTCACCTCACCTTGAACTAGTTTTTCAAGTGAAATTACCCTTGTCAGCAAACGCTAATAAGGTCTTCGTATGTGGATTATTTAGCTCGTGGACCCACTATTCGTCTTTCTCAATTCATTTTATTCATATTTATTCGTGGTTTATTTTTCTGCACATTCGGCACTTTTATGTAAAAACTGATTCTAAGCATTTTAATTATCGTAAGTTGGCTTCCTTTTGCATCAAACTGAATCAAATTTCAAACGTTTATGCCACAAGAACTCATTCGTAACGACGATTTTTTTTTTCTTTGTGACTCCTTCCTACGAAAAGCTATAAACATTCAGTACTTGAGTATCGTAGGAGAGCAAACGATTTTTTCCCTTTTATTTTTATTTTATTTTATTTCTTTTTATTTATATTTACCTTGCATTTGTATCCATTTTTACCTGGTCTGGAACCCTACTGTAGAGATCAAACATGGAACTTTTTCAAGCCATTTCAGACTGCTGGGCGTGTTTCACATTCGGACGATGAAATTCATCTAAGTTTGCCGCCTGTCTAGGAGGCAAGATCATTTGCGAGAAATTTTCATTTATGAGAACCATTGGCTGTTTGATTTTGTGCTGTTGGAACTTTAAAATCACTTTCAGAAAGTAATTATTAATAGACGCAATTTATGTTATTTTCAATAAATATATACGTAGAAAGTTTTTTTTGTTTGTTTTGTTTTTTATACATCTCTTTAAGGAGATGTGCTTTCCATTAAGGGTAAATATTTAGATTAAGAATAGTGATAAGAATAAGAAAAGAGAATTCATATATTCATATCTTAATGAAAGATACATGCAAGTAAAACTCAGCCGAATTGTGTCTTCAAGGCAAAATTCTGGCGGGAGTACCTTAGAGTTCTCTTCTGGCCCCGATACTTTTCACAACTTACATGGCAGGAATTTGATGATGATGATGATGATGATATTCCTCTCAATTCAAGAACAACTACTACTGCCCTTTATCCGACGACACCACTATTCTAGCTAGATCGCTCAGACCTCCCCTAGCAATCACTAGACTCCAAGGAAGTATCAATGAGCTAGCAAACTGGTTCACCAACTGGAGGATTCAAGTGAACCTCCTCAAAAGCAGCTCAGCCATGTTGTTTTCAAGCAGAAAAGTCTGCATTAAAGAAGACATCCTGATCTCTGGTCATAAGATCCCATGGTAATCAGAGACTAAATATCTTGGGGTATTAAGGGATAAGAAACTCATTTTTAACAAGCACATCAATCTCATTGGCTCCAAATCTTCCAAAGTAATAGCACAGCTCTACCCATTGATCAACCGCAAGAGTAAATTGAACCTACACAATAAATTGCTTATTTACCGGATAGTAATACGTCCAGTCATAACCTACGCCTCACCAGCATGGAGTCACTCTTCAAGATCAAGCATTTCGAAATTGCAGAGAATCCAAAACAAATGCCTTAGGATGATCCTGGATGCACCGTGTTTCATCAGAAATTCACAGATTCACCAAGAAATATTCCATACATCTCCTCCTTTCTTCGTAATCTTGCAGAAAAATTCTTCGTGAAGTCAAGTTTACATCCAAACCCACTAATCGTACAAGCTGTAAATTACAATGAGACTGATTACTACAAACATAAAAGACCGAAGGCTATTCTTCTCTCAACCGATCATAACTAACACAACTGCCCTTAGAGGGCAAGCTTAATTGCTCACAAATCTCCCATTCCCAAACAGCTCTCATTGCAGATAAAGGGGAATATGAAAAGCACTAGTGCTTCACCCATCCTGTCAGTAATGTTAATGGTACTGGTTATTTTATTTTAGGTGTCGGTGCGATATCGGAGGCGTAAGTAAATTTGATGTTGGTATGTGGTTTTGAAATTACACGTGATTATTTTTCAGTGACTGAGGTAAAAAATGTGATTTATGATGTGCATTCGTACCGTAAGTTAGATAAGTTAGATGTTATTCAGTGGCGATATCTGGTCTTAGAGCTACCGTGAGAACTTGTAAAGACTTCGTTTCTCATGAGAATTCGCCGTAAAGTCTATATTTCCAAGTCGCGCTGTTCATTGTCATTCGAGTGTGATTTGAGTGTTGATTGCGGTCTCACGATAGTCCTTTAGTGTGATGCATTTTGTGTTTATACGCTATACGGAAGTTCTTGAGATCCAGCTCAGGTAACCATATATTTGAATATTTTAAACATGAACAATTTAAGTACCGATGACTTTGTCCAATCGCTGGATAAGAAGCTGGCGCTCGACCTCCTCAAAAAACTTTTGAAGAAATTTGAAGTAGAGTGGCCAGGGTTTCTAAACCTATATTCAGCGAGAGAAGACTCCACAGAAGGGGACAACTCAACACCAGGGAAAGAAGGGAAGACGAACCTGATAATCTCTGCTCCCACTCCAAAACATGATACAGAAACCCATGCTCAGAAAAAACGTAAAACAGCGGAGACTCAGATAAACGAGGGGATGGAAGAAGATAACCCCAACATTGACCTCCCCACACCCAACAACGAAAAATTTCCTCCAATTGTTCTACTGGAAAAAGAACGTTGGACGGCCCTTAGGCCTATTATGCAAAACCACCAAATTGCCTATTCATGGGCAAAAAACGTAGACGACGGAGTTAAAATCCAGCCTACCACAGTAAGCGACTACAGACTCCTCACAAAAACCATGGATGAGTCAAATATTAAATATTATACGTACTCACTGAAGTCGGAGAAAAACCTAAAAGTTGTACTCAGGGGAGTAACAGAAAACATCTGCACAGATGAAATGACTGAAGACCTCTGCCTCCACGATCTCCCACCTGTCAAAGTTAGCAGAATGCTACGGGCTGACAAGAGTCCAATGCTCCTAGTTGAGATATCCAAAACACACAAGAACATATACAACATAACAACGATCCGTGGTCTGAAAATCACAACAGAACCACTAAAGAAAAGAGCCTCGTCGGGCCGGTGCTACAGAAGTCAGAAGTACAGACACGCACAGAAACTCTGCAGAGCAGACTACAAATGCCTCAAATGTGGGCAAAACCACCCCGCAGCAACCTGCTCAAAACCCAGGACCTCACCAGCCAAATGCGCGAACTGCGGGCCCCTCCCCAGCCGGAAAACTACAGAGGCTGCAGTCAATACCCTAAGAATAAAACAGGCAACAAAAGGAAACAGATCTCTCAACCCTGCCCACGGGCACCAGAGTTGACGGCTCCCCAGTTGTCTGACACCCAACAAAAGACAACAAAATACCAGCTCTCACAAATGGAAAATACCAACAGTCTGGAAAGCCACCGTCGAAGCAGGACATACGCCGAAGTAGCCAGCTCATCCAACGATATCCAGCAGGACCAAATTCTTCCAAACATGACAACAGTCATCACAGCCTCATTGGCAAACATGCTTCAAGACTTAAATAAGTCAAACCCTTCACCAAACTCTACAAAAAGATTTCTAAAAGAAACGCAAACCATATTATGAATGCCTGTTAATGAATAAAACTAGATTATTCCCAGACTCACTACAGATCGCCGCTTACTATGCCAATGGCCTAAAAAACAAGACACTGGAGCTTCAAGTATTCTCTCACAGATACAACCCTGACATAATCCTAATTAATGAAACTCATCTAAGACCTGCAGACAATCCAAAACTGAGAGGCTACACACTATATATAAATGACCGACTGGACTACAGAGGTGATGGTACAGCTATATTTAACAGGAATTGCATCAGGCACAATGGAATACTCATCCCCCACCCCAACCTCCAACCTAGAACTCACCGGTGTCGAAGTCCACACAAACTCAACTGGAAGACTTAAAATCTACCCCGCCTACAACTCCCCTGCTATTTTCCGACTTGGATGCTGTACTAGGCACAAATGAATCCATCATCGTCGCTGGGGACTTAAATTCCAAATATCCCCCTCCCCCCTGGAACAGCAGAACCACAAATAAAAATGGTCGTATCCTCTTCAGCTACACAGGATTAAACAACGCTGTCGTAACAAGACCCACTGAACCAATCCACCACAGCCCAACTGGCACAGCCGACATCCTAGACATCGCCATCCTACACAACATCAAATACCAGCACATCATTCAAGCATGAACGAATTATCATCAGACAAAGAAAAAGATATCACAACATTTGTGCTCCCCAGTTCCTGTGGTCTGTGTCCTGGGACACAGACCACAGGAACTGGAACCAACAATGGGACAACAAGCTGACCTCCATCTCCACAGCAGATCATTCCATATGGTGATTCCTAAACAACCTCAGGAACAAGCGCAAATCCGTGCCTCCTCTGTAAGCAGAACAGCACATTGTATACACAGATGCTGACAAAGCCGAAGCCATAGCAAGAAACCTAGAGAAACAATGCAGTCCTGCATATGAGAACCTAAACATCAGTCATGTATACAAGATCCATCGTAAAGTCAGGTTCACAGTAAATCGTCCCGATGTCAATCCAAGCCCTATAATGCCTACCTCACCTACCGAAATAATTGGCATCATCATCAACCATCTCAAGATCAAAAACGTCCCAGGTCCTGACGGCATCACTAACCAAGTCATCAAGGTACTGCCACGCAAAGCCATAGCACATCTGGCAAACATCATAACCTCCATCCTCAAATGGCAGCAGCCATGGAAAATAGCTGACATCATCCCAATTCACAAACCAGGCAAAGACCCACACCTACCTGAAAATTACCGTCCCATCAGCCTGCTATCCAATTTAGGGAAAATAGCGGAGAAAAGCATCCTCATCAGACTCCAAGATCATGTCAACCAACTAAATATCATTCCACAAGAACAATTTGGCTTCCGTCAAAATGACAGCACCACCCAACAGATCCATAGACTGGTAGAATACATCACCACAGGATTTAATTGGAATCAACACACTGGAGCCGTCTTCCTAGATATCTTAAAGGCCTTCCATAAGATCTGGCACCAAGGTCTCCTCTACAAACTTATCATCGCTAACCTTCCACTAAACATGATAAACCTGATCAAATCATACCTCTCCAACAGGAGGATGCAAATCAAAATCAATGAAGCAGTCTCAACCCAACGGAAAATCCTCGCTGGAGTTCCTCAAGGATCACTGCTAGCCCCGATCCTGTTCAACATCTATATGGCAGATATCCCTCAAAATCCTCTCACATCCACCATCGCCCTTTATGCAGATGACACGGCTATTCTATCCAGATCTCGCCAACCATATCTCGTTACCAAAAAACTACAAGATACCAACCAGAATCTAGAAAAATGGTTTAAAGACTGGCGGCTACAATTAAACCCCAGAAAAGCAAACCGATACTCTTCACAAGAAGACGAGCATCCCCCAAAGGAGACATCACCCTGTTCAACTCCAAAATTCCCTGGAAAACTGAAGCAAAATACCTCGGTATAATTCGTGATAAGCGATTATGCTTCAACAGCCACATCAAGAGCACATGGACCAACGCTTCAAATGTTATCGCCCAGCTATACCCCTTGATCAACAGATACAGCAAACTAAGCTCAAGAAACAAAATTCTACTAAAGAAGACAGTGATCCGTCCCACAGTTATATACGCCTCCCCAGACTGGAGCCATACCTCCAAGACAAACATCCTCAAGATACAAAGACTACAGAACAAGTGCCTGCGAATGATTCTGGACGTGGTTCATCAGGAACGTCCACATCCACCGGGACATAAATATCCCCTACATCTCTCCATTACTACGCTCCCTAGCAGAAAAATTCTTTATGAAGACATCTACGCATCCAAACCAACTAATTCAGCAAGCCGGAAACTATGACGGTAATGACCACTGGAAACATAAAAGACTGAAAGCCATCCTAACACTCAACGACGAGTAACCACTTCTGTCCACTCAGGACGAGCTGAAATAGCTCACAAATCTCTCCCATCACTGCTCCCGAAACAGACAACAGGGAATATGAAAAGCTTCAAGCTTCACCCTTTGCGCCATGTATGTCCTGCGTCCTTATTTTATTTTAGTTTGAGAGGAATCGACCGTGAGATGCGGTGATTAATACCCTGGGAGGGTAATGGATGGCAATGCTGTTGCCAATGAAGTTCTAACTGAGGCTCAGCTATTGCTGTTACTCTCCTGCCATGATCAGAGCTTTAACAGCTCAATAACACCTTATCCCTACACTGTCCTCTACAGATAACGGGGACGCTGAAAAGCATTCTTGCTTCGTCCCTTTAAGCCAGTCCTTATAAGGACTGTTTTAGTTTGAAAAATGAATTCTCAGCAAAGTCAAATACGTTTTCAATTGTATTTGAAACCGGCCATGATCATTTTATAGTTTATGAAATGATCATGGTTGGGTTTTTATTATTATTAATCTTTATGCATTCCCTGCAGAGATATACGGACATTAATATATACGTTTACAGATAAACGCACTGTTCTAAAGAAAATGCTGATATTATTCCAATGAAATGTTTACTTATTTGATTATTTTTAAGCCTCGACAATTTATCGAATTTTCTTTCTAAAATATGTCCAAAATGAAATCACATAGGTGAAAATAATTGGATAAACTGAATTGTGAAACCTTTTAGCAATATGTTTGCTTTTCTTGTTAAATATAGCAAACCTTTTTATCTCTTGTCGCCTACGAAGACGCTGGCTATCCGATTTACTTCCTTAAGTCATAATATTTGTGCGCTGAGATAACCTCAATATCATTTCCGCTTCATTTCGTCTCTCTCTCTCTCTCTCTCTCACTCTTATTCAAATGCAAAGGACTTCCTATCTACGTATAGTTCCGTCACCTACAAATTCTACCTTTGCCTTCAAATAGAGTTGGATACGTGAGTTAGTCTGTCCGCTCGTCGATTCCAGTATAAAATGTTAGTAGAAGCAGCCCAATACGATAAGGGATATTTTAGTCTTTGAATAATATATTTACTTCACTGCGCTTCCCGTATACTTACTGTATAAATAAAGAATTAAGTAATCATATCGAATTCGGTTTCCTTTTTATCATAAGTAAATAATGAACTGAACGTTACTTTTATAAGCTTTTGGAGAGTTTATGATTTTGGGTGGTTGAATCGAAATGGAAGTCCGGGAGACTGATTTCAATTGCATCTTTTTTTTTTTTTTTTGAAATTGCATCCATATTCCGAGTTTAAATCGTTTCTAGGCTTACGTCGAAATATCCTAAAAGCGCTTGCTGGTCTCTTCATTGATGCCGTAAGCAAATGTACTTTATATTGGTAGTAGGGGAAATTTGTGAGTAAATTTATCCTTCGCTAATCTAGCGTGCCCAAGGTGGGTACTGGAGATAGGATAATCTCAGGCCACTACATGACATTAAGCTACCAACAGCATGTGTACGCTGTGGGTAATTGATTGCATTTATGACGTTATTTGCTAGCGCAGGGTGTGTGTGTGTGTGTGTGTGTGTGTGTGTGTGTGTGGTAGTTTCAATTTAAAGCGTGATGCTGTTATCGCACAATTCATTCCACCCCCTCAGCACCCTATAATTGGTATACTCACAGGAATATAACGTCAACGCAAAGATTAACGTGACAAATAGAATTGAGTTGTTTAGAATTAGTATCTTGATCCGTAGATGTGTTAACATTTCCACGGTGTATCCTTGCAAGTCGTTATAATTATGCACTGCTGAATGAAAGTACAACACACTTTGCTGAATCAAGTTGTAAGGTTCAACAGGTGGATGAATTTTCTTTAAGATTACGCTAAACAGAAGAAACGATGTAGATATAGGCAAGTATATTTACTTGCCTTCTGGTCAATTCGTATTTTATACAGAATGATAATTCCGAGTCTCCGGAAAACTCTACCGCATCTATAACACACCAACTAACCGACCTTCAATGGGTTGGTTAGTAGCGACTAGTTAGCTAGTCATTTCAAGACGAGTACGTTCTGAACCTTATCTTCCTCAAACTGCTGTTATGCAAAGGGATATGTGCCACTCTCTCATGTCTTAATTAATACAGATATTTCTTAACTATATAGATTAATTATTAATTCATACTATTGGCAACATGAATTAATTATCATCGAACAGCTTTTTTTAATTATTTTTAAGAGAAGAATTATAAACTCAAAGAGTATACACGCTCGTCCAGAGAAGACTTTTACAGACATCCATGCCCACAGTGGGATTCGAACCCGCAAACAGTTGATTGGATAGCATAGCGGGTGTGGATATTTTATTAATTTTTAATTATATTAAAAATTAATGAAATTACTTAATTTCATATTGATATCACTCAGTCTTGTTTCTGGCGTCGTTGGGTAGATATCAGCAAATATTCCTCACAAAAATCTTCAAGTAAGTTCTGGATCGATATTTAGTTTTCATATATGTAAATGACAAATATGATATTATCTCCCAGACCCTCCAAAGAACTATTAAAGAAATGTTGTTGATGATGTGTTGTTATGTGCCATTCAGTCCTTTTCGACTCTTGGTGATCCTGTGAAGAAAGGCTCTCCATCCAACTCCACCTCTTGTCCTTTGTTTAAAGTAACTGTAAGTTCAAGTTAATAAGTTCTTTTATGTTGTCCATCCAACTTTTTTGTGGTATTCCTCTTTTTCTCATTCCCTCAATCTTCCCCGACACAACTGCCTTTTCCAATGATTCATCAGCTCGCATAATATGTTTGAAGTACATCAACTTCTATTTAACGATCATTGTTTTCAAGGAGCATTCTGTCTTTATATTCTCTAAAACCCTTTTATTGGTCATTCTTGCAGTCCATGTGATTCTTAATAGTCTCCTCCACACCCATGTTTCAAATGAATCAATTCGCTTTGTCTTTCTTCTGAATAATCAAGATTTCACATCCATATATCACTACTGGAAATACCATTGCTTTGATAATCCTAACTTTCATGGCATTACTCACATCTCTATCTTTCATAGTTTTTGTTAGGTTTGACATTGTTTTTTTTTTTTCATGACTATCCTTCTTTTAATTTCATCTTCACATTTACCATTACTTTTGTTTTGCTGAATTTTAAAGCAAGCCCAGCTTTGTTACATTCCCTCTTAACCAATAGAATTACCCGTTCCAGATATTCCTTAGTTTCTGCTATGAAGGTTGTATCATCTGAATATCTTAAAGTATTTATTTTTCTGCTACCAATCTTAATTCCAGCTAGTTCTTTGTCTAAGTCGGCCATTCTCTTAATATATTCGCTATAAATATTAAAAAAAATTGGATGACATTATACAATCCTTCAGAACCCCTTTTGTCACTCGAACACTGATTTTACTGAAGTTTATTGGTTGTCATACAGCTTTCTTATCAAGAGAATTAGATGCTCAGGTATCAGGTACTGAAGAGTCATACAATCTAAATCCAAGTAAAAACATTGTATCAGTAAGAGGTAATCTATTGATAATTATAAGTTTGTTATCTGACCATATTTTGGTCATTTTGATCCTCTTCATTAAAATATTGTCTACGCATTTCAAATGATCAACTCCTCTTTTAAATGTACCCTCTAGTAGGATTTTTTCAGCATATGCCATAATATTTCGCTCTGGATCAGAAGCACAGATATTTGTCACTGTTTTTGATATTTAGGAAATTCTGATTCAGCCAGAGCCACCGTAGCCCTTTTGCTTCCCACGATGCCCTTTGATTGGAAAACCAGGACTGGAATCGTGTCTAGGAAACGACGAACCTCGGACGAACAATCCGAGTTTCAGGAAATTCGGAATGTTCATCTCGCAAAACAGGCAAACCGGCTAGAAGAACGCACGTAGTACATAGATACTGGTATATGATCTATATACTCTGAATACAGTTACTCTCTGAAAGCTGCTTAACTGTGAGCAGCTTTCGGAGATTAACTGTAGATTCAAATACACAACCATTATTGAAGAAAAAATGAAAGAGTTTGAAAACGAAAACCAAACCTTTCAGTGCCAAGCCCTGAAAAAATATTTACCAATTCAGCCAGAGAGGCGCGTAGGGAAGTTGTCTGCAAGAATAAAAAAAATCAAAGTAGTTTGTAAAAGAGTAAAAACTAAACTAATAGGGAGACTTGTAAAGATATACAGGATACATATCAGCAAATTGTTAGAATTTTCTGGATGTTGTTGGAAAATATTTTAAGTGAAATAAAGAGTACTGCAAAAAATGAATCCCAGCCTGGTTGGCCGAGTGGTTAGCGTGTCCGCTCTCCAGCCGAAAGGCTGCGGGTTCTTATCCCGCTGTGGGCAAGGATGTTTGTGATTGTCTGTGGAAATACTAGTGGTGGTGGTCGGCGGTAGATGGCGTTGGTGTAGTTTCGGTCAATTGGTGGATTGTGAGTGGTGGAAGCAGAGCTGTAGAGTAGATGCCCTCCCTCGATGAGTCTTTGGACTCCCTGGAGGTGACTAATAATAATAATCAAAGATGATAAAGCTGACATTAAAACTGAAGATAAAAAAGATAGCGAAATGTAATAAGAAATGATAGAAGAGTAGAAATATTCAAGAAGAAAGTAATCACTAGTACATGTCAATACTTAAGAAAGAAAAAGCGATCAAAAATGTAAAATTCGGTAAGGAAGTTTGGAGCTATATTCCACCAGAAAATTTCAAATAGGGAGGTATAAAAGTTTTGCAGTGGCTACACTACATACTTCGGAAGACCTGGTCAGCGGGTCGAATTCCAGATGATTAGAGCAGAGCGAGCTATCGTACTTCCCATCTATAAAATAAATCTGAATGTGAGAACTACCGAGGTTAAGGGAAATTATGAAAGATAATCTTGGAGAAGAACCAGCTGGGTTCATGTGAAATAGGTTCATGAGTTTGTCAGGATCAGATTTTCACTTTAAGACAAATAATTGAGATATCAACGAAGATATCAAGGATCTGTATGTACGTTTTAATACAGATTTGGAAAAGGCATGTGCTAAGAGAACAGCTGTTCTAAATGATATATTTATATGATGTAAACGGGACATTATGCCAAGTAATATACGAGTCTGTTTAAGTTATAAGTCAGCAGTTAGAATTGAAGGAGATACAAGTGAAAAGGGATTGATGAAAAATCATCTGTATGACAAGTGCGCACATTATTTCCATTACCACCATCTATATGGATCACATCATGACGGAAAGTGGTATTAAACCTGATATCACAATTGGAGATGTTAATCACGGCTCTAATAGGCAAGACAATTGAAACACCAGTTCCATTGTGAATTGGGAAACCAATAGAACAAGAAACGTATTTTGTCTAATTAGCCACAATTTGTTTTTATTGTTCGGCGCAAATTAAATATAGAAATATAAAACAAAATTTGCAAAGATGGTATGATAGAAAGTCAAATGAATAAATTTATATGCAGAAGAGAGAAATCAGCATAAATCTAAGTAGCCACATGCTAGAAAGTAAAAGGGTTCAAGCCAATTTTAACTTAAGGAGCTGAGATATGGGTTACAAAAAAAGAGACTTGATCAAAAACTACCCAAGATATGACAGTTCTGAGAAAATTAAAGAAGCGAGCAAATGATATCAATGGAAGAATAATATTAAAATCAAGATATTAGGAAGGAACTTGACACTGTTAGTATTGAAGAGTGTGTGAGCAGCGCTAAACTGGGGTGGTATGGTCACTTAAACGGAATGAAGAAAGAAAGGACAGCAAAGCAGGTATGAAGAAAAAGATGGCAGGTAAAAGATCCAGGAGAAGACCAACAAAATCTATGTGAATTCGTAGAGTAAGATGTGCGGAAACATAAGATAGCACAGTACTGACTTCCCGACAGATAACAGAACAATTTGAATTTTGTTAAAATTGTCCAGAAATTGATTGTCCAGAGGAAAGTTAGTGACAATGTAAACTCCTTGTGTAGTACTTTCGTAGTATCCCATATATGAACTGAAAAGATCATTATAAATATCACAATTTAGAATATGGAGATTAATAAGATTAGTTAAAGACACTTGTCTATACTGTAGATAAATTATAATAATGAGAATTTAAGGAAACAACAGAATACTTAGAAATCAAGACAAATTGGTAAAGTTGATTTTGGAGCAGAAGCGTTTAGTAAAGTTACGCATATTTTATGTCAGGCCTATTCATCATAGGTTGAAAATCTTTAGCACGTAATTTTGTGGAGAGTGTAAGAGTTAGATTATCTGGCAACTCTGCTCTAGAGATCGAACATCGAACTTTTACAAGCCACTTCAAGCTTCCACTGACAGAGTTCGCAGTGGGTAATAAAATTCACCTCCTTCCCCAAAAATGACATGCGCCTGCTATAGAGCGAGCTATTCATAACATATTAGTTACTGCATATTCAAACTACTAGCAAAATAATTAATTATAAAAAAATAATGTTTATGTCAATTATGGATGAAAAAAATCAGGAATAAGAGGCTGTGAAGTGTACATATACTACGTATGATATATGTATGTTATTAGAATGGATAGCGTACCGCTCTTCAGTGATTAAATCATGGGTTCGAATCCCACTGAGAACACGGATGTTTGTGATCGTGTTTAAATATATCTGAATTTTCTTTTCCATTGTAAAACCAATATTCTGGTTATTGGAGGCCTAAACGAAGTAGCTTAAAAATATCCATTTTTCGTCTCCAGAGTAGGCCTGCACGATTATCTAGTCCTTACGGCATGGTACTGATGAAAAATGTTCTAATAGTCGTTTGAGATTCACATAAAAAAGGAAAAAATAAGCAAAGCCGTTCTTCTATAGATTGAGTAAGCTGCAAACTGACGAAACACCTTTAAAGTTAATAATAAAGACTAAATTTCATATATTTGTTGTTTTAGAGTAAATATTTAAAATTGGAAAATGTTCAAGAAAACCATAAATATTTCAAAAATTTGTTAACTTTTAACTGTTACATATAAAATCTATATAAAATATATGTATATTTAAAATAAATGATGTTGTATTGATTGAAAGATAATTAATATTCTCCATTGATTATGTCTGTGTGTCTATTACATAACCATTTGTCATCTAAATTAAACGCATATTGTAATATTAAATTTACAGCAGATCGGTTTTGAGGTGAATGTTAGAAATTAGTTTTATCAAATCTCTTGCATGATAATGCGCTACTAAGTGGAATGGGTGCAACAGGCAATCGAAGATTAACATAAACAGAAAATAGCAAAGTGTTCGTGATGAGTTCTTTATTCAAGTAATACTCATTTGCTAAGATATTATTAATCTGCTTTCGAATGCGTAATGCTTATTAAAACGTGAATCTGGAAGAGACAGACAGATTAGTATCACATACTCTTCTCAGAATAAGAGGATCTGATATTAAGTTAAAAGTTTAAGTCTCATGAGAAGCATTTTCTGTTTATGTTAGTCCTGTTGTCTACAAACTGTGACTGTTTTCAGTCACGTATTCTGTGCTTCCTTTGGAATATCCAAGTGCGTCCTAAGATAAGAGCTAAACCTCTTGATAAGATATGACTCAAAGCTGTCTTGAAGAGATGGTAAAATGAATGTTAGTGTGTGAGATCATTCCACTCTTTTAATAGCAAAGGTAATACTTGCTTATATGTAGTCTCCCTCTTTTAAAAAAAAGCGAAACTTAGGACTAACATTCACTGAAACAAAACCATTAAAGTATAGTTGATGTTCAAGAAATTGTGAATATCCACATCAGGTTAAGTAACTTTACCCGTTGCAAATTAAACGCAGGGCCAAATCGTGTGTCGAGCACGATGCATGACCATAGTTGAGTAACATCTGCATGAGTTTGGTTTCTTAGATTACTACATAAAGATGTAAAAGAAGAAACTCTACACACACACACACACACACACACACACACACACACACACACACACACACACACACACACACACACACACACACACACACACACACACACACACACACACACACACACACACACACACATTCGTTTTTATATATAAAAAGCGGAAAAGTCAAAATCGAACATTTTACAACATTAGTATGTTGTTCACAGTAGTACAAATTAAGAGAATAACAGCAGGTGCAGACGGACGAGCTTTATGGCTTAGATCCTTTCTTCTTCCTCCTTTCTACGTTTTAGGCCTACCGGCCTGGTACATAGCTATCTTAAGCCCTTCTAAATCGTACCCATCCCAAGGATAAGATGACTAGCCCTATGCCTCATGGTATATTCTATGGATGTATCGGTGTGTGTGTTCACGGGGTTGGTTTGCCTGCTTGCGGAGAAAAAAACCCTGATTAACTGGAGAGAAAAATCCTGCTGTCCACGTCCAAGACTAGCTAACTTGGCTATGACTGAGAAAGATCCTTAAGCTCCTCACGTCGGCGACGGAAATCGGATCCAGGACATGCCTTTCCCAGTTGCGAAGCGCATAGCCACTAAGCTAACCGCGCGCTTAGATCATTAAGGTATGGATAGCATTGGAACAAACGATGAAAAATATGGTGAGATTCTGATTTGGCATGAAGTGATTACTATTTATTATTCATCGACAATTGCTTCCACTGAGTACTACTTTTCAACGCGGTCCCTTTCTCTGTAGATCTGGTTGGTAAGACCGACAATTGTAAATTACTTAATTAAAATCGTTCTTCCTTTCAGTTCATTTTTTAAGTAAATATTAAATATTTATTTCGACAGCAAAATAATCAGCTTATGTTTGTTTACAAGATTTTTCTTCCGAATACTCTAAACTATATCCTTTAATGTAAATAGTTTTTTTTTTTTTTTTGTATCAAGCGAACCAAGTTACTGAAATAGATTCTTAGAATAAAACACAATTTTGATTGAGGAATTAAATTTTAAATTCTTATAGAACCTATCCATTACATGAAATGAAGCAACATAAAAAAGTGAAAAATCAATAATTGCCATGGCTACAGTCTTTTGCAACTGATTTATCCTTGAATTAATAATGAGTCCACTAAGTTGTAAGATTTTTTTTTGGTTTGCTGTTACTGAAAAGTATTTGCTAAGACGGCAACTTTCTAATTATTATCAATAAAAATGGTTACTTTACGTATGCACTTTGAACTAGCAACAGATGTCCTCGATTACTTCTGTGGAAATCTTGTTAAAATTTTAATCACCTGCTCGTGAGAATCACTGAGATGAAATCTTAGATGAGTTCCTGCGGTGTAGATTTAGGAAGCTGAACCTCTTCTATGAAACATTTATTTCCATCGTTTCTAAGAATGAAAAGTAGATTACGAGGTGCAGGTGATTAAAAAAAAAAGCAATTGCTGTATTATTCTCTTTATCTTCTTCCTATTTTGAAGTTGTTTTCACACTCGTCTCATTTTTAAAATGGTTTTTTTTTTCGATGTTTCTTTAAACAAAATAGTTTTGTAATTCTGTGAAACATTTTTCAGTTTGTTAATCGGGTAAATGAAGTTTATAAGCAAAGTGGATATTAGATCCGGCATTATTTCAAAGCCGAACGTAGAAAAACTATGAAAGTTTCGTAAGTTGACTACAGAGCTTGCGGGAATGCATTCCTAGGTATCTTCGAGTCGCCTTAGTATGGACTACTTAAAAGACATAGCCGCCGCCCAAGCGTCCATATATTCGCCTTTTATTAGTTCGAAACAGCTGTCAGGCCAGCATTATTAATCCATTAAATGGATTAATAAAAGGCGCATATGTAGACGCTTGGGCGGCGCTTATGTCTTTTAAGTAGTCCATACTAAGGAGACTCGGGGATACCTAGGAATGCATTTCAGCAAGCTCTGTAGTAAACTTACGAAACTTTCATAGTTTCTACATTCGGCTTTGAAATAATGCTGGATCTTATATTCACTTTGCTTATGTAATTTTGCATCGCTGAACTGAAGCCTTTTGACTCTTTATTTTAGTAAATGGAATTTGGCTGAATAAAATTTAGATGGTCCTCAATAACTCAGTCGGTTTTAACGATTCCCTTTGGTTGGAAAGGCATGGGTTCGAAACCATCCATCTTCTCGGTCTTCCCCTGCTTTTTCCCTCTTTGTTATTCCGTCTATGTGTTATCATACGTTTTTTCTATATGATTTTTCCATTCTTCTTTCCGTTTTTGTATTCGGCCATTTAGTGACTATATTTTACAATTATCTCTGATTTGTGAGTTCCTAATTTTCTTTAATAGTATTGCACTTTCAATTTTTCTTAAAATTTTCATCAAAATGTTTTCATTCATTTGTCTATTTTTTTCAATTGCTGCATGTGTTAGTACTAGTGTGACCTACTGTAGATTCTTATTTTTGTTTCTTTACTTATGTTCTTATTCTTATAGATTATTATTACAAAATAATTATAAAAACGCCAAAATCTTGTGACTTTTTCTTGTAAACAACCAAAAACCAAACTCATTTTAATAGGGGCGGGAGGTACTAATAATAGCCATCACAATTAAATTTTACATTAACATCGGAACGTGAAGTTAGACAAAAAAAAAAAAAAAAAAAAACCTACTCCGGTTATTAAGATAACAAGAATAACACACGCACAGGGGGTAAGTCGAACTGTTTCGTCATATCATTTTCTACTTTTCTACCTTAAAATCACACGCTTAATGCAGTTTCTTTCATACTCCTGAGTAGTCGTTAGCGCATAATTTGAGCAAGTTCGCTTTCAGTTCTATTATCGAACTCTCTCTCTACTCCAAAGTTAATCCAGGTGTACTGACAGCAACAAGGGAACAAAGCCATTATAAAGAAGCATTGCAGTTTCATCTTATAATTACTTGGTAGTAGAATGCAAGTCGTCTTTTCTTTTATTAATTAATTCATGTAAAACGGTTTGTAGGATCTTATTATGTTCGTGAAGTCTTCGAATTCATCTAAATTGTAACTTTTCAAAAGCGCGTGCCACCAACCTTGTGCGCGTGCCTGCTTTTATTCTGTTACAAAAATCACCGATTTCTATTCCTTGGGCTTAATTAAGATCTAACAAAGGGTTCAGTCTGTATTTTGTACTTCTATTGAGAGGAGGATATTCATCACGCTCGAGAGATCGGATACCTCCGATGTGAATATTCTGAAATTGTTCGTTTAATGGCGTTGATTAATTTGTATGGGAGTGACTTTTGTAAGGCTGTATGCCCCCATTCCTTCCCCCCCCCCCGTCCGCCTAAAGCTTTCCTTGTTTGCTGTGTGCACATATTTCACACGCGCTAATTTGAGAGAACAATAAGATTTGTCAATCAATCGAAACGGCCTTCGTTGGTTATTCTTCTAAGTTTAATTAGCTCTGCCTTCAGCACTATACGATTACTATAATACTCTTTAATGAATTCAATGATAGATCACAGGAAAATACTCAGTTCAAGAAAATGCGAATAGTTCACAGGAGCCAAAGATCGACGCACAAATTTCTGTGTATTCTCGCATGTTAATAAAAACAGTTGAACTGATAACAACCTATCGACTGAAAATCATAGTTAACTTAATGAAGAGAAGAAAAAAGATGGCTTCCTTAAATAGTTGATTGAAATACTGCGCCCATTAATATTAGATAATTTCGCAGACAAACCTGAGGAAATCATTTTTATAATTACCCGAAGGAGTCAATGTACTTCGTGCGATCAATGTATCTTACATGCAGAACTATAATTTATTTTATTTGTTAAGTACAAGGCCTGATCAAAAAGTTTCTGGATTGACCGCCAGATGACACTACCGCAGTTTGTAGAAATTCATATGCTAAGTTGTAAGTAAAAATTCAAGGGATTGTTTGTACTTTGATTTTTAAAAAAATATGAAATAAAATAAAATATCTTTTAATAATTAAGTTTTTATATATATATATTAGTTCATAGTATATTATTTTATCTGTAAAATATAAAGGCATTGTTTCTATTTTTAAATATATTTATTAATATATTTAAATCCCTAAGACAAATTCAAGCATGTCGGCGTGTGAAAAAAAATCTTGAACTAAAGCAGTGTGCTTTTAACATTGAATACCTACTTCCCACAATCATGGATGCGTTTGCTATATAGCGTTCCAAATGCACTTGTCTTCAGTAGGTTATTTACCTTTTACTGCAAAAAGCAACACTACATTCGTTTCCTTATAGCATAAAATCAACTTCTATCGTTTACACGTAGAAACCTGTTTATACAAAGATCGCGCCTGCGCGTTGTGAAAATAGTCTTTTATTCTGAAAAATGATGTTATTTAAAGTGCTCATATTATTACTCGGGGGGGAATGCTTGTCAAAAATTATGCTTTCTTATTATTCAAAGAAATGAAGTATCACCTAAACGTACGAACAAAATATGTTCGTACTTTTTGAGTTTTATTTTCATGCAATAATCTTTATACTGATTTTTCAAAACCAGTTTTTGTCCTAAACATGCAGTGCCTAATTCTCATAATACAATTTCTACTTACTTGTTTTTGATTATACATTTCGGTGATTTGAATCACTGGATTGGAATTAACGTGAGTATTGTACAAAATAAAATAAAATTCAATTCTTCAAGTATAGTAAAATATCTATTTTAATTACCGGATCACACAGCATTGCAAAATGAATAGATATATGTTTGTATAGCATTCATAGTAAAAAGAAAACAGCTTGAGGGAAATGTATAATTCCTTCTAAATTCGGAAATAAGTATTTTATTCGCCAGCCATCGTTAACTTTTTTTTTCTTCCGAAATTCTCATTTATTCCTAACTTTAAATTACATTATCTCTGAAGCCTAATGATCGGCACAAAATTTCCATCTGGTAGTTTGGTCCGCATAAATGACAAACAAATGGAGATTGTAATGTGAAATACAACAGCCATTAACCAACTACTCGAACATTTGCTGTTGGAATTCAGATGCAGTTAGCGAAACGGTGACAACATTGGATAAGTAAAACCCGTGTCTTCTTTTTAAATTCTCGAAGTTTCGCAACAAACTATTTACATAAAACGATCTTACAAATATCTGTCATTGCTCTTTTACAGTTCTGACAGAAAGTTTAGCAAGTCCTTACGAGCATTGTTTTGCTTTGTCTCAAGGAGTTTCTCTCACGGCGTCTTACAACTAGTAAATAACTTCTCGCATAGAAGAACAACTGTTATGACACCAACAATTGAACTTTCACAAAACTATGCAGAATTCTGGAAATAAGTTGGGTGTCATTAGCACTAGAAGAACTTTTTTATAGGCCCTAGTTTAGCCTATTCCACAGCGAGCAGAGATTTAACGAACATAGCGGGGTTTAATTCCAGAAAATTCAGGAAAATCGATTGTAGAATAAGTACCAGTATAGAAGATTGGGTTCTAGTTATGATTAGGAGCATCGCTTATTAGTCTAGCAAGCTGCACAAATGCACTCGACTGAAGCAATGATAATGAACGGTAAACAGTGAATGATTGTCAAAATATCAGTAAGTGATCGATGCTAAAAGAGTGCTATCTATCTCTCCTGTTAATACAATAAATCGTTTATTAAGTATTAGTATTCTACGTGGTCTAAACTAGTTGGAATAGTCTTTACTAAGTGCATTTGATGATCGTGTAAATTCTTCTTCCTGTGCTTACGTAATTTTAACAGTTCTCTGCATCTGTTTGCTCATGAAGGGTTTCTTCCTTTCTGTTTTAAGTCTAAACCGAACATTATCGGTTCTTTAGTTGCATTAACTAAGTAGACGGCGTTTATTCCCATTCTATCTGACAGTGATTTATATGCTCCCAACGTACGACTAGATCTCCATTATTAAGTCAACTAGTCTTCACTTCGGGATGGTAGATGATCACTGGATTTGCTATTTACTTTTTAAAGACTCTTCGAGGCAGACTTCCTCAAACGTATTTAGTTTCTACTGAGCTACCGCTGAAATTTAATGAGATCTGATGATCATTTTAGTGGTTAAATGCAGATTACTGATCTCTATCGGTTTATAAATGTACCTACTTTTATAAGAGAACTATTTTATTATTTTTCATCGATTAACACTTGATATTTCTATTTTTTCCTTAAAGATTCATTGATATTTTAGCGTGATGTGTATCTAGGGCAGACTTCTCAATCCTTAGCAGGCAGCCAACAGTAGGGGTTATTATTATAATTACGTCAATTTTATTTAATACTTTTAATATATTTATTTTTATATAATTAAAATAGTTTACGAGTGGGTGATGATTGTGTATTATCCACAAGTCTTGTGATTCTATTTAAAATTATTGATTTTTTATTGCAGTAAGACACTCACTTAACTTATAGTCACTGATTTATACCACTGCTGTAGAATGTTTTCGTAGTAAAAACATGGGAGAAAATATCCAGTAGGACCTTATAAATTTGTAAACTTTTGATTTTATATGATCTCTTAATATGCCAATATGCCATATTCTCCAGGCTTTTACATTCTTTCCTGATTTAAGGACTTTCCGTAATACTTCTATTTCGATTGATGGATCTACCTGGTCTAAGTATAAAGGATTGTACTGTTTCTTTGCCACTATATAGATCCCTATCAATATCACTGCATGTTTCCCTTATTATCCTCTTGTACTTCAGGCACAATGTTTGATGACGTCATCAGCAGGAATTCAGGGAACTCTTTGGATTTTAATCGAAAAAATAATACGTATTTTTGTTATTGAAAGCGCCTAAAAGGAAGTGATTTGGACTTGCTTTTTTGTTGACGTGGAGCAACATAATCAGGACTGCCAATTTAAAAGATAATTGTAACACTGCGATCATTTCGATAGACAGTGCTGAATATTCGCAATTAAACTAATATTTCTTGCTCTATAAACAGAACAGGATAAGTTTAGAAATGCAGCTATTTCAGTGTTGACAAAAGCTTTACCGAAGTGAAAATTGTTCACAAAATGTACCTTTTAAAAATAAATTCACCAAAACATACTCAGCAATAATACTTTTGAAACAATTTTCTCCTTTGTTTTCGATTTCTTGGTGGATTCATTTTCCAAACAAGATATTTACTGAGCTTACAATGCTATTTCCTGGCTTTAATGATCTATTGGAAGACCAAACTAAATCTTATCTTAGCGCATCTTCGTGAGTAACGAGAAGTCAAGAGTCAGTGCTGTGTGTGTGTGTGTGTGTGTGTGTGTGTGTGTGTGTGTGTGTGTGTGTGTGTGTGTGTGTGTGTGTGTGTGTGTGTGTGTGTGTGTGTGTGTGTGTGTGTGTGTGTGTGTGTGTGTGTGTGTGTGTCGCATTCTGGTCCACATCTTGAAGTGGGTAATAAAAACTCTCCTTTAACAGCAATAATAAAGGTTTAATTACTAAGAGGATGTTGTTAACGTCCTCGCGACATTTATTAAGGCTCCTCACGTTTTGCGCACTCTGTGTTTTAGATTTTATGGGAGAAGAAGTAAAGCTGTTCGTGAGAACAACAAAATTGAGACACCAGCCGGAAGCAATGCATTTTTGTATTGAATTTTTAACTGCAACTTCATTTTTATTTTCTTCGGCTCAAATCGGAGGTCTATAACCCGTTTTCAACGCCCTACCATTTTTTTTCTCTTGCTTGAAACTGTCGAATAAAGTGTCAGATGGAATAAGACAGAGGAAGTTATATTCGGTTTGACGAACGAAGTTGAAAATAAATTACTTTGGCAGAAATTAAAAACGAGACCTGAAGAAAGATTTTTTTTCGTTCTTTAGACTTGGAGTATTTTTGACCCGAATCACGTAATCTGCTACGAACCCCCTAATGACTCAACAACGGCTGATGGGGAAGTTGTGCCTTAGAAATCCCCATTGTGTCCTTTAAGTTAAGATCGATACGTATTTCGTTTCTTTTATTATTTTTTTTTCTCTTCAGCTCTTCAGATCAATTCTGCACTACGTCAAATGCTCTCCACTTGTAAGCTTCTCTTGAGTCTTAGAAGAAAAAAATATATATATAGTTTTCAGAAAAGCAAGATGTCGTAACGGTTTTCTCAAAATAAACTTTTTGAAGAAAGGTGTTATTGACAATAAGTCAATCGGGTGATAATCAATAGTGTTTTAGGAATTTTAGCTACATCTTAACTATTACTGACAATACGAATATTATTCTTATTAGCACAAGCACAATAGTCATCTATTGTAAACTCTTAAAGACGTAATTAAAGATATAATAAAACTAATCAAGTGTTTGATGAAGTTAGATGCAGTTTTAGCTACCTTACTGAGATTATTACGAAAATGCCGAACTGTTCCCTCTCTTCTTAATTATGGCGTATGGTACTTTGGCGTGTTGGGCTCAACATTCTGTCATGATCAACCTCATCAGTGCTCCGATAGAGCCTCCGTAGCTCATCCTACTCATCAGACAGCGAAAGCAGTTTAAAGCACTTTAAGAACGCTGTTATAAGTGCATACTTGCTGGATTCTACGATGATCCAAAAAATGTTGGCTAGCTCGAAGACCGCTTGTGTTCCATCTCTCTCTCTCTCTCTCTCTCTCTCTCTCTCTCTAATCTTCACGACGCCTAACACGTCTTTTCCACGTGATATATGAGAAATCTCGAATCTTAACACTATTCGAACTTGCTTGTACATGTGAAGCAGTTTTTTTAGAAAAGCAACGTTCCACTTGAGTTTATAGACTACATCTTTGCGCTTACATCGTTCATCCTCTTTCTGAAGGCCCCTTTCTTTTCTTCGTGCATTTCTTTAGCCATTGTTTTCCACATGGTTGATACTAAGATTACTCTCTCTCTTTGAAACTTTCCTAATGCCACGAATACAAAAGGGGACTGCTGTTGTTTACTTTAGAGACACACTGACTGTAGCCTGCAGGTGCCCACGAGCCCACGCCTCCAAGATGAATGCGTGACTGTCTACCCGTTTGGTACCGACAGTTGTGTTAACTTGTTTTGGTGGTGTAGCATGGAATTTTTAACTGTGAGTTCAGTTTTTGAATAGACTGAATAAATAACCTCTCCTGTAAACTAGATAAGTTGCCGGCGTCAAGTTCAGTTTAGATTAAGAAAAGGAATGAAACCTTTGTCCTCGGGTGGTTCTTAGATACACACAAGGTGCACATTTCCACTCACGATTAAAATGAATATACATGAAACATGACCCCTAAAATTCCACTTGTGTAGTGCATTCAACATTTTGAATCTTTTATGCAATGAGTATTGTGACTTTGCATGATATATTCTCATGTTAAATTAGCATGTGGATAAAAATTCTCAGTTAAAAAGGCAGAAATAAATTATTAACTGCAACGTTTAAATGTTATGTATCTAATGTTATGTAATATTAAATGTTATGTTTAAATGTTATGTTATTCATCAGGTGGTGGTATGTCTTGGGTTTTGACGATGACAGAGATCAATAGTGCTTCCATATCGGGTTATTAGCCAATAAATCCCAAACTGCTAAACTTGAAATACTTTATGTAATGTAATGAAAATGAGTGCTTTGCAAAACGTGATGTGGTTCTCAATTATGATTTAATAAAAACAGTGGCGCTGTTCAGAATTAGAGAAATTGATTCACAAGGTTGGGCGAGTTCAGGAATTGAATACACGTAACAAGGTGATGGTCATTGAGAGCTTGTTCTGCTCAACGAAGCTTGGAATGGTATGACTCAAATGATATATCGAAAAGTGTCATATGACTGTGGACCTGGCTGCTAATGACATTATCAACCAAGTCTGAAACTAACTTGCATGAAGTTTGTAATACCGAAATGTGTGAGCGTTGTGAATTGCTATAATCAAGCATTCAAAACACAGGCACAAAACTATAATCCCTAATTCATTATAAAATACAATGGAAAGGTAATAGCTTCTGCGTATTCAAAGTACTTTATCGAATACTAAAGATTGTGCAAATATAGAATTTATCTAGAACAGAAACTTGTATATTACTTCTAACATTTGGTTGAATAGTTGAGCTTTAACGACCAAGCTGTGCATTTGCTCGTTTGTTACAGAATACAAGATCTCCAGCTAAGATTGAAAGAAAAGCAATCTCGCGTGTAACAGATGTGTTTGAATGAATTTTAAATAGATTTAATATCAATTATTAACGATATAATAATGGTTATTTCTTAGCATCGCTTTCTCCATATTCCACTAATTACCGTTAGCTTGCATTCATGAATAAATTAGTTACGTGTATTAGCAAATGGAACTTGTTCAAAGAAATATTACCAAAAACATGATTCATTGAAATTCCGAATCAGTTTTCTCCATTATTCCTTTTTAAATTTTAAATTGTATTTATGTATACTTGGACTAATCTTTTAGAAAAATAATAATAATCCTTAATTTTAATTAAATTTTATTACTGAAAATTTCTCATAATTAATTATAAAGAAATTGCACTAAAAATTAGAAAATTACTCACAGTATACCAATTTTATTTAATGATCAATGTTGTATATAATATAATAGTAAGAAATTATCTCTTTGTGGGTGGGTGTTTGAATACCCTTGGAGGGTAATGGATGGCAATGCTGTAACCAATGAAGTTCTAACTGAGGTTCGGCTATTGCTGTTACCCTCCTGCCATGATCACAGCTTTAATAGCTCAATAACATCTTATCCCTATACTGTCCTCTACAGATAACGGGGAAGATAAAAAAGCATTCATTCTTGCTTCGCCCCTTTAAGCCAGTCCTTATAAGGACTATCTCTTTGTGTGCCCGAATCGACCGTGAGATGAGATGCGGTGATTAATACCCTTGGAGGGTAATGGATGGCAGTGTTGTAGCCAATGAAGTTTAACCGAGGCTCGGCTGTTGCTGTTACCCCCCCTGGGAAGCAGAGATTCGAGAGTTTTGAGCTCGCTCTCCTAAGGTTTTTGCTTTAAGGGAGCAATTTGATTCTCAGGGGAAAGTGTTCTCCGGCACGGCCCGGTGAGGGACTTTGTCGGTGAATGCTTTTCTTCGGAATATGAGCGATTCTGCTCAGTGGTGGCGTGTGGGTGGAAGGCCATCACTGAGTGGAGCCAACGCTGATATGGACGGTCTTTCGCCCACGATTGAGTGGCCTAGGGATCGTCCGAATTTTTAGAGACGGCTTTACTTAACATTGCCATATGTAAATATGGCAATGTTGTAGCTAGCCAATGAAGTTCTAACTGAGGCTCGGCATATTGCTGTTACCCTCCTGCCATGATCAGAGCTTTAATAATAGCTCAATAACACCTTATCCCTACAATAAGGACTATCTTTTAAGAAATATGTGTACTTTATGTATTTTTTTTTATTTGTGTATACTTTATATACGTAAGGATTTATATATAAATAAATATATAATAGTAAATAGTAATTAAGGGTTAATACAGTATGCTTTATATGTAAGTGCTAATGCATTATATATTTACGCTTTACATTATGGGCAGTATATGCGTATATTACATTATTTAATATTAATTAATGAAATTATTATTGTATATATTTTATTTAAATTCATATGTTGTTATTCAATGCTTTTTATATATTATACTATTGAGGATAGAGATTTGGTGTGTTAATTGATAAAATAATACTTTGAATTTATGTGTAAATATGGGAATAATATTGTATGTGTATATGAATGAAGTCACAACACACACACACACACACACACACGCACGAACGCACGAACGCACACACACACACACACACACACACACACACACACACACACACACACACACACACACACACACACACACACACACACACTAAAAATATTTTAAAGTAATGGGTGTGTACATGTCAAGATTTTTAAACTAGTTAATGATGAACCTATCTAAAATTTATTGACTAGTGAATAGAAAACCTTTTTTTTTTCCAACCCAAATTTCTTCTCTTTCTCTCTCTTTCTACGTTTCTATCGGTTCACAAAAAGTCTTTTCCACCAGAACTGCTATGGTCATCCGTATATCTAACAGAAATGGTCGCCTGCAGTTGGACGGAAGAAAAGTATCGTTCAAAGATAGACCATAACGCACGATGAAATAGGTTTTTATTGGCAAGATGGCTTTTCTGACGCACCGCTTGTCTTAGCAGATCTCGAAGAACATTTGGCGTGAGTCAACTAGAGCAAAACGCGATATTGTCGACAGATATTACCATTTAATGCATACCCGTATACAGTCGATTGCACCAGGAAAACGTGTTTAGCAGCCACTGACAAGCTAAAATCGATTTCACTGTGGTGTATTATTATTTTTTTTTTTTTGTATTACGTGAGTATGTTTTAAGAACGGTTTTATAGTTTGGAATGTGTGTGTGTGTGTGTGTGTGTGTGTGTGTGTGTGTGTGTGTGTGTGTGTGTGTGTGTGTGTGTGTGTGTGTGTGTGTGTGTGTGTGTGTGTGTGTGTTCGAAAGACAGTTAGACTGCCGTAAATTTAATGTATAAGGTTAATAAAGAAACCTTTATTCGCTCCATCAAGATTATATGAGTCTCAGATTAAATTTTATATAAGTCATGCATTTAGTGTCATATGAAAGTCAAATAGTTTCATAAAGGACCCTTTTGGTGTTGCTTTTCGTATAAATGTAAATATTGTATCTCCAAACATTAAAAAAGCCTTGCGGTTAAGTTCATATGTGGTGGGTACTGATATTGCCATAAGGAGTAAGGTGATTTTTAAGTGAATTCCAATTTCGTACTCTCTCTCTCTCTCTCTCTCTCTCTCTCTCTCTCTCTCTCTCTCTCTCTCTCTCTCTCTCTCTCTCTATCAGTGATTCCGATGTAAGTGAAATCCTTCTCATGATGTAAACCCCATCCTTTCGATAAAACTGGGAAGAGAGCTTCCACTTGATAAAGCATGTGTGACATGAATTTGTATCAGTTTAAAGGTCTTTACTTTTATACCCCTGGGTCGAACAAGAAGTGGATAAAAAAAAGTAGTGTGTCGCTATAAGCAAGCAAATGCCTGAACGGGAGGTATTCTACAAACTAGGTCACGTTGACCAGCTGGTCTGATCCCTGATGGTGGAGGCTGGATAAACTGACAGAACTAACTTTCCAAAGTATCAAGTCTGCCTGACAGGCGTTTTTATGGGGAGTCTAAAAACATTAAGTGCCTGTAACAGCTGGGTGTCGTGGCGGACGGATGAGATCACGTGGACCACGTCAGGTGATAAATTTTAGCGGTTCCTGCTACAAACTATGTTCGCCTGCCACCGGTTGAAGAGGAAGCGTGAAATATTACAGGGCTATTTATTGATGTATGTAACTTGCCCGCATAGCCCTTAAACCTTTAGTGGAAAAATAAGAGACACGCGGCTTAAAATAGCAGTTTCGACTATACAAGAAATAAATATCTTATGGCAGATAGCACACCGATAAAAATAACTATGGATTGAAGGAAGAGGCATATTTATCCAACTATTTCCGTATTCCGCATATCTTCCTCAAGGTTAACTTTAAGGCCACGCACGAATATCCCCCCACGCGCCTGTCTGAAATTATTTCTTTTCTGGAAATTTCAGTGATTTAAACAGCAGTAGTGAGCTCTATTGGAAAGTTTATAATTCATTACCATTTCATGTTCTTGGCAATATTCAGAAACGGGTCTTTTATAAAAGGCAAGGTATACTTTATGGCACGTGTCTATTTTCGGCTTGGGAACGGAACGATTTGCTGCTTGGAGAAATACATATTCAAGCATGTATTAAGAAGAGCAATCAAAACTGGGCTTATGTTCAAGCTGACCTTAGCAACTTCTATTTTACGGCACAAACGTGGGAGGAATAATCGATGAAAACAGCAATGCAGACTCTGTTTTTCACACGGTGAACTTTTACTTGTTGATAGAAAGCTCCTTATGAGGAGGAAACTACAGTCCAAGATTTGAAATTAGTATGGGAGTAGTCAATACATTTGTAATTAATGAGTTAATCAACGGTTAATGGTTTATTCGTAATAAAAACCTGTCATGGAGTGGAGAGAGAGAAGACAACATTGGGGAAAAAGTTCTTTCGTCCTTGATGGGATTCCACCCTTGGCTGAGTAACCATTCCACTTTAATTACCACTCACACATAGTTTTGCGAATTCATCTCGGCTGTCAGGTTCTCTCATCGAACAGACAGGATAAATTAATCATTGGCTGTATGGTAGTACTCTAAAAATGAGAGAAAGTGGTAACCATATCGCACGGAAGAAAGGAGTCGCCTACTCGGTGATTTTCTTCTTCTTCTTCTTCTTCGATGATCTGAAATGTCCACTATTGCTTTATCTTCTCGTTCGTCTTCTAATTTCGGAGGCTTAAATAAGCAGAAACGTTTTGCGTTGTATTCAGTATGTACCTCATTGAAGATAAGAATACCACTGATACACTGCCTGTATCTTTGGAAGTTCTCGCTGTCGCTTGTCCTAAGTGGGTAGGAAACGTTCATTTAAAGAAAGCTCCTCCATAGCACAATTGGAACAACGACGGTATAGTGCGACCTTCGAATAGAAAAGGCCTAAGTTCGATTCTTGTCGTTAAGAGAGGAATCTTTACATGATTTTTTAATCCGTTGAAGGTGAGTTAGTCGATCTCATATAGAGGTAGCAGGTTTTTTCCCCACGGAAACTCGGGTTTTTCATCCCGCATACAGGCAAAGAACACAGGCAATTTACAAACAAAAAATACTATTAGTAGTGGTGGTGATGGGCAGTAGATGGCGTTGATGGTAATTCTGCGTGGTAGGAGAATTAAGTAGTAGGAGTTAAATGTGTGTAGCGGAGTGGAATAGTGCCCTCCCACGATGAGTCCTTGGACTCCTTGGAAGAGTCATATAATAATAATAATAAGAGTAAGTGACTTAAATAAACAAAAATATATCTATTCATATTGATGGCATATTTAGAGAGAGATCGTGAACAACGTGTGATATTTCATGTTTTGCTCCTAAACATAATCAAATAAATAAAAATTTCAAGAATATTCCAGGATATCGTATTATCTAATTCTTGTCCGCGCTGTTGGCCGAGTGGCTATGCGCTTCGCAACCATATGCCTGGGGAAGGAGTGTCCTAGTTTCGATTCCCGTCGACGACGTGAGGAGCTTAAGGATTTTCCTCAGCCATAGCCAAGTTAGTCGGTTGGGCGTGGACAGCAGAGTTCCCCCCCCCCAGTTTATTTGGGGGTTTTCATCCCGCAAGCAGGCAAACCAGCCCCGTGAACACACGCGGATACAGTCAGGAATACTTAAGATAATCCCTCCAGCCAAAGGTCTGAATTGTCAGCTATGCCGTTCCCGAGCCCGGATAAAAATAAGGGGGGGGGGGTTGAGGTGGTGCCGTACATCCTCGTAAAATGGGCTCACGGCCGTTGAATCACCATACGAAATGAATCAATCTAATCCTTACTCCTGCCATCCCAATAATTATGTATATTATTTTTATGTGACCCCATATCGATTATATATAATGAGATTCAGTAATATGGAAGAACGAATCAATTAAAATAAACACTCTACCGAAATAAGTGGCAGCAAATTCGTGTCCTTTTCAAATGTATCTACTCCGAAGTGAAATAATACAATTACTGCTTACCACTCTATCCATATTGCGATGTATCTAAAGTAAATCACATAATAAAAGATATCAAATAGGAAAAACAATTACTAGATGCGAGTAGCTGAAGGTAACGTTCATTTCCTTCTTTTCAGTAAAGGAGATGTTATTAAATTAGAAACGCGTAAACGATCTTAATTCAACTATTAAATTATGGCCAAGCTGTTTCTCTACTGAACCTATTAGCATTGGTGTTCGTGTTAATTAGAAGGCCAATTATAGGCCAATAATTAATCATGTCATCCGTTAGTGGATCAATAATGATTTCGTATGTTATTAGCGAGTCAATTATATGAATCATTACGTCAGCTACTGTTACATACAGTGTACGCGAAGGATTATTAAACAAGGTTTCTTGAGAAGTTGTGCGAACTTTCTACCTGAAATAATATCGGAAAATTAAGCCATTACTAGATCTGTGCAAAATTTATTTATTTCAATTGTTTACAGACTTATGGTGAGAATTATAATTTTATTATATTTATTGTGTGATTCACAATAACCACTGTGGAGTAACGGATGAGTTGAGCGTACTGTTTGTTGTGTGTTCTTCGGGTAGTTAGTCTGATTTTCAGATTTACCTCCATCCATTGTAGCTCCCTAAGAAAAATCCAAGAATTTCCATTTAAAAATTGTTAATTCATTTATCTATTTTCAAATTAAATAAATAGCTTTTTGGATAGAAACATATGAAATCTAGCTGTCTGTATTCAAATTCAAATGAGGTGATCAATTCCTTGCAAATCTTGCACTGAAATATTTCCCAGCATAATCTCAGTTATGAAATAAGAACTTTGAACATCATCTTGAAATCACATATTTGGTGAGAAATAAGAGAAAACTCGTGAGTATTCATGGTAAGTGGTCAATCATGGAGCTTCAGGGTTAACTTTAACTCTGAATTTGGAACCTGCTTTAACAAACATCACTCCGAGCATTGATAACTTATGTCGTTCGATGGCAAGCATGGATACATATTTCTCATTTAGATTTGTACATTTAGAGGGAATATTTTTGACTGATTTATTCTGGATTAAAATTCTTTGTCCCTAACCGTTCATTGTCGAAATCTCTTTTCCGATGAATTTTATGAAATTTTCTCAGGGGTTTCAGCGAAAAAGAATTAGATTATATCGAGTTATACAGTCTTAAAAGTTTTAAGAACCATCGCTCAAGATGCACAAAACTACGCGATTTACTTTCGCACTATACTGTCTACTAAAAGCTGCATAGTATTTTTATGTGTTCTTTTAATTGCGTGTGTTCTCTGGACAATTTTCCTGTTTTGAAGGAGAGAAAAACAAAGTTTCCGGGAAGAAAAAAACTTGCTACCTCCGTAAGAATCCTACAAATTCATCTTCAATTCAAACATCCATTATAAAGATAACTTCTTTCATCGGACCCAAGGTCTTTTAGTCGAAGTAAGTATGCTCGTTGTTCATGCACCTAAATTATAGATTCAGTCATATACTTTTATAGTTATATACTTTAAAAATCCGATTCTTCTGGAATAAGAATTTCACTAAACTGTATTCGGAAACTTCAAAGTGATTTGACATCAAATGAATTTTTTTAAGCGCTGAAAAGAAAAAGAAGCATTTCTCATCGTTATTTGTTCGAATATCAGAGAAGTAAAAGCAAAGAATAGAATGAATAACAAAGAGCACAAATGCCTATTCATCGACAATCCGAAATATGAGCCAGTTCATTAAATTCTCAACTTCTTCTTCTACTGAGTCTGCCTATTCTAATTAAGGAATAAAAATGTAGTGACTGGTGAATGCACTCGGGAATTGTAGAATGGAAAGACAGGAAACACAATAATCTGAAGTTCTAGTCCTCCTTTTGTTCTCATGACAGTAACTAACTGGTCTTCTTATGTCGACGCTTTGGCCATGATCCCGTCATGAATAGAACTGACAACAAAGAGGCCGTTCTAGAAATAGCTTATTAGTCAAAGGGGGTCACAACATCTCAATGGAACTTACTTATCATGGGGAAAATCGTGTGATTTAATATCTCTAAAACTTAGTAAATATGGCAAAATTTTTTCAATTTAAAATTTGTTTTGGGTTGGTGTCAAGTTATCCCCCCTTCTCTCTCTCTCTCTCTCTCTTTTGTGTGTGTGTGTGTGTGTGTGTGTGTGTGTGTGTCATCAGTGGCGTCCCGTGCCCATTTCGGTTAGGTATGCTGTCATGTGGTTTATGCAACCCACAGTTTTAAAAGTGCATCAGTGCTCATCTTCATTGGTCCAATGCAATTAATGCAAATAATCAAATCTGAGCAAGTGAAGGACAATGTGTTTGTTTTAAGATACATTAGAAAACAATAATGAACGAGAATGCTCTATTTCGTTGGTATATTTGAATTACTCAAAGGTATAAAATTTGAAAGAGGCTTACATACTTCGAGTAGAATCATACAATCCCCAAAAGCTCTGGCACAAAAAGGGACATTCAGTAGATTGTCAACACTGTTTCCCATTGTAAATATGGACAAAAAAGTTATAAAATATTTATAAAAAAATATATATTAAAACTTGTCTATATCGGTGTGTGTACTGATGTAATATTTCATCATGTGCTGATGTACTCATGAAAAATGACAACTTTCAATTGGATCGGTTAACACAAAAACCAATCACAGCCACTGATTTTCAGGTGCTATTGTCTCAGCGTACACCCTTCCTCGCCTTCTAGATGATTTAAAACCACTGAAAGTAAGAATTTAACGCCATCTGTACATCTGTTCTAAGGGCTCAAAGGTGTCCGTATTTATGACTGCACAACCGGGCTATTAACGCGAATGTGATGCAATGTTTACGGGTCGAAAAGTGTCCTCCTCATGATATTGCACTTAATTTTGGGAATCACGCCAAGCCAAGAAACGATTAGGGGAGCCTTTAACAGGAATAAATTCAAAAATATAATATCGGTGACATTGCTATTTCGTAGGTGTGCACCTCACACCTGACACACCCTGAATTGAATTTTCGCTCCTGATATATGTGTGTGTGTGTGTGTGTGTGTGTGTGTGCGTGTGTGTGTGTGTGTGTGTGCGTGTGTGTGTGTGTGTGTGTGTGTGTGTGTGTGTGTGTGTGTGTGTGTGTGTGTGTGTGTGTGTGTAATTAATTTTTTAACTTGGGGATATTGTATATTAGGGTTACCAAGTAATTTTATAAGAGTGTTTATTTAACTCCTAATCCCAAGTAAGCAAACAATTAAGTTTGCGCCTGAAACATAGTTCAAGTCTGAAGATGGTACACCAGGGCAACTCATTGTAAAGGTAGTTAAAGCTCTGATCACTATTCTTAGTATTTTCCCATAATGGCATAATTTTCCCATAATTTTAGCACATCTCGCTAAAAGATGTATATTGCAATGCATTATGGGTGGTGTCACTACCCAGATCGGTTTCAACCTTTTTTGAGGTCTCCTCAGTGAGTAGCTAGACCCTAAATACCAAGGTTTTAGTAATACAGAGCCTTATCAACTTTACCTATAGAAGTTGCTGCAAGGTGTTTTTATTAAAAATAAAAACACCTTGTTTTTAATAAGAAACTCCAGAGATTCTTATTAAGAATAAAAACACATTGCAGCAACTTCTATAGGTAAAGTTGATAAGGCTCTGTATTACTGAAACCTTGGTATTTAGTGTCTAGCTACTAACTGAGGAGACCTCAAAAAAGGTTGAAACCGGTCTTGGTAGTGACCCCAACCATAATGCATTGCAATATACATCTTTTAGTGAGATGTGCTTTACATTATGAGAAAATACTAAGAATAGTGATCAGAGCTTTACCCACCTTTACAATGAGTTGCCTGGTGTTCCACCATCTTTAGACTTGAACTATGTTTCAGGCGCTAACTTAATTGTTTGCATACTTGGGATTAGGAGTTAAATAACCAAGTTTATAAAATTACTTGGTAACCCTAATATATATATATATATATATATCATTTTCATGTTTTAATTAAATTAGTCTACTATTAGTCTATTTCTTAAACACTGAGCTTTTAAAGTTATATATATGATACAATTATTAACCATCAAAGCCGCGACATTTATACTTTTTTTCCTTTGGAATTCGATTTTATGGTGGGTACTCTTATCAACCCTCAGCAACAGTTTCCATTAAGAAACGTGCTCTTGAAATTCTGAGGAAGAGATTTTTTTTCTTTCTATTTTTCTTATCGCTATTCTATCAGAGGTTATTGGATTTCTTTAACTTTACGAACTTTTAACCAGATCATTCATCTCCCAAAGGCTGTTAAGTTGTGTGTAAGTAAAGTTTCCCCAAACTCTTTTTGTGGTGATATACTTTGAAACCCACTGCTCCTTAATAATATTTGTTTTGTTGCCAGGTGTTTTTTTTTTCTTTTTAGACCGGAGGGCTGATTTCATTGGTTCAGGCTTCTGTTGTTCCCTCGCGGAACGTAAAGTTTGTGGAGGACGTAGATTGTTATACCAGGATAATCGAGTGAATTTGCTGTGACGCGCGCCTGCGCAGAAGAGCACTGAGAGAAAAAAGAAAACAGAATGAAAACATTTTTGTTCAGAAACCAAAAAGTTATGCTTGTAATGTTAGATGTAAGTAGGACTTATTTTGTATTGCATGGAATTATGAAACTCACTTTACTTGCTATTGATAACTCACATGTAATTTAATTACGTCCTAAAGGGATTTTATTTTTCGCTGGTAAACTTGATGTAGTTGAAAAATAAAAAGTATTATTTACAAAAACTGTCGACATATGTCGTTACACAGCATTAATTCCATATATACGTTAACTTCTAGATTTTTCAAAAGTATCAATACTTTTTATAAAATTTAATATAAACTTTAATTTTATTTTTAAAATTAGAAAAAATAAACTATATATTGGAGAATTTTCTTTTAAAATTAGATTTTAATAACACACTTATTTCTAGAATATACTTTTATTTTATATAAATTTATTGTTTATTTTGTACATGATCAGAGCTTTAATAGCTCAATAACACTTTATCCCTACACTGTCCTCTAGAGATAACGGAGAAGATGAAAAGCATTCTTGCTTCGCCCCTTTAAGCCAGTCCTTATAAGGATAAGGTAATTATGTAGGTATTCAGGCACCCGAGTGCTTCTGTCTATTTCAACATTATAAATAAATAAATAAATGTCTACATGTCTACATTCAGTGCCCAGACACTTTGATAATGAGGAAATTATTAATGCAGCATGCACTTAACATAATTCATTGCCTAAACTCAACTCCAAATACTAGCAGACGTCATGATTCTTTGTATTGCTATGAACTACAAAAAGCAAAATGTGCATTTTTTTTTTTGCTTCCTTGCTTCGAATGCCTAAGGATAAAAGATAGTCACGATTAAAAAAACAAACATAAAATGACAGATGCGTTCTATAGCATTTTACTCAGAAAACTGAAATGAATTGTGTTATTTATATTAGAAGTCAGTATGGCTTATTACTGTTGATATGAGATTATTAAATTCACCTTACTTTCCTTTCTTGTCAATTGCCATTTAATTTAAATACTTTAAAATATATGTTATCTTAGAGACTTGCTATTATTAGAAATTAGTTATTAGAAATTTAATCCATTTAAAATATATGCTTTGAGAATATAAATGTAACACAATTTGGTAGCTTTTATACAGATGCATTAACTTATATTTGTCTAAAACTATACAAGTTGCAGAAAATTCAATCAAATATTATATAGTAATAAAAACAATAAAATATATATAAAAATCAATATTATATTTTTAATATTAATATAAAATACTTTGAAAAAACATACTAAGAAATACATCTTTAAATTAAATTACTGTTATTTATATAAATTTAAATTCAAAAGAAGTATATTTGCAGTTGACGAATTCGAATTCAGTGGTGGACGATTACATCCTCTTTTGCGAATTCTGATTAGTTTTTTGGACGGAGTTTGGTCAGTCTTGGAATTGTGATGCGTTTATTATATTATGTGTCTTGAAGATCATGCAAATTTTGAATCAGTGCTCTTACCAAGACAGTTCAGAGTCCTGCAGCAGGGCCGGTAAGACTACAACTGCACGGTAAGCGTTTTGTTTTGTTTTTTCTTTCACATTGACAGATATGGAACAGCAGCCAAACGAGACAACGTTTGAAGAAGTATATCGGGAATTTATCAGACTTGGCGAACTGCTCAACAAAAATTGGGCAGGAAAGGTGAAAATTTATGATACGTTTCCCTCCCCGCAAGAGTGGCCATGTTCCTCACATTCGTACAAAAGACGACATAGCATCTGCAGTTACAAGTCTCTCCCAACTAATTAACTCCGCTATAACGATAGCCACATTCTACGATTCTGTTCACAAGCCTGGTCTGCCGGAAGACATTATGAACTTGATCAGGGAAAAAACAGAGCCAGGAAAAGATTTTGTAACACTCGTCCAAACCTCAGTAAATTACCTAAACATCCTCCCTAAAGAACAGTTACGGTTTAGGCATAGTACTACGCAGGAAATCCACAGAATTGTGGAATACAATACATCACTACCAGCTATAACTAGCGCCAGTGCACAGGAGCTGTTTTCCTATACCTATCCAAAGCATTTGACAAAATCTGGCATTTCGGACTCCTACACAAACTTATCTCTGCTGGTCTCACTAAAAATGGTTCATCTAATCCATTCATATCTTCAGAATAGATCAATACAAGTCAAAATCAACGATTCTACCTCATCCCAGCGCCATATCTTTGCTGGAGTGCCACAGGGATCCCTACTAGCTCCATTGCTGTTTTCTATATGCATGTCGGACATCCCACACAATCCGATATCTTCCATCTTGACCCTGTATGTGGACGATACAGCAATACTAACCAGATCTCTTCGTCCCCACTTCATTATCAGAAAGCTTCAAGAAAACCTTCTAAACCTGGAGGGTTGATTCTCCAAATGGAGATTGGAAGTCAACCCCCCCCCCCCCAAAAAAAAGCTCAGCCATTCTTTTCTCGAAAAGGTCAATATCTCCTGCAGGACATGTGTTACTATTCAATACTAAAATTCCCTGGCAGACAGAAACAAAATACCTGGGTGTAATTCTCGACAAAAAGCTATCTTTCAACCAATACATCAAGTCTACGTGCGCAAAGGCATCTAAAGCCATCGCTCAGATCTATCCGCTAATTAATAGAAAAGCAATCTCAGCAAAACAGAATCAAATTAAAGCTATACCAGATGAAGATTCGTCCTATAATCACCTATGCCTCTCCAGCGTGGAACCATACCCTCTAATACTAAAATTATCAAAATACAACGAGTGCAGAACAAATGCATTAGAATGATTCTGAACGCCCCATGTTAGAAATGTTAGAAACAATCAACTTCATAGAGATACAAATATTCCCTATATTTTCTCTTTCCTACAATCATCAGCATCTAAGTTCTTCCTAAAGACGTCCATATACCCCAAACTATTTGGTTCAGCAAGCTGCAGCATACGAGGCAACAGACATATTCAAACATAGAAGACCAAAATCTATATTAACCTCCTATAACAATGCATAATCTCCATGCCCAATCAGGGGGGAGCAAACTGCTCATAAATTTTACCCTCACTGTAACCGCAACAGATAGCGGGGAATATGAAAAGCATCTTGCTTCACCCCTAAAGACACAAATGCCAATTTTGTAAATTGTCAATTATATTTGCAGTTCCATAAATTACCGAGTTTTTTATTTATTTTTTCTTTTTGTAGTGAAAATTCATTTAGTGAAAGTTGGAAGATGATATGAGATTAGCTAATTTGTGAAGCCACGTTATGGCATATACTTTTCTATTAGGTAAACATAACATCGCATATAACCCCTAATACAGCAATGGTCTTTCTTATTCGTTTGTTGTTATGATTATGGTAAAGTAAACTGCTCAAGCCAGTAAATTGCAGTACTCGTGTAGTCTTCCTGGTCAACTCCAGCTTTTCGCATTGTAGCTTGTTTTCATCAAAAGGACTCTGACAACAGCAGTAACCAGTCCATCCAATGCACAAGGATACTTTCTACTTGGATTAAAATAATACTTGTTTTCTTATCTATTACTACTGATTTCATAACGCCAGACTCCCGATTGTATCGCCAACACAATCTTTTATATGCATTTTTTCACCCGGTTCACCAGTTAGTCGATCTGTGACCCAGGCAAGTGGGGTGTTTTATCACTCAATTCGGATATCGACCGTGGAACTATTTTATCCGAGAGTAATATATCGGTAAGGGTTTTAGCAGTTCTCTGTCACATTTTCCGCCTTGCTGTCTTCAAAATTATCCATAGCCATAGGTTCAGCTATCGTTTACGGCTATGAGAGAACAGCTGTCCACCGATTTCCAAATTTCATTAGCGCTAAAGGAGCTTACCTATTTTCTTTCGGAGAGCTTATTTTCGAAAATGGAAAGCCCTTAGCATCGAGGAATTATTTATTTATTATAGCAAATAATCTGCGTTTTTTTTTTAAAATATGATATATAGATTAACATTTTAATCCTTCAGATGTTAATGTTTTTTTTTTAATTGTTCGGCCATAGTCAGGGGTTCGTAAATGATGAAATAAGCGTCGGCATTAATTCTTGATTTTGTAACTGATTCAACTTACTGGCCATTTATTTTTAAATTATATTTCTGTTATCTTCCTTTTTTTATAACATTAGTCCAGGTTGTCAGTTAGGACCAAGTAACATTTTTTTAAATTCGCAAATAAACATACTTTTGGACAATAAGTTCATATTCATAGTCATTACTCCTGTATCTGTATGAATCGAGATCTTCCCAAAGAAAGCACCTTCTATTCTACTTTACCCACACTATCGACACAATGAATGATAGATACGCACTTTGTATTTTTTTTTTAACATTCAGAAGGAAAAGTAAGAAGAACATAATCGCCAGTAGTTCTACATACAGTGATAACAGAGTAATGCATGCTGCACCCCGAACAGCAAAACTTGACACATTAAACGTATATATTCGTTAATATTTCATTAATATTTTAAATATATGTTGTTTGTAATTATAACTATTTTGATACGCATTCTTTTGTTAACATCTGTGATGTCAAATAAAGAAGTTTGTATTTGAAGAAAAGTCTGTTCGTAAACGCAATGCATTTGATGCATCTGATTTATTAAAAGTTGCATATAGAGATGTATGATATTTACAAAAGATTTTGAGGTCATTTAGTCAATTGAAAGAGAGAGAAAAGTCTCCATGGAAGGCAATTCTACACCCTGAAAATCCGTCAACAATAATGAAAATCTAGAAAACGTGTGCAAATTTATTAATAATTGGCTATTAATAAAATGAAAGCTTACAGAAGGTAGATGGAATTTTCGTTCCCTCATACTACTTAATTTTGGTTGAAGAAAGAACACGAGTTGTATTTTCAGCAACGTTTATTGCTTAAATTAATCCTACTCTATCCTTCTCATCCGTCTTGGACGGATTGATTCCCTTCCTAATGAGGGATTACTGGCGTATTAATGCATCAAGTTCGCCACTCCTCTGCTGCATCCCCTAAGGGCGATATTCATGACTGTATCCGTGTGTGTGTGTTCACTGGGCCGGTTTACCTTCTTAAGAAGAAAAACTTCAGATAAACGGGTGGAAAAAACCTGCTGTCCACACCCAAGCACGGCTAACTTGGCTATGGCTGAGAAAGATCCTTAAGCTCTTCACGTTCATCGACGGGAATCGAACCTAGGATCATTCTTCCCCAGGTTGCGAAGCGCATATCCACTAGGTTAACCGCGCGGACGCTTCAATTAATAGAGTAGCAATAAGAACATATTTTCAACTTAAGAAATACATTATAATGACAACATCTAAAATTTACCCATGAAAGGTCACGGATTTGATAACATTGATATTTTTACACTATTAGATGAGATATGAGATTATTACACCAATTCGACGAAGAGAACATCTCGAAAATAAATTTGAAAGAAATCTAGAAGTATTTAAAAAGTATGGAAATATTCATCCTTCTTTTAAAGTTTGCTTTACGACGAATTCTATAAGTCTCTTAATCTTTGTATAATCGCATCAATTCCAATACAGCTTATACTGCTTTCTTATGTTGCTTTTATCTTGACTTTTAAAAAATATTTTTAATGACGGGTCTCACCAGTTACCTTGATTATTGGAAACAGAGTGGCATGAAAATTATGGAATCATGTACTGGGTTCTGTTACCATGCAAGTTATTCTGGAATCTTGCCTATAGGACTTCCAACATTTTGTCGATTAGACTGGCCAAAGTGGATAAGATTATATTATTTTATTTCTTAGATGTTTACCACACCTAGAAAACTCATCCATTTAATTAGCTGGGCGAGTACTCTGAAGCAATTAACCTGTGTGTATGATGTTTTTATTGCGTGTCTACTTCTGCCGATATGCTTGTTTTGTATAAAGAACAACCCTTCAACCTCCTTGGCAGGATTTTTCCTCTTGGAGACCTTCTTTTGAAAAAGCCCTTAAAGAGAATCTTTGTGTCCTATAGATTCCTGGATAGAAATCGAAGCCAAATCTTTGCAGGTAATAGCCATTGTCGAAAGAGGTACAAGAATGTACCTACCTTCCGAAGAATAATTTTTTACAACTGAAAATGTGATGTGAATTTACCATTTATTTTAAAAATCAGAATCTTCTCTTTCGAGATTGATTCTCAAAGTGAACTACCAAGACATTTCATAAAATGGATTTGGCTAAATAGTGTGTAGAAAATGGGGAAAAGTACAACAATTTTTGTTTCAGCAGTGCATATTTTAGTTTTCAAAATCCATTATAAGTTTCTGTATATCCTCAGTTGCAGTTGTTGTGTACGGATATTGCACTTTTAAATATTAACAAAACATGCAGCTGACATACGGACTCATTCTGCTGATCTGCAGTCAACTTGAAATCAGGCTTAACAAAATGCCTGAGTTATCAACTTAAAGGCCACACCAATATGGAATTCTTCAGTCCACATAATTATTATTACAGCTTATTTGGCCTATAGTAGGTTGTTTGAATTATTTTGGATTTTAGGGATACCGTGTAAAATACGTAGTACCGCTTCTGTTATATCTCATGATCTTATAATTGAAGACGACATTTTAGCGCTACTAAACAAACATTCGTTACTAAAGATTTTTATTTTACAGCACATAACTGTATTGTAATTCTATCTTATCGTATAAGAGGGGAAATGGTTTCTCCATTGCCTCTCTCTCTTTTAATAAAAATAAATGAATATAAATATCATGCTCAAATAGATTAATTCCGTAAGTGATTTTCTCACTCTTTTGTTATTGGCTCAACATCTAAGTTCTATAGGTTGTTTTTGTTTCTTAAATGTGAGTCATGATGACAACTTCCACTATATAACAATAAAAAATAAAAATAGAAATAAAAGTGCTTAAAAAATGGCACAATCCACTTGCATCTATCCAAAAGACCAAATTAAATAATTTAAACAAATTCTACTTTTTAATGTTAATTTTTTTTTCTTACAGTACATTAAATAACGTTGCATGTATTCATTCGCCTGTTCATGTAATTTTCACACCTTCAATTTAATCACTGAACTTTATCAAACTTTTAGAAACAGTCTCACGAGACTCCTTTCTAAACTTCCGAAATACGTTAACCAATAGCATGCGATTGCTTCCATTACTGTTCTCAATTAGCAAACGGAAGTTGAGCAGTCTACCGGTGTACAATACATGCATTAATGAAAATTTGTTTTAGGTATCTTAAGAAGATTTGATTTCTCAATGCCTTCTAAAGCAAACCGGAAATAAAAATCTTTGTAAGCAAAGTACACAGGATTATTTCACAAATTTATTGACATAATATAATAATGTTTATTTAAAGTTTTATTTACTTTAAAAGGTAAATGATCTTGAAATACTTGTAAATGTTTATTTTGTCCATTCTTTCAACATCAAACGGCAGTTTTATAATTAAAAGAAGCCAAGAAGATAAAGAGCCGACATCCCTCCTTTCCTTGATGTATTTTATTTGCTATTTAATCGTTTCAATCGGAGTCAGTTTGCCCTATAGATAAATGGCTCTAGCAATGTCGAACAGTTTTCATTTTAAACTTCTCACATTTATTTGAAGAAGAATAACTATGAAGTAAAAAAAAATGTCTTCGAAGGAATTTTATGGGTTCCAAATTACAAAGTGGTCTGCTTGTGATACACAAATGTCCTTTTATTCAAGGCGATAGAAAATGCAGTTTTCTGATGCTAAACCATAATAGAGGCATTGAGTTCAAAATATAACGCCCTTAGAGGCATCACTCTTTCATTCGAAGGAGACAAGTATTCGCCCAATATGTGTAACACAAGCAGATTTTATTGACGATAATACACGTGTGAATTAGCAGTGAAAAGAGAAGTCGGTACATTGTACGGCGGCTCGGTGATATGATAGATACTGTAAAAGGGATCAGATACCTCGCAATAACAATAACTTCTTATAAAGAAACCAAGTTAACGACACTAAGCAAAAAATGGACGCCCTAAGCACCAAAGGCGGCTATAATGTCGGCGATAATGAAAGTCTTAAATGTTTGGAAGGTGGTCGTGAACCACTCTTTGTTAGTCTCATGGATAACCAAGATGTGACAAACATTTTATTGGTGATCTAAAGAACCAATCTTGAAGACATCCCTCGCAGACATTTTACTCTAAATAAAAAAAAAAAGGTGTGCGCTCGATAAAACGAACACTGTGACATACTACGACATCCCGAAGGACCTTTTTTCTATAGAATTTGAAGAAGAGTGCCTTTAATTATCTTCCCGTGCTATAGTATCCAAGGACACACTGTTCTATATTAAACTAAAAAAAAAATGTGCTTGCTGATGTTCAAGTGATAAGTATTTCTTCAATGTACTCTCACTAAACAATGGATTTCAACTAAATGAAGACATGTAAGTAAATCAGTGTTTAACTGAATATTTTAAAGGTCTTCTTTCTTAAATAAAAATTCAGCCAATAGATCATCTTTCTTTTATTTGATTCTGAAAATAAAATCAGCGATCCACAAACTCTGTACGGAGCACAGAATCAAATAAGTGAAAACTGTAACGATTGCTATAGCCAGTCCTCCAATACTTTTTATCCATATTATTAGAAGAAATCCTTATAGTCCTTATAAGGACTAGTTTAAAGGGGCGAAGAAAGAATGCTTTTCATCTTCCCCGTTATCTGTAGAGGACAGTGTAAGGATAGGGTGTTATTGAGCTATTAAAGTTCTGATCTTTGACAGGAGGGTAACAGCAATAGCCGAGCCTCAGTTAGAACTTCATTGATTACAGCATTGCCATCCATTACCCTTCCAGGGTAATAAATTCGAATGTCATGTTTTCACTCATTAGAAGAAATAAAAGAAAATCATTTTACTATATCGGTGGGATTAATTTCTCTACTTGGTGTAAGAATACCATTCCACTTATTGGAGATTTAAAGAGGTTTCAAATATTATCAGTGATTTAAAATAGCAGAATTTTAGGGTTAGTAAAAGTTGAATACAAATTTAAGCATCATAAAATTAATAAAAAGCTTTATAGGTTTACAACTTGTTGTTACTTGCATGTAGTGTTGACCGCGGTTTTCAACATGCCGACTTTAGCGAGAGAGGTGGGGGGGAGGAACCGTGTGCTTTGCATATTGTGTGAAAATAGCCTGTTTGGGCGCACAATATGATAAAATATCGCCTATTTTTTAATTCTCCTTCTCTCTATTTTTAATTCACAAGAATTGTAAAAAGGTCTCGAACCGGAAACACTTAAAACCCGTATCAGTCATTTTACGACTCTGCTGCGACCAGCTTAACTAATTCATTGAAACTTAATTGAAACTTAACTAAATATTAAAAGCCATTGATAATTCATTGATAGCTTAAAAATTGAGGGAAGACAGAATATGAGGAAATTATCATCATAAAGCTACAAACTGTAACTAAGCGTAAGTTAACGTTTCTTTTTATATAATACAATACAATGCATTGTACTGTATTATATTTTATCTGTTGCATTTGTCCGGTGCATTAATGTTAACATTAACGCACACATTAAATATCAATGTTGTATTTGTACACCATAACAATATTGACGAATTACATAATGGAAGTATTACATTACATCCATCTTAGTCCCTGAACAAACGAAAACTGTCATGATAGATTTGGACTCTTTGTCAATCACTGTGGAGTCTTATGGGTTATGATTCCAAAACCAAACAACAACCGTCAAAGTAAAAGTCCCTGAGACAAACAAATCCACTACATAACCAAAGTTGTGTTGATTTTTGTTTGTTTGTTTATTTTCGATGTAGACGGTACTGTATAGCAAACATGTACTCCAAATGGACAAACTTTCCCTAAGTGGTACTGCATTGCATTTAAAGCATTTACAAGATGCCTTAAGAAGAATCCGATAGTAAAATAGCAAACTGGAAATTGAATTCTTCATTCTCATTCATTCTGCTTTGTACATTCAGCAGCTTTTTGACAAGCACAGTATTAATGGCGAACTATGTCCAATAACATCATCACTTCCCTGCGACTTTTCTCTGATCCCAAAGATGAAGCCAACAACTTCTGGATTTCTTAAGGAGAGCGAAAAGTTCTGTGAATCCAGTGCACACATGCATTCACAACTTTAAAGAAAAAAGCAACATTCGCTGTATTAGAGAACTTTATGATTCACCCATTTAGGCGAGGTAAGGAAAATTTTCATTCCTCGTTATGAAACTACTACCTTGTTTATTGAAATTCAAAAATTACTTGAAAATTGTTCCATCTTTGGACTCTACAGTAGGTTTACAACCTTTCCTGGATAGATTTCCATAGAATATTCGGCTCTACGTTAGACTAATATCACTTACGTCCCTCTCGAAAGAAATAGCCCTTTACTGAATAACTAAATTATTATTTCTAAAATAAATCAATGAAACTCCGTACATGATGCCGTAAGTTAAAAATAATATACGAAAGTTCTAATTCATTCTGTGCCAACACCGGAGTACAGTCACCATATCAATAACTATCTTAAATAAACTCCAACTTACATTTTAAAATTCACCTACACGCGCGCGCCTATGCGACATATCGCTTTAAGAGCCTCTGCCGGAATGAACGATTTGGTATACTCATTCAACCTCAGGTCGGAATATCTATTCATCTGACGTTAGAAGTGAGATTTCTAAGGAATCCCTTTGTGGTTTTCTGAGAGTTACTATCGCGTTAGTTTCAAAAGGCTGCTCCAAGAGCACATTTACTCATCACTTCCTGAAAACCTAATTGACAAGCCATATAAATGACGGATGCTTCTCTCAGCTGCTACGATGGCATGCAGGGATCTCCATCCTGAATGTGTAACTCGCACAGATTTAGATTACTAAACCGGAAATGCATTCTAAACTACGCAACTTGCTGAATTTTTTGAATTGACTAAGTCACTTTATGAAAAATTTAAAAGCAGCTTTTCATGTTCCACTGAATTAATTATTAAACTATTTTGCATCAGTGCTTGCTGATGACTGAGAATAATTTTCACTTGTAGTCGTAGCAAACAAAATAATTAATTGCTTCTGTCAAGTCATAAGTAATATTAATGAAGTCATGTAGAACTGTAAAATCGGAGTCTCCAAGGTCTACTATAGCAACGCTGTGAGTTCGCTTACTGTGTTTTTTTTTTCGAAATTCCATGACCTTTTCGCATCTTAATTTAAACATAGCTGTTATCAATATTATTATAATTTTATAGGTAGACATTCTTTGCAGATAAAATTATGGGTTCAGTTACATATTCCGAGTATTTTCATCAGGGTGTCTTTATATCATAAGTGATAGAACTTTACGAGACAAATAAAGGCAAAATGGCACATATTTTGCACCCAACATGCAGTATTATTTAATATAATAGGCTATATCTTACTCTGGGCCTTTATGTTAGTATATTTAAAATGAGAAAAATAAGGAAATGATTCCGCTGAATATGTCATTTTGAAACCATCTCAGTGCATAATTAATTTTCCTGTTGTTCATGACGCTCAGAAATTCTAGCCAAATTTAATTAATTCTCATCAGTAACGAACTTTGTTCACTGCTCAACTAATAATTGACTATATGATTTTTAATATTTTATTCGATTAAAGCAATGTAAATGAAAATAAGTCGAAAAGAGCATGTTATTTGGTTTCTAAACTAACATGCTACCAACAGAGGGCGTTGAATTTTCTTCAAACGAATTATTGTATTATTTTTACAATTATTTCTTTTTAGTGCTACACTAATCCTTGCTTCCTATTAAACTTCATAACCTATTCTAAGCTCTCAGTGATTTAAAACTATCAACAAGTACCGATAGTCAGCCAAACCAAAGTAAAATGCTTTTGTTCATATACGAGTTGCCAAAAGGTGTCACACCTTATTATTAAATTACTCTGGATTAGAAAAAGGTTGTTAGAAGTTTTATCTCTTGATTATACTAAAAATTAAAGACAGCAAGAAATTATATACTTGGTTTAACCCTTCTTTCAAGTGTAAGCAAACAAAGTTTGCGCGTGAAGTATTTTCAGGACTGGGCAACTCGTGGTATAGGTGGTATGACTTCACATCACTTGCTTTAGTATCCCATGATGCAAAGCACATCTCCTTGCGGAAATGTGTAAGGCTATACATTATTGGAAGGGTATAGTCATATACCCAGACCGGTTTCGACCTTTATTGAGGTCTCTTCCGTGAGAGCCATACCCAGAGGTGATACTAAGGTTGAAGTAATGCAGAAGTAAAATGCTTTTGTATACTTACTATACCCTTTTAAAATGTTATAATAAAGTTTGGAGTATATTTTTACTAACTATTTGACAAATATCTGTATCACTGTAACAATAAAAGGCAGTACGGTTTCTGTTCTTAATATTATTGTTGTGTTATGGCACGTGATCAAAAGTCATGACAATTTTCAACACCTTACGAATAGAATTTTGTCGAAAATTATTTCAGAATGACATTTTTAAAACTCAACAAAAACTGTCCCTACTAGCCAGCTGCATATATTTTAGCAGAATATCTAAAGTACAAATGTATCTTAAACAAATGACATGCCAGTAACGTCTGGTGAGTCAATGTTTGCAAAGAATTGGGCTTCTTTATTGCACGACACGTTAAACTCGTATCTCCAGATCATTGATATTGCTGGGTGAATGTTGGGGTTTAAATAAAGAGGAAAAACCTACGAGTAGAATATCAAGCCGTTATTACAGAGTAAGGATGAGTGCTCTCCATTTGAAATAAGTGAATGGGGATGATCAATAGGTTTGGGCCGAGATTAGACTCACCTACCACTCAACCAAAATAAATTGGAAAAGTAAGGGAAAAGAGAGGAGGTTGGAGAATAAACGGAGATATTCTTTAAAATGGACAAATGTCCGAGTATAACATCTCAAGAAGCTTAGGATAAAAAAAATTGTGACTAAACCAATTGTGGAAAAGTTTTAGAGAGACAGAGCGATAGCGATGTTAGTTGTTCGGTCAAGATGAGGAAAAATGAGCGAATGGCAACATCTCTCCTACAGTTAAATGGACCATTTCTTCATTTCTGCCATTTTACCTGCAAAGTGATGGTGGCTTCTAGTGTAACATAAAAACACTTCCCGAATAAGGATCTTCGCATTGTCGACCATTTTGGTCTCAGTGCAGCACTCAGAAAGAATAATGGGTCGTATAAAATGTACTTTTCCCAAGATTGAACTTCCCTTTCTTGTTTATGCTTACAGATGAAAAAAGTATATAGAAAATCAAAGCCTCAAATTATAACTGGCACAAATCACTAGCTTAAAGGACGAGGCTATAAACAAAATAACACAATGAAATACCAAAAGAGGTTTTCTGTGTTTTTCATTCATTAGAATGAAAAGGTCATCTTTTCAGGTGGTTTTCAGGCAAAAGGGTTGGTTATGTTTGCCGATAAAATGATATAAGTAAAACTTCTTCGAGTGATGTGAAGATTCCCAAGAAGTCACTCCTGAAATCATTTCAGGAAACTTAGTGAAGAATTATTAAATTTATATGCAATTCAAGACAAATGAAAACTAAGAATGTCTACATACTTATAAAATCAGAGAATTTCTCCACACGTGATCTCCTAACTATTTAAAGTATTCCCATGAATAGAAACTGAATAATACTTTCTATTCCGAATTGGCTTAGATGGTCAGATTACGCCGGAGAAATTAATGTCATGAGGCGAATGTATTGCGGCTATAAGTTTTGTTGTCATACTGAAAATAAAAAGTGTATATCACTTTTTACTTTCAGTGCTTTTTTAAACTAATAAATATTTTCCGAAGAAATGCATTATTTTCAGTTTTCAAAGGGATGTTGGCAAGGATTCAGAGCAGGTTGACCAATATAGTTTCAGTCACTTGAATGTTGATTATGAAGAAAGACTGAAGAAATGAAATTTACAGAAGCCAGTGGACACAGGGAAGAAGAGGGGGATGTAATTGAAACATATAAGTTGGTATGATTTGTGAGCAGATCAATGTGCACGAAAATTTTCATAGAATGTGAGAAACAGGAGTTGAACAAAGCTTTTTAGTGGAAATTGGGAGAGAGAGAGAGAGAGAGAGAGAGAGAGAGAGAGAGAGAGAGAGAGAGAGAGAGAGAGAGAGAGCAGTTGCAGCGCAGGAAACATGGACTAAAATTAGAAATAGTTCGTACATTAATAAATTTAATTAACTCCTAGTTTATCATGTTAACGCAACTATACCTGACTTCATCACCGGTTCAAATAATCATTTTATTTATTTTTTAATGATGCTCTTCAAATAAAACTAGTCTGATTAACTAATAAGCAGATATTATCGTTTTTCCATTTTCAGACTGCATTAGGAATGATTCAAACTGGGAATATTTTGCATGATTTTCATCCAAGTATATATATATATATAGCTAAACACACAATCAGACGTATCATTCCACTGTGTTTCATCAAATTCCAAAAAGGCACAGTAAATACCTCACAAACAAAGGCACTTCTTTCGGAAATATAACCCGTTTGTTTTAAACCAATCTTAATATCTTTTTTTTAAGTGGTTTTATAAGAAAAAGGCTACGTGACAAAAGTTAATTTAAATAATCTCAACCTTTGTTAGGTCATAAAACAACTTCTCCAAAAGGAACTCTAAGAGAAAGTAAAAAAAAAAAAAACGATGAAGAAATATTTCCCACAAAGTCTCGTCGTTTTGTTTGTAGATTTTCGTTATTTTTTATTCCTTTGGGGAAAAAATGGGAGAAAAAAATCGGGTAGTTTCAACCGACTCTGTTAACGCTATCTGGGCAGGAAGAAAAGAGTAGAGAAGTGAAAAATTACGGGGGAAATGGGGGGGAAAGAAAACATTTAGCTGACTTTTATCTGGACTTACAATAAACTAGAAAGAAAGGACGAGACAAAAGAATTCCTGCATACGTTAGGTTTTAAGAGGTTTCTCTTTCCTTAGCTGGCATTTGATTAGGCGAGAGAATATCTCAGAAAGCATATTGTCTTGCTAAAGAATCGCATTTATTGAGTGAGTTACAGACAGATGATCTCTTTCGCCCTTGACTACAGCCGCTATTAGTCAAATTCCTAGCCAAGGACCGGAATATTAAATTCATCATCAATACTCGGCAAGCGTTGGGTGATAATCGCCGAAACTCAGCGTGATGCTTACGGGAAAGAGCGAGAGAGACGAAAAACGTTCATAATGGAGTGAAGATTAATGTTGTTCGTTTATCCATTGCATTATCTTGATCTATGGATAAATAATTCATCACGGTTTATTTAAAAAGAGAAATGAATGAGAATAAACGAAGTTGCCTCTGTTAGATATCATTAATGCCATTCGAATGAAGAACAAATCTCGTTTTTATGTTTTTTTTTTCGTGGAATACAAACACTGCCATCTATCGAAACTTCTTGTCTTAAATTAATTTTCATTTTTGATAAATAGTCTCTCAAACTCTTGTGATTCTTTCAATGTTGCTATGAATTAAATTTACAGATCAGATATGATAAAAATGTATGGAGTGAGTTTTTATGCAAATAACAACGCATTTCAAAGAGGTGCGATAGTCATCGAGCAGCAGGTTTAATAACACTGCAAGATGACGACTCTGAAACTTGGAACTGTCCGTGCTCCAGTAGCGCTTCCTTTGAAAACACGGTCGTAGTTCACAATGGGGACAAATGATCTGAAAATAATAATAAACCGAAAAGTATTTAGTGAAAGGACTGTAAAGAAGTGTATTCGTCAATTTCAAAACCTCTTATTCCTTGCGCCATCATAAGAAGCATTCACATTACGAATAATCTGAAACAATGCGCTACTCGTAAATGGTTATATAGATGCGTACAATCAGATTTCATCTGCTGTATTTCAGCTTATTTTACTATTTATAATCGACTTTGTTAATTATTTTCATAAATGTATATTTTATTTTACGCATAAAACGATTAAACAAAATCTAAACTAGAAGGACTTGCAAAATAAACATGTAATTATGCTCTCTTTGTTTAGGTTAAATGTTGGCATCGTAGTTAATCTTAAAATATAAGAAATTTCATGACTTTACATGAAGTTTTAACTGAGGCTCGGCTATTTCCGTTACCCCGCTATGACCAGAGCTTATAGCTCAATAACACCCCAAAGAAAATTTTTTTTTCTTTAAACAAATAAGAAAAAATTTAAAACCATTAATGATCTCTTAAAAAGTAATCTTTTAATAATAATGAAGTAAAAATTAATAATTTAAAAGTTAATTTATTTAAACACCTTCATATTAAATTATTGTTCTAAAATATAACTATTTTATAGTGACTAGATTTCTTCGTATTCCCGTGTGGTGGCTGGGATAAGAATAGCCCAATGTAGCTCATGCATGTCGTACGAGGCGACTAAAATTGGTATCCTGGGAGGGTAATGGATGGCAATGCTGTAGCCAATGAAGTTCTAACTGAGGCTCGGCTATTGCTGTTACCCTCCTGCCATGATCAGAGCTTTAATAGCTCGATAACACCTTATCCTTCACTGTCCTCTTCAGATAACGGGGAAGATGAAAAGCATTCTTGCTTTCCCTAAGATTTCTTTGTATCATTCTGGAAGATTCCAGAGGGTAACAGACGGCAATGCTGTATATGTACTGGTGATTGAATGCTGTCCATGGCTTTTCTAAGATAGTTGATATCAGTTGAAATATTTTGGTACCATTCGAGGACGAGGTGTGTGTGTGGGGAGGGGGGTAGATGGATTGATCCAGGTACACTAGAGAATGACACGAAGATCAAAGTTGAAGGAAGTTATGTAAGAACTTGAAGATAGGATATTTAGGTTTTTTCTTAATTTTATACTTATTTTTAATACTTTATTTTTATATAATCTGAATAAATGTTTTAGAGACCAAATACAGAACTTCTTCAAGTCACTTGAGGCTTTCACTAAGTTGGGCAATGATCTCACACCTGGTAAAGAAATTAATTTCGCTCTTGTGACTAAAAGCGAGTTCGATGGCAAGCTTTTATCCTTTTCGAACAGATTGAATGCAGACTTGAGTAGGCCTCAATGTTTCTATGAAATGAAAAATATCAAGACAAATTAAGAAGTTAATTGTTGAACTTCACGCTTGTGAGAAAAACCTTGTGAGGGAACGCGCCAGTACAAAGATAGATTTATTTTATCTTATTTTTGAAAGTTACATATGATAAAGATGAGACAAATACCCACACAAGACATTACTCAGGTATAGATTTTACACCTTTCGTATGTAGAATATATGAAAAAAATGTGATCTGTGTTGCTTCCAGTTGCAAAATCTTTGAGCATAATTTTATTGCAGTTAGGACGATAGATTGTTGCTGTCTAAAGTACTCAAGATTTTTCTGATGTCTCACTGGCCAACGATCTAAGACTATAAGAAGTAATATTTTTGGTACAGTGGAAAAGTGGTTTGTTCAGCTCTTTTTTCCCGGGGTCGAAGGAGAAGATGACAGTAGATAACTTTTGTCTTTATCGTAATACATTCAGATGTCAGGGGTAGAAGGAAGAAACGCTGAAGTTTCTTCTGTAGTCTTAGCAAAGTAACCAAAAGGCACAATTGCTATTAGGATAGGAAGTATGTCCTTCAGTTATCTTAAATTACCTCTTCAAAGTCAGAACAACACATGAAACAGAACTGTTTGATGTGTTGTGTGAGTTTTTCCATAGACTAAAAGTTAGATTTTTCAATTAAAGACCTTGCGCTTAGCCCAATTTCTTTCTTGGACTCCTTTATCACATCTATGCTTAACTGAACAGGAATTTGAGTGGTATGAGGGGATGAAGGCCTTCGTTTCAACAAGAATTATTTCAGTTATTCATTACCGTGCCAAAAAACAACCGAGCTGACAGTGGCTGAAGGATGGGATTTTCTCTAGAAAACGAAGGCTGGACGAATTTAGTAATCAAGAGGACTGTTTGATGTATGTGATACATTCAGAAGAATAATCAAAAGGTGAAGGTAGTTTAATAGATGGTGAGGATAATTTGGTATTCTAGGTGGATCATTTGCGAATATAGTTTGGACAGTTCAGGGATGCACAGTATTTGTTGAGGACTCACCTTTGCTTCGGTTAGGAATATAATGTCGTATTCGTAACTGGAAATAGGCAACATTTATATTTGTTCTCAGGCCAAGAGCATTTTGGTGAAGTAGATGTTTAATTAATTTGGGATTACTAAAAATCACACGTACTAACCACAGTGATAAGTTTTAATACGTAAATATTTCATCCCAAGTATCTTACTATTAATAGTAAGAACGTCGTTGCGGTTTAAATTTAGTCTGTATAGTAGGGCTTCAGCACTTTCTTTATAATCTATGTAAAAGTTTTGTCTTTATCCCAGTGGATCCTATGGTTTGGGTTTTCAACTCCGTGTTGAGAGAGACCAGATTTCTGCGGTTTGAAAAGACGAATGTGGTCTTGATGTTCCGAGATGCTTTTCTGAACAGACCCCCCCTGTCTGTCCAAAGTAAGACAAATGCGTCTATGAGATCCAATTGCAGGAGCATTGGATCTAATAGACGCCAGGTAACATCTGAGGTGAAAGTTTGTCCTTAGGAGAAGGTAACAAGTTATAGATCTGGTTGATGGTTTATAAGTAGTGGCAAAATTGTATTTCTTCATAATTTTTGAAAGACGTTCGGAGATGTCTTTGGCATAAGGTATGGGAATCCTATGGGCTTCTTCTTGTCTAGGTTGATGTGTGGGGAAGTGACTGATGATTTTGTGAGTTGTTTTCCCCACACATCAAAACATCTTAATTTGAGATTCATTTTAAAAGTGTTTGTTGTTACGCTTTTGTAGATATTTTTAAACCAGCAAGGTTACTATAGCTATCTATTTAACATTATTTTAATCCCATACGAAGAAGGAAGCCTCCTCTTGAGGTGTTGTGAAATAACAGTCTTTTGAAACCTGCCATCCCTGTCGCAGTGAGCTTGACAAGCAGAAGAAAGACTGTTATAGGTTCGATACCTAGAGGACCCTTTTTAGCCCTTTTTTGGCCGATTCCTGCGTTAGTTCATCTTTGGCACACGTAAGTAGGGTTTTTCTTCCATCGAACTCTGGTTTGAACCCCCACAACTGAAGAAAACCGACTGCAGAACTCATACTGATTCAGGCATAATTTTATGACTTAGGAATACTACATGGGGTCATTTGTCTAGCGCAATCTCTAAAAAAGTTAGATTTAAAGGCGCTATGCCCATTTCCTTTGGGAATAAAAGACAGAGGAATTCTTTATTTTTATTTTTAATAACAATATCTTGTTATTATGTGATTTCAATAATAGTATATTTGGTGGCACACGATTATTAAACCTACAACACATTAAAATAATGCGCTGTAGCTTTTTATTAGGTGAGATTGTCTTAGAACATCTTTCACTGCATTGAGGTCACGAACTTTACAGGTACGTACAAAATTTTTTAAAAGGAGAAATAATGCAAATGCCATTCGAAGATCCTGGAAAACTATTTTTTTAATTAATTAGTCTAAAGCGCGCACATATTCCTCACACAGTTTTGACGTTGACATTATAGAATCATATCGTCTAAAGGCAAAAGAAAAATTAACTTCTTAATTTACTGGCAATTAGCAAACAACTGAACACCTTTTCCATCCTGGTTTGTTGAGTGGGTCTTGTCTTTGCACTCCAACCACCAGAATGTCGGTGCGAATGTTTAAATAATAATAATTTTCGATTCTAGTTAAAATAATCTTGTTAATTCTAATTTAAAAAATAAAATGAAATGATCGTGATATAAAATAAAGAAATAAATGTGAATTCTGTGCTGATTTATCTAATCATAGTTTTTTCTTTCTTTCTTTTTTGAATATTTCATTTCTGAATAATGAAAAGATTGGCTTCTACGTTGATTTGCAAAACTTAAGCTGACAAATCCCTCTGTATTACACTAATAGGTTGCCAGTTTATTCTTGATAGAATTTTCGTGATTAAACCTACGAAGGAGAATGTATTTAATCTTCAAGTGCATAATTTAATTAGATTTCAAGTTCACATTCCAATCACGTCAACTAATTTAGTCGCTTAGCAACACGGAACTGGAATGTTTCTCGAAGTGTGCCATCTTCAATTGTACTAATAAACAAGAAGAAAAAAAAGATACATATGTAAAAAAAAAAAAAAAGTCACTAGCAACGGGATTATGCTGCAGAAAAAAAAATCCATGTCATTGAACTTCCATCTGACGTTGCTAGGAGACAGTGACAAAAAAATAAGATTGTGGTAAATGCTTATAAAAAAGAAAAACAGCAACTAAAATAATTTCAAGCATTACTGTTTTGTATTCCCCTGGAAATATTATTGTTCTGGAACGTGCCTCTGATTACGGCATTGACGGCAGACAAGCCGAAAACTCCGAAGCAGCAAAAACAAACGCATAGTGGAAATCACTCGACTGGGCACGAGCAGGCAAGGGGATGGCGAACGTTGGGGGTATCGACTTGAACTCCTACATTTTGCTAGACAGTCTCAAAATCATTTGGTGCGACTGCTCCATTTATCTTCGATGCTATCGACAGAAAACGCTCTATGGGGAGATCCGACAAATGCAGTCAACCACTTCCAACTCGACTGCCTTTATGGGACTGATGTAACTTGCGAATCAATGAATGAGAACTTCCAAGACATGAAGAAACTTTGTCCTTCTTGTGGGAGGGGGATAACGGGGGGGATTACTTGCGCTCGCATAGTGTTCGGCACTTCCGTCAAGAAATCGAATATATATAAAAAATCAAATGAATGGTTTTATGAATGCATTAGTATTATTCGGTATGTGCACTTGAAAACAGATGCGAATGTATCGGAAACTGTGTCCAAGATTAACCGACTTCCGTCTCTGCATAATTAAAAATCGCAGTAAATTAAAAAAAAATACAATTTGGATCGTCATAAAGAATTTTAAATAGAATTTTAACATAGAATATGACATACTAAAGCACTCTTTGAACATCATAAAATTCATCACTCATGAGACTTAAACAGAGAGATGAGTGTGAGTGTAACGTCATCCACAAGGTCACTGGGTAATGTAGCATACTAATCATAGAAATTAGGACCACAGATCTGAAAATCTCACTCTAGCAGAATGATGAATCACACTTCTCCCTTTACTGTCTGGACGTTAAGTCTGAGTGTGGCGCCAACCTAAAGAACATATTCTATTATACTTCGCTCTGCAACAAACTCAGGAATTTCCTTTATAATGTAGCGTGAATACATTCCGAACATGTCAAATCGGACGATAGTCTTGCCAATGAACACATTTGGTGTTTATTGGCTAAAAGAAAATCTCTAAAAGAAAGTACAGTTATATTTTTTGTGGATAGAAAACAAACAAATCATTGTTGTGTCTATCAGTTATTAGAAACTGAATATAAACTTTAATGTAATAGCTTTAATTTGTGATACCAATCACTTCTTTGTTAAGATTATTGTGACGTCACAACGCTTCCTATCATGCTTTATAATGCTAATCTGAGTAAAAAAACTAAAAACATTGTTTGTTTTTAATTCTTCACTGCTGCTGCCACCTGCTGACATTTACTATAATTATCTTCGTTCACAAGCAAATGCATTTCTAAGTGTAAACTATAGAAGAAAATAACTAAAAATAAGTACTGGAAGATAATTAAATCTGATACATTAAAAGAAACTTCGTGTAACTTTATTTCAAGAGCGGCTATTTCTTTGCCAATTTTCAGATATCAATTTTTCACTAAAGCGCGTAAGTCCGTGACACGATGTATGTGTTCGGGTTACCCGGGGCATTACAAGTCATAGTTCAAAGAAATAAATGCACTTAAAAACAATGAACCACATTTTTTTTTATTGCTGTTGAAAGTGGTTGCTTTGGTAACGAAGAGAATTTGCATCGTCAGGAAGTCAGATCGATTGCACGTGCAATCTCATTTCGTCCTCGCTGATGCCTCGTTGCTGCTTTAACTTCATCCTTCATTTAATAATCGCTTTCTTCGCTGATTACTACTGAAATCTAATGATGATATCAGTAAAGTTTACGAAAAGTCTAAGAAGTAATGAGCGCTAGGTAAAAGTATACTTACTTATAAAAAGTTAGGTATAAATTTCTTACTTGTTTGTATACGATGGTGACTTAAGATAGTTTTTCTTTTCTTCTAACCGACACTTCCTCCGATGCTAGTTATGTTTGCATACACTAATTTTTAAAACTTTATTTGATGCGTTATATCGTAGCCCGAGGCCTCTTTCTGGTTTATGAGAATTGTGCCAGTTTTTACGCATGCATGTATAATATTTAATGGCCATCTTGCATTTTCACCTCTCCGTTAAATAAAAAAAAAAAAAAATCGGAGCTGCAATCGGTACGTTCAATGAAGTGTCGAAATTACCCGAGTGTTTTAGCAGGACACGTTTAACATCAATCGCTTTTCACTTCATGCAAATGACGCGCGGTTGGAATCCAAAATGAAATAGCAGGTTTATGGGATCGTGGGTTTTATTAAGCATTCTTTACCGATGAAGTAACTGTAGCAGAAAGTGTAGTAAAGTGACTATCTGTCTGTCTTGTCTTTCATTTTAAGTACAGCTTGAAAAATGTGTTCATGAAAAATGTGTGATCGGAAATGTATTAGACAATTTCTAGCTTCCGTATGGCAATTGGAAGAACGACAGTATGTTGCACCCTTCGATTAGAAAAGAATTGAGTTCGATTCTCGTCGTGACGAGAAGAATTTTTATATGGGCTATTTTACAACTAAAGGTGAGTTTGCTGATCTCACGAGGAGGTATTAGAGTTTTTTCTCGGCCGAAGCTCGGGTTTTTCATCCCGCATACACGCAAAAGGCTTGGTGTAGAGGAAGTGGGCAGCAGATGGCATCGTGCGTTGATAGTAGTACTGTAGTTATAGATTAAGTAGAAGAGATGGTGAGTTGTGCAGTGGAGTGGTGTGTCACTGCACACCACTCCACTGCATAAGTCCTTACGATAAGCCCTTAGCCTCCTTGGAGGTGTCACGTAATGATAATAATCATTTCACATTTGATTCATACCGGATGATCTGTTGTTCCACTGAAATGCATACATTATACTCAGTTATTATATTCAGTTCTTCATTGTTATATATATATATATATATATATATATATATATATATATATATACACACTTTGGTGGCGAGAGTAGGTTAGGGTGTGAAGAACCGATACGATAAAACCGTTATTCTTGTGCTAAAAGCAATATGCTGGAAGAGTAGATATCGCTTGCAATCGGGAGTCTGCGGGTTTGAATTCTGTTGCAACATAGATTATTGTTTTTGTATACATGCGAAAGAGGATTTATTTTGATCATTTTATCATTTTTTTATTTTATTTTATTTTATTTTATTTTATTTCATTTTTATTATTTGATCATTTTGATCACAACGAAATATTTCTATACTTAAAAAAAAAAAAAAAAAAAAACACGATGGGTTTACATTCCTCACTGTGCTGGATTCACATAATAACGCTTTAGTTGCATCTCGGGTTGTTCGTCCCCCAGAACAGGTAAACCGGCCCTGTGAACACACACACACACATGGATTACAACCAGGAATACGTTCCAGCCATGCGCTCATCCTGAGCCCGAATAAAATTGGGGGGTTGGGGAAAGCAATGGTGAACTACCCTGTAAAAAAATCTCACCAGGAATACTTTGTGGGCGGTGCCTACAAGGTCACCTACGGTCGGAAAACTGAAAACCAATTTGCCTCTCTCTCGAAACTTTTACTCCATGATGGTTTGGAATTTATTCAAATAAATTTTTATGAAAGTCGCTATTTGAGAGAATAATTAACATAATTAACTTCGTGTTTAATTGTTTATTATGAACTACATTTTAATGGAGAGTTACGAGTATAGTCAAGTTTGGTGGCCGAGTGAATAATCTGTTTGCTTTCCAACCAACAAGCTGTGGGTTTGAATCTCACCGCGGAATGCATATTTGTGAATATCGATCGTAGATTATTTTCATTTCCTTGTATGAGATCGCTGTCTTGCTTATTAGAGATCTGAGGTGACTTGGTAAAAGTTACGATTTTATTCTTCAGAAGAGACTTTGTGTATCTATCATTTAGCCCATCCACGATATTAATGTATGATAAGTTCGTAACTTTTCGTGAGTGGGATTCAAATTACATTATACAAAATAGTACAGTTTAACATTAAGATTTAATAACATAAGGAGGATTTGATGATAAATGAAACTAAACTAGACGCAGAAAATACATTTGAATGTGCTCAATGGGTCCTGAATTTGGTTGCTTTTTTGTAATTGCCATAAGCCTTTCATCTTTAAATAAAGTTATGTATAATAAGTAAACTTCCTGCCTTTCCTGCTAAAAGCAAGAAGAAAGCAATATAGCTTACCATCAAGCGCAGGCTTGTAGTTACTGGTCAAATACAAATTGTCCAATTACTTTTTCATTCAAAACATATAGATTGGATATGAATGAACTGAGGAGTACATGAGAATTCTTATTACTTGAATAACTTTCAGTAGCCTAAGTTGTGATGATTTTTTTATTTTTTATTAGTATGAATACATATTTCAGTATATCAGCAGTGTACATATGACTCGCAGTTTAGAACGATGTTAAACACTTGTAATATTTAATTTATTCTTTTTATATTGACAATCTCAATCTTGTAATTGTTACTAAATATATAATACCATGATTCAATATGCTTATGTTCATCTATGAATTTTAAATTTCGATTACCAATCTTCATTCACTTTCCTGTTTTAGAAACGCATAATAGTTTGAATGACTTATTTTATCAGGATATTTTACTTTTTTTTATGAATAAAAAGAAGATCATCTCTATGAAAAAAAAAAAAAAAAAAACGTCACGCAAAGATATCTTTATTTATTTTCTTATCCGGAAAATTTACGTGTATAATCATAGAAATAGGGAAATGAATTATATTATAATGAATAGCGTTAGGTGGCTTTGGATTCTTGTTTTTGGTAAAGGCAATTCACCATGTTCATTTATTTATTTATTTTTTTCAAAAACGACAAATTTCGTAATGAACATAATACTTTTTAATAATAATAATTCCTCAATGGTCCGTGGCTTCATAACGAATAATTTCAGTTCAGTCATCTTAATTATACAATTTTAATGTCTTCTAGATTTTTTTCTTTTCACAAAACGGGTTTTAACATATCAATGAATTGAAATTCTCTTCTATAAGTAAAAAAAAAAAGTCTCTCTCAGAGTGACGCAGCTGATTATCTTTAAACATAATTTGTAATCTCTCCGAAAGAGATTCTGTTATTTAGGAAATTGCACGGTCCTGCCTTAAATAATAACGCTTAATAAAGGCCGTCATATTCTCCAAAACCCTTCGTAATTAACCAACAAAAGAGCAAATGGGATGGTCAGAATTGGGTGATCACTCATATTGTTCAAAAATACCAGGACATCTTTCTTTGTTTCTCCCCATGTCTACCTACTCATTCGTCATGTGATTGCTGACTTCGTACTTTCCAACATATCTTTAAAGGTCTGATGTCATAATGACAAATCACCGAAACTGAAACTTATGAAAAGTAATAATCAAATGGATTTCCCGTAATTAGGATATCATCCTCCAGAAATGATAACCAACTTTCAGAAAGAGTAGACGCTCTTCAAACTCTGATTAGAATCGTGCTTAAGAATGTTACAAAAAGCAAACTTTTAAAACAAATGGAGTTAGATTAATAATTTTCTGAAATTAATATGTTCTGCTTAAATTCTGAATTACCCTGATTGACAGAGATTCACTCAATAGTGCAAAAGAAAGGGACAGCATTAAATTTTGTTAAAATTCAAAATTACACTAACGGATATTTCATTTTTTTTTTAATTTACGGACAACTCCGGAAATTTTATTTATCTCGTGGTAACTGCAGTCAAAAACTCATGTGTAATTTTCCCATTTAAAGTTACGTGTACCGAACATAGAATAATACGTGATAATTTTCCACTTTATAAGTTACGTATATAAATTTTACGCTTGAAAAATCTCACGTACCATTTTGTCTGCCTTGTATTTCAAAAACAAGTCTTTGAAATGCTTAAGTTTCAGAAGGGTCTTACACGAAAGAACACACGAACTTCAACACGTAGACTTGTGTCTCTTTAAATTACCTGGCTGTCTTTTTTTTATCCGAGTGAGGTCTAAAACTTCTCTTTCAATAACACCTTAGGGTGAACAGAAAAAAAACAAAACAAAAAAAAAACGTTTTTATACACCATAACCAATTAAGTTTTCATTGACAAAAGAGAGTTTGATAGGAGAAAAGGTGTCAATTTTTACGACTTCTGGAAAGGATACCACTGATCGTACTATTGACTAGCTTTAATTGGCACGATTCATCATCTTATTAACTTACTTATCTTGTGGATAAAAACCTCCAATATAATACCAAGGAGCCCTAAGGATGTCAATGCTGTTTAGGATTATGGCAAGGAAGCTAAGCTTTTAGATGTAATCCTGTTTTCGTATATATTCGTGCGTTTTTAACAAAAAAAAATCTTATGAGGTCAACAGAATCACCTTTGATCGAAAATCCTTATAAATGCTTGTTCCGATGGGAACAAGGATTCGAACCTAGATCTTTCTAACAAGATTGCGTATCATACTTCTTACATCTGGTTTTATTTTGTTAGAATTAATTCATCTCGATGGTTATTACCTGTACGATCGTTACAGGAAACATTTAGAGTGTTTTTTTTTTTACAGCTACGGGCTTTTCTTTTCTTCTACGCTTTTTTTTCAAAAGTTCGGTAATCCATTCAATGAGAATTCACGTGGACCTGAACTTTGTTCGCACGTAACCAAAATGAATTATTTTATCCTTCTTTCTCAGCCCATGGCTGCTTCCCCATCATAAAATCCACTCATGTTTGTAGAGGAGTAACGTCATTATCCTCTTCCTTCTGGACCACAGATCACACGGCTTCCCACTGACAAGTTGATTGCCCCGCTAACACTTGGAACGTCTTAAACCAAAATGATCAAAAATCGAACATGGTCAAGAAGCTCAACTTATCACAGTTACTCACCACCACTTTATCCGCTCTTTCGCTTTCTCGTCTCTGAACTCGTTACTTTTTTTTTGTAGTTACATTTTGTCTTTATTATCCCCTGATGAAGATGGAATTTTTCACCCAGAAGAAAACGAATTAATTTAATTCGCTTTCTTCAAGGTAATTTCAAACTTCTGCTTTTTTATTTATATATTTTTTTAGGTTCACAGCTCGAAACGAGTAAATGAAATTTGATTTTATAAAATTATCTTATTGTATAAAATAACTTTTATACAATAAGATAAAAATCATTAATAAAAAATATTGACAAATGTAAAACAATATAATATGGACGGTGATATTAAATTAAATGAATCATGACATTCGGCTTATATTTTTAATGCCAAGTTAGGCTTAAATGAAAAAGACAAGAGAAAAACTACACAACAATGAGAAAGACAAAAGAAAGTCTACACCACAACAAGAAAGTCTAAAGAAAAACTCTACACAACAATGAGAAAGAAAAAGAAAACTCTGCACAACAATGAGAAAAACAAAAGAAAACCTCTACACAACAATGAGAAAGTCTAAAGCAAAAGTCTAAACAACAATGAGAAACTAAAGAAAAACTCTATACAACAATAAGAAATACAAAAGAAAGTCTACACAACAATGAAAAAGTCTAAAGCAAAACTCTACACAACAATAAGGAAGAAAAAGCAAAACTGTACACAACAATAAGAAAGTCTGAAGAAAAAGTCTACACAACAATAAGAAAGTGTAAAGAAAAGTCTATACAACAATGAGTGACTAAAGAAAAAGTCTACACAGCAATGAGAAAGACAAAATAAAGTCTAGACAACAATGAGAAGGACTAAAGATAAAAAAGTCTACACAACAATGAGAAAGTCTGAAGAAAAAGTCTACAGAACAGGCTACAGATATTCTTGTGTAAAGAAAAAATTACTGAGACATTGCGTGTTAAGCCCAAGAAGATTTGGAATAAATTTATGAATAAATCTTGTTTGGAATTACAGTATATATTAATTAGATGGTTGAATTTATTTTGCTCAGGAAAGCGAAAATGTAAATTCATGCATTTATTCAAAGGACGTCTAAAGTCACAAGGTTTGCTCACAGGGAACATTACATCAATTTTAAAGGTAGGTAACATCGGTTACATGCACGTAACGCTTCTTGACCATGTTTGATATTTGATCCTACTGGTTTAGGACGTTCTAAGTATAACAAAGGCAATCAACATGTCAGAAGGAATCCATGTGTTCTGTAGGTCAGAAAGAAGACGTTAATTATGATGACTTTGGACCATTAGAGTTAATGTGATTTTTTTACCAACTTCCAACTTTCTAAAGGTTGAAAATTGTGTATCATCAGCTGTTCGGCCATAGCCTGCTTGTTGCATTCATTCTTTGATTATTGGTTGCCTGTTAAAACTAAAACATGATGTTTCTTTTTCGTTTATAGATTATGACCTAAATCACCGTTTCTAAAAAGTTTGAGATTGCTGAACCCCACATAAAATATTTCCTTTTCGCGTAATCCTTATGAAAATTTTCATAAAAGTTATTTGAAGAGAATTATGAAAATAAATCGTTACTGCAAAAGAATTTAATCAATATAACATACAAAATATTACAACTAATAGAATACCTTAACTACTGCGTAAATAATTTTAAAAAATATATTTTTAAAACTTATTTACACATTTATCAGCAGCCATTCAAATTATTTTAAATGGCTGCTGTATATTTTCCTCATTCTTCGCTAAAGTTCTTTTTTTTTCAGAGACTACATCAAATATAACTCGTTATAAATGTCTGTACGCTCTGGGAAGCCGTAGATGTTTTCACAGGCCCCTGCGGTTCTGCGGAATTGAGTTTAAGAAAATGAACACTTACCTAGACGATCCTAGAGAGGTCTTGTTTTGTAGTCTAACAATATCTAGAAACTCTGTTCCTGGGATAGTTTGCTACTGCGCCATAAAAGGAAGCATGAGGTCCTCGCATAAGGCAAATTAACCTTTCCTTGTCTGAAAATATCACAACTAAATTTAAATACCTTTATCACGCATACTCTCTCATAATTAACCACGTAATGATGGGACAGAAGCGATGGCTTTAAATTACTAAAAATAACATTGGACACAGCTAAATAAATATCTAGTCTTAAGAACGATCTTGCCGATTGATTGGAAAGGGCCGGATTCCAAATTCTCCTAGTATGCCAAAAATAGTTCAGACTAAAGTTAGTATGTCTTACACGGAGATGTAGGATTTTGCATCTCCCAAAGTAGATGAACTCTGCAACATACACGCACAGCTGACAAATGAATAAACGTGGTTTTCCGTCAGTTGGCTGCTCTAAATGTTAAACAAACAAACCAAAATAAATTTTTTTTTTATATTTATTTTATGACGTTATTATGACTGATGTCCTTGGCACTTTTTAATATGTTTCAGGTCAACGTGTGCTACAAAAATGTAAGTAAAATGGGGTGTATAACGGCACAAAAATTGGGTTTACAAACTCTTCAACATTTAGCGAAAGAGAAGAATTTCAATCCTTTCTTTGTCCTTATCCTACTTCACTTAGAACAGCAAACAAATAAGTACAATTCTATTATAACCCACACAACAATAGATATCCTAATACGTTTAATGTTCAACTTTTATTAGCCCTTTCGAGTGTTATTCTCTCTCTCTCTCTCTCTCTCTCTCTCTCTGTCTCGAGTTCGGTAAAATCCATTTGATACATTCTAAACTATTAACGGCTTGCTGAAATTTATAGCTTACTGAGATGCACCAGCACTAAACTATCCAGTGCATCATTAAGTTTTATTTGCCTATAATGTGTAGTCTGAAACATATACGTAGCGTTTCGCTTTTGAATTATTTTATATCCATCGAAATAAGAACGAGTCATTTTGAATTGCACGTTTAACTTAACATAATGAAATCTAATTTTATGTTTCTCCGATAATAACAGGTATATGCAACCGACTTATTCTTATTTTATTTATTTTGTATGAAAATACTAATCGAAATTTAAAATTTCATTCTGCCTTTTGATGAAAGGAAAATAAATATAAGAGATACTCGTCTTTATTAGATTAAATATACAGTTCAAAAGGAAACGTAGAGTTTGAACAATTATTTAGGTTAATAATGCAGAAGACATCAGATAATATAAATGACGATGATGTAACAATGCAACTGTACGCGTACTGTGATGTTAATTGTTTTGATGTTTGATTGTTGGAGTCGTGTTGTGAAGTTAATGTGAAGAAAATTTATTATTCCCCATAAGCAAACAATTGCCATTTTTAGCATTGTTGAAATCTTAACTGATAATTTATGATTCTTTCCTTAAGGAAACAGAAACTCTCGATCGCTGTGGAGAGAGACACTTTCAAAGAAAGAAACTTTTACTTCTGACGTACTTGCTGTATCTCTTGCAAACGGAAATTGTTTCAAAATGTATTGACTTTTATTACTTAAAAAGAAATGTGTTGTTGTTTAGAGTTAAAAAAATCCGCAGAGAAAATCATACTTATAGATTCTAAACTTCTTCCAACACACAATTCCTTCTGCCAGGTAATCTTAAAGAAAATTTACCAGTTTATTCGTGTACTAGTGGAGACAGAAATAGTTTATCGAGAATAGCTTTTAGCGATCGGTGACTTTAATGAAGTACCCCATTACCTCTCTTTCATGTGATTGGTCAGCCGATCCGTTCTCATCAGGCCCTGTTGTGTTGTTCCATTTACTCTATACCGAAAGGGACATTTAAAAACAAGCAAAAATCGTAAATGGAAGGCAGCCCGAAGAAAACGCTAAAAGCAGTTTGAATGCAAAGTTTTTTTCCCCGTCTATGCACTCCCACTTTATGTTATGTTATGCTCTTCCATTACAGCAACACTTCTGCCTATGAATCTCAAGTACCTCAGAGCATTCCTCTGTTTTTTTGTTCCTTTGCCATGTAACCAGCTTTCTGATCCAAAATGAATAGTGTTTTGAAACATTAAGGCCTTTCAATGCTGGAAATGAACACAATGACGTACCCGGAATACAATTCCGCGCTTTTAAGTATAGTCAAGTAAAATGTACGTTTTTTTTTTTACTCTCTCTCTCTCTCTCTCTCTCTCTCTTATTGTCTGTGTTTATCATTCTAAATAAACAAAAGGAAACCGCAGTAAATTTCAACGAGTACTAGCCATTCAAAGTGACTTTTGCATGCCGAATAATCTTTCTGTGGGGGTTTTTCTGACAACGGCGGTTAATTAAACTTGGTTATAAATTGCGTAAATTCCAATTCAAGCAACATAAAAGTTTTGTGATTTTTATAGTAACTTCAGATATGTGTAATGACGGAAAAATGAATTTTATTTTGTAGATAAGAAAAATGATACGCAACATTGATACAAGCCTTTTGAGTATTTTTGTTATTCTTTGATATTCTTATAGTCTTCTGCTATATTCGTTTGTAGTATAAAATATAAATATTCGCGGGCAAGCATCAAAAATATTTTATTTCTTTCTGAAATTCTTTCTGTCTTTATTGCGTTTATATATGTTTTTATTTTTTATATAATCCGGAAACTGTGCTCTAGAAAGCAAAAACGTAGAACTTTTTCAAGCCACTTCTGGCCTCCAAGAAGCAGCAGAATGGTTTCTCACCTGGAGATAAATTATTTTCTGTACATAAAATATAAATATTATTGCAATGAAAATTAACAAAGGGTAGCACGCACGCACGCACGAACACACACACACACACACACACACACACACACACACACACACACACACACACACACACACACACACACACACACACACACACACACACACACACACACACTTCTGTAATCTAAAACATGGTCTATTGCGTTCTTGACTAGACTAGAGAACGGGTCATATCCCGAGTTCACTCCGTTATAATAGTTTAATCAAACTATTATTCGATATGCACTAGGTCAATGCGAGTAGTAAAAAACAAAAGAAAAGAAGGCGATAGACAGTTGACAAAGATTATTGCTATCTCACATTTTCATGACGACATAATTTTTTCATAACTTAATTGTTTCAGCACTGAATGCATTATTCCAATATTCAAAAACCTAGGCAGTGTTCTAAAATGTATATAATGTCATGAGAGTTTAACAGCTCCTCAAAATAATCCCTGATAAGCAAACACTGCTAACAGGTAAACGAATAAATAGCATTCATTTAGAACTGATTCTACAATTCAAACTAACTACATTACATTACAGTAGTGTTTCATACAGACACCGCGATCTTGATCTAAAATGCTAGTGCCCTCTACCAGCATATAGAAGAATTCCATTATAAACGTGTTGTATAACCAAAGAATAGATTATTGGTTAAGAGAAAATAAATACATAAAGCCTGCGCAAATATATCTCAAATACAATAAATTTGAAGATAAAGATATTATTTAAATATTAAAAGAAATTATATAATAAATATTAATAAATAAAAAGATTTTTGCCTCGAGTAGTTTCGGGATTCTAAAATATATAATAAATTTCTTGATAAACCTTTTATTTATTAATATACTTTCGATATAAAAATTTACGAAAAGGTAACGTTTGTTACCTTTTTGTTAATAACGTTTGTTAAATAACGTTTGTTAACTATTAACATAAATGATACATCGTTCAGTGTGATTATAAAATAAAATGTATTCAAAGGAGAATGTATGTGCTTAATAATTAAAGTAAAATGCCAGATAAGTATTTTTGAATTGGAGCCATTTGCCTTTCTCAGTACAATTTGGTTCATTTTTTACGAATATTTTTGAGATCATTTATTTTAAAATTAATTATATTAAATAGTCAACGAATAATCGGTTCAATGATGTAATGTATAGCGTATAAGTCTGCAACATCCTTATTTCTTCTCCCTCTTTTACAACCTCATTATATATTTTGACTCGAGCAGTAACTGCCAGATTCTCAAAAACGGTTAAGTCATGTGACCTTTGGATTATTTTCTAAGTACTGTACTTTTAAAGTTATTTTCTGAATATCTCTGTAGAATAAAAAACACATAGTGTATCGGTGGCATTCAGCTCGGAACCGGAGTTATAGAAGGTGGAATTTTGTGCCTGATGATTCAAATGTGATATGGTGATGAGATGGCTTCGATGCTTGGCTAAGTGTCACGAGATCTTTAAACCTATAATTTAGCTTTAATATAATGCATAGTTTAATAATATAAGTCAGATTGCTAAATTACAGGAAATGTCAATTTTTTATGTAAATCACCCTTCTGTATTTACGGACAGTCGCTTACAAACTGCAGATAGGAGGAGTTAAGCTGCTTAATCTTAATGAGGTGGTTCATATCAACAGTCTTGGTATCTTAAGTGTAATTCTGACTCTTGTCACCCATCTGCATTGCATTATGTCACTCAGACGGTCTGTTGGTTCCTTGTCGTTAGTTACCTGCAGTTCAGCTTTAAATTGGCCCAAGATCCTGCACTAAAATCCCTCGCGTGCTGCGTTTTAAGGATATTCAAGTAACTTTAACAGATATAGTAGTTTTCAGATACGCGGAATCGGGAACTGTCACGCGGTTTCTAAAAGACTAACGCAGAAAAATATAGAAACATTTTAGTGGATAATTAGCTGGGTGGACGTAAGTGGCTTGTGTTAATCTAATTCTCCAGGAAGGATATAAATCATTAATATCATTGCAAGTTTATTCGGAGATATTTACTATAGACACAACAGTAATGTAAACGCATTTGGGTTCGTTTTACTTTTCCATAATGCATTAAAGTGGAAATGCATTTCGCCTAATGTGATAAAAGAACAACCGCAACAACGTTGGGACAACTGCCTGCATTGCTGAAAGGGGAAAACGCCAAAGTCACCTACATTAACCAGCCAAAACATTATGCCCACCTACCTGGTAGCATTTTTGGCCTCCTTTGTCACAACCGATTGTATCTGTCTTGGCATTCACTCCACTATAGACCAAAAAGTACCGTCACATATTCTGGACCAAATAGGCATATTACCGGAAGTCTGCGATCGAGCTTGGAACTGAACTGGCATCAACTGGCGAGTGCTACGTTCCACACGATCCTTCATATCTTTCATGGGATTCAAATCAAGAGAATTAGGAGGCCAAGAGAGTACAGAATGATTGGATATGGTCTTCGAACCATGCTTGCACAATACGAATTTTTTGATACGGGACATTGCTTTGTTAGAAGACACCAGCAACATCCGACCACATTGTCACTATGTAGGGCAATATATGATTCAAAACAAGCCCCAAGTAAGAAAGAGAGGTCAAGTTGTGTTTATTGGGGATGAGAGAACCCAGTGATATCCACGAGATCAATCACCGTATGAGGATATCACCACCAATGGCCTACCATCCGTGTGCACATTGGATGGCCGGAAACAGACTGAATGGCCTTAATGTTTTGGCTCATGAGTGTATATGGACGGAGGGTATGACCCCATTGTGTGCTTTGTGATATTCAATGCTTGGTATGAACCAAATTAAATCAGTCATTATTTATCGTTGATGCACTTTGGTCGAAAAGAATCCCCTCCCCTCTTCTAAGACGCAAAGAACTTTTATAAGAGAGCTGCAACTGAATGTGAACTGTTCACTCTTATATGAAGGTTGCAAAATGTTACCCAGAAATTAAAGTTTTTCATACTGCAGAAGAGATAAACCGGCTATAAAATATGCACAAATTGCATTAAATAAGGATTATAATTAATAAATATATTAAGATGATATGATGATTTAATAAGATGATGCCGTACTTGCTCATATGGGCTTAACGGCCACCACACAATAATACCATAATTAAAAACAAATAAAAAAAAAACGATTAATCGTTCGTGTATATTTTCGTTATAAACTAATAAGAATTTCAAAGACATAAAAGAAGAATAGAATAAATACTTAGAAAATAGCTTGAAGCACAGAATCGGAAGTTAAAGTGAACACAGGAAAAACATAAACAGAAAGAAAGTTAAAAACGATTTTTTAAATAAATTTCGTTGAAATGTATTTGGTTTTATTAATTATTCTCTCTTAACTTCGTCTGCTTCATTTTTTGTGTTTCTTAAATAACAAATGACTGCTTGATATTTAAAAAAAAATTACTTAGAAGAAGTCATTTAGAAGTACATTTGCAGAATAATTCACCACAAAAGAAGCAACTTTAAATTGAATAGCAGGAATAGTAGTACTTCGATTTAAAGTAATAATAAAGCCATTTAAACATTACTTCAAACAACTGAAGATCTTGTAGAAAAAGATACTTTAGGACTCAGTAAGCAGGGCAAAGAAATTGAACCACCAGCTGAAGGAATTCATAGACATCTAAGTCTGCGCGATTCGATCTTATAATTTGATGGTTGGAGAGTTGAGACACTATCCAGTGGGTCAAATATCCTTTCACGTCAACTGCTAAATATAAGTAGAATTACTTAAAGTAGTACGCGTTTCACTTCCTCCAAATGTGTTCGGTTTCAGTTACCAGTTGTTTAGGACTCAAATTACAAAAATGGAGAAAAATCATACATCCCATAATAATATGGGAATGTTTCGGTAGCAAGTGAAGATAAAGCATAAAATCTGTGATATTTCCTAATCCCAAAGGTATACGAGATTAGATTTTCGTATATTCTCCCTAATATGAATGCGTCATCTATTTCTCTCAGATTGTCTATTAGAGGACCTTCACACAGATTTAAGCAAATGTAAGTACATTCGAGCAATTGCTAGTGGTGACGCCAAACATTTGCATCCTGGAATATATTTTCCGCATCAGTATTTTTTCTTAAACTATAGTTTCTTTTATTTTTCTTAAAAAAAAAAGAAGAAATAAATATATAAACAACGGAGTTATTTAAGCGTGAGAAATCTGAATAACGAAGCTGTTTATTCCGATGTTTATTACCAACCCCTCTACACTGACTGACCACGGAATGTGTGCCAAGTACCAGATCTCAGAGAATAAAATGCGGAGTAGGAATGATTTTAACACTCACTGTCTTCATGGTCGAAAAACGAGTAAAATTATGGCTGAAATATATTCACGGAGAAATAGCACATTTGACGTTATTGCAGTGCCAAGCATTTGCGATGGGATTGTGTGCAATGCCTTCAGGTTTTCTCTGTAGTGACTCATGTACGGCGCGGTGTCCCCTTGAAGTGAAGCGTAGAAGTCATGACTCACCAGTGAAGAGGAGAATGCCTTGAAAGCGTATTACAAGCATTAAAACAGTAATCATTCTTTCAGTTAATCTTGATTATTTATATCGAAATCTGCAATGTTAATCCTCCCGTTTTTCAGGAATTAAAAAAGTCATCAAAAACAGGCAAAATCATCACAATTTTCCAATATCACGAGTGTGAACTCTTTATTTTATATTTTCGCATTTAACTATTTTATATTTTTCTTTTCAAGTGGCTTCAGTAATTCCGGCATATTTGTATTTTTTTTATATTTAAAATTGTTAACTAAGGTTTGGAATCTTTATACAGCTCTTTTATATAAATTTAGATAATTTTTTGAATTTTTTAAAAATCTACATCCCTTCTACGAAAGATGAGCAACGTATAGTAGTTTACTACTGTAGTTAAGTTTAAGTTTTGATTGATTTAAAGAATTTTAAATACCCCAGTGAGCCACCGCTCTCTGAAATGCACTTAATACTCATAAACCAGTGAGATAGAAGACGTGTGTTTAAAACTGGCGGAAACTATGCCAGTACACAGGCAATGATTCATTAAATAATACAAATAACGCAAGTAATGGAGTCAAAAGAAGAGTTACAAAAACTTTAAAAATCATTACAATAAATTAAGACTAATCAGTGGAAATGCAGCTTAGTAAAATTCATTATAAAAATTGAGAAAACTCAGGAGCACGAATCCAAGGTGTCTTTTTATGACTGCGCACTTTTTGTTTCAAGACGTTAACCATCTAATTGATGAGAACCATTTCTGAACAAGCAAAAAAAAAAAGACCATTATAAATATAAAACAGCGATTATATTGCCAGAGTAATTATATTAGTGTAGTTGCGAAGTCGATGGTAATCAGTAATAATTTTCTTATCAATGATAAATTGTTTAGAGTAACATAAAGAGAGTGTTTAGGCTTTTATTAGCGATTCGGACCATTTATCTCCTTTGCTATTTCTCCTCCAAGGAATAAAAGTTGTTGTTTTTTTATGAAGTATACTTAACATCTACTTCTCTTTCATCAGCACTAAATAATAATCTCGTTTGGCAAAGTTTAGCGCCGTAATTAATCACCTGTTTGGTACACTGCAAAAAGTATCTTTTCCTGTAGTTGTCTGTGTTTGGGGGATAAAGGGGCTATTCTCTTGCACTCACTAATGAAGGAAGTATTTAGCATATCAAAGAAGACAAGATTCCATTCTGTACGTAGTGATAAAATAAATGAGCCATACAGTGGTGGCTTCCAGAGAATAATTAAAGGATCATTTAATTATGGGTCGAGAAGATAATGGAGTTTTAAAATATGGCGGTTTTTTTTTTTTTTTTTTTTGCTAAGAAAACGACCGACTCGGGCTACTAACTTCAAGGTCATTATTAGCCCCTTTGGTAATGTACGCCTAAGCACCTTTTCTTCTGATAACCTGCGATACTACGTAAGTTTAAATGAAGCCAAATACTCTCTTTCCATAAACATCTTAGCTAGGTGTTTATTGGTGGAAGTTAACAATAGATTTTTCCGGATTATTTTAACTTTCGCGGATTTCTCGCGAGTTTGTTACCATGGAAAACAGTGCCCGGATTTAATTAACTGAACTCTATGTTGTTTCACTCATTTAGTCCTTGAAGCTTTTATCGTGCAGGTTTTTAGAGGTTTATTAGCGTATGCTTCATGAGCTGTGGTATAGAAAACTTTGCTCGTTTCAGATACTTAACGCTAGTAATCCTCCCGCCGGTCTTTGTACCCTGTAGGGAATATGACGCACGCAACTTGGTCATTACGGACAGCAAACTTACCATTAAAACAGCACTTGCAGTAAGGAATAATTTAAAAACTCAGCCACACTAATGTTCACATCCGTTTCTCAGCTTCTGTTTTGAGAACCATCAACCTTCTCCGTTTTACTTAAGTTTGCCACTAACACGCAACTTCAGATTTAATAATTTCGTTATGTTATCAAATTATTATCCATTATTGGAGATGGTAACACGATTCGGATTGAACGAAGAGACCTTTGGTTAGCCTCTGATTGAAGCGTAGCAGTTTTATGTATCTCCCAGAGGGCCACTGTGTCCTTTAATCCACGTGATCATTGCACGCCAATGAGAAAGAACATTTTTGGGCTTTCATTTTTTTAGTACGCGTCAAGCCAGATTAAAGATGTATCTTGCAACCTACAGGTGAGTTTTAAATGCACCTGTAGATTTAATAAATGTACTGTAACTCAATTTACAATTACTCGTCTATCATTTTGTCCGAAAAAATGGACATGACACATACTTCACTGAAATATACAAGTAAGTGAAATATACAAGAAATCAATAATGATATAAGCGATACTTTATGACATTTTGGTGATTGTAATGGTCTAGTATTTAAAATATTTATTTTAATATATATATATATATATATATATATGTTAAAGATACCAAGCTATTTTAAACCTGGTTTTACTCCATTTCCCAAGTAAGCAAACAGATAAATAAGTCAAGTTTGCGCCTGCAGGTAATGCAAGTCTAGCTGACCCTGCAGGTAGTGCAAGATCAAGGCAACTCATGGTAAAAGTAGTATAAGCTCTGATCACTAATCTTAATATTTACCCATAATGCAAAGCACATCTCCTAAAAAATATTTACCCATAATAATCTCCTAAAAAATATTTACCCATAATGCAAAACACAAAGATGTGCTTTGCATTACATAACAAAGCACAAAGATGTGCTTTGTTATCCTTTAAGAACTTTAGTTGGACCTACTTAAACAATTCCAAATGTATTACGTCTTTCCAGTCATCTTAGTTACGCTTCTGTGATCAATAATTAAATACCTACTCATTTTCGTTTGAAAACAAAATTAAATCTTGTCAGAATATGCCGAGGTTTTCGTATGTGTGCTTTCTGTACACTGGAAACTTCATGAGCTATCGACATTGACTTCCGGTTATCAGTGCAAAAATGTATTTGCATTTTTACATTCATAACCGGAGTCTATCTCGATATAAAAAAAAAAAAAAAAAAAAAAAAAAAACCTCCAGGTTAGTTTCGGTTTCCATGAAGGATTGTATTTTATTTTTATTTGATTTGATTTTTTTGTATTCGTGTTTCTCCATAAATTTAACTGCTGAAGTCATTGTGTCCTAAACTGTTATTCTTCCTAGCCAACCCCGAAGTAATGCGGGGAAGCAGCGTTTAGGGAAATTTCCGTACCTGTCCACAGTACCGAATTTCGATATCTATTCCTGCATCTGTCCACGCCACGCCAATATATAGTATTGGCGTGGACAGATACAGGAATACAATATTAAGTATTGAATAGTTTTTCAAGGTATGATTAGTATGTTTATCTTAATTTTCAAATATGGATTATTATTATTATTATTATTATTATTATTATTATTATTATTATTATTATTATTATTATTATTATTTTATCACATAATTGATACACAGTCAATACAAGATATCATTTAAACAACAATTTGACTGGTGATACAGAACAATTCAGATTATACCCAAGAAGCTAAGAATAGTCCGTTAGGTAGCGTCGTGAAATATGGACTATTCCAAGTAATACTGTTTTTTGTAGGTCATATGGGGTCACTTCGTTGATGTTTAATTGCTGTAAATAGTTGGATAGCTTCTTTAAAGTTGCACCAAGTGCACCGATACCAATTGGGATGATTTTGGCCTGTTTAAGCCACAGCCCGGCCAACTTCCATTGCCAGATCTCGATATTTAGTAATTTCTTCCAGTTCTTTGTTGTTAATGTTGTTATCACTCGGTACTGCGATATCGATAATCCAAACCTGTCGATGTTCGATAATTGTGATATCAGGTCTATTGTTCCAAATGCCGATCAGTATGTATTCTCAAGTACCAGAGAATTTTTGCTGTTTCGTTTTCCATTAGAGTCTCTATTTTATGCTTCCACCAGTTATCAGAAGAAGAAAGCCATATTTTTTGCATACATGCCAATGAATTATTTTGGCCACTTGATCATGGCAGTATTTATAGTCAGTTTGAACTATTTTGCTGCAGACACTGATTAGATGTTCTACAGTCTCATCTTTCTGATCGCATAATCTGCATTTGCTGTTATTGTTCAAAATGTTCTTTCATCGCATTAGTTTGTAATGTCTGTTCTTGAGCTGCTCCTTCTGTTTCTTTTTTAATGTATCCGTGTTGTAGCCATTGCCATGTCTTGTTGAAGTCAATTTTGTCCTCAGTATCTCGAAGAAATTGGCCATGCAAGGGTTTATTTTTCCAGCGCACATATCGGTTATTTAGTTGTTCCTTTTTGTAATCGCATTTGTTTCCAGTTGCTTTTAGAAGGCCCTCTTTTGTAATTGCTTGAAGCTTTGGCTCAGAGCTATTGTCGATGTAACTTCTTAAACTAATTTCTTCTTCTTTCACAGTCTGTCTCACAGCAGACCGCTTCCACCTATTCTCCTCGGTAGGTACAACCGGTCAACATCACTTCGTGGATGTAATGCATGACGCATAGTCATTCGTTTTCTAATTTTGCGGTCCAGTTTGTCCAGTCTATTATGCTGTGTATCGGATGACTGGTATAGCCCAAGAATTCATTGCTCTAATTGTGTTTTAGTTAGTTTAGTTTTCAGAATATTTCTAACTCTTTTGATGTGTTCTGATGCTGCCTGTTGTTTAACTTTTGAGTGTAGAATATCACTGGCTTCTAATATTCCTAGGTATTTATAGTGTTCGTCAGCTGAAATTGCTTTTATATATTTCTCTTGATCAAAATTAAAATGTTTCCTCGTTTAATAGATAAAATTGCGCATTTATCTAAACCAAATTTAATTTTGATGTCCTTACTGAAAATACGAACTGTGTTCAATAAAGAGTCTATTTGATGGGCCGATTTTCCATATACCTTCAAGTCATCCGTATACAACAGATGAGAAATTTTTATATTACATTTAGGAATTTCATATCCAAGTTTTATTTTCTTCAGAATCACAGACAAAAGTATCAAAGAAATGTTGAAGAGAAATGGTGACAAGGAATTACCTTGGAAAATTCCACGTTTAATTCTGATATATCCAAATCGTTCATTATTCACTATTAAAGTTGTTTTCCATGATTTCATAGTAGCATCCAGAAAATAACATATGTTTTTGCTAATTCCAAATATTTGGGTTTGCAACCAAGCTTCACTGAAATGATATAGGCTATGCTGTATAGGAAATTATTTGTTTCTTTCATACTGTTGGTTGTGATGGTTTTAATTACAGCATTTGCGTCTAAGAAGAGATGTTTTAGCTTAGATTTCTGTAAAACTTTTAATGGTGGTAGTCGTATACGGTCATTTATGGAGTTCATATGTTCCAATATCCCTGACTTCATTTTACACTGCACTTCTGTCAAAACATTCTGAGGTATGTCGTCAGCTGGATGTTTAATGAGGTGAATTCCAAAGTTTGATATAGCTACCTCCTGATGATTTGCTGCTATTACTGGAGTTGTTGATTTATTACATAACTCTTGCAGCTCAAGTTCAGTAAATATTTTTTACGGAAAATGAAATTTTTTGGTCCATAAATCTATTATTATTATTATTATTATTATTATTATTATTATTATTATTATTATTATTATTATTATTGTTATTATTATTATTAGTGTCCATTTGGAAATTTTCTAGAACTTGAAGAGGATCAGCTTTAAGCTTTACCAACTCCTCCAAATCACCATGTTGGATTGCAAACACGATTATTTTATTTATATTTTTGTATTCAGATTAAACACTGAATATGTTCATTGAGAGAAGATCACAAGAACTCACACAGCACATTTAATGAGTGAAGAAATTCATGAATGGATGAAATAACTGGCTGGTTATAAGCAATAACAACGCATCTAAGTTTGAAGTCCAAGCACCGAAAAAAAGTGAGTCATTTCCGAATGACTTTCATTCTACTAAAATTGCAAACAGTGAATACGCAGGGCTGTAGCGAAAGCTGCATAATTTGTTTGATATCATTAGCGTGATCTACACTACTACTGATTTGATAAACACCGCCGATGAAAACATTAGTTTTTACAAAGTTTACTCTGCGTGCAAGTCAATAATAAGACTGATCCTTAAAACAAAACTAAAACTGCATTGTCTCCGTCGTTACTCGTTTATCTTTTCCTATATTTCTATTCATAGTTAAGGTGTGAGTAAAGAAAAGGAAGAATCTTTCCGTTCCTTTAAGCGATGCAAAGAGTCGGTAAGAATTGATTCATAGACAAGAATGATGGGTATCTGTAAAGCGTACCTGATGTGAATGTCGGGAAGCATACCCGTTTGCATGCTACTTGAATAGAACGGACCTCTCAGCAGAGTATTGAATAACCGGCGTCTTTCTGCACCTGACACAACAAACCATTCAAAGAAGCAGTTTCAAAGGACGATTTTTTCCCTAAAGAAGGTGATGGACTAGCTAAGATTTAACCCGAGGCGAGGATGGAGCTATTGCTGCACTAGAAACGCTTAAGTTGAAGGATGAAGGGGAAAAAAAATTTCTACCCCAAATAACTCCTCTGATCTAAAACTACCGTCCATTAGAAGAAACCTTCTACATCCAGTTGAGTTTAAAAATATTATGATTTGCTTTTACTCCCACGTAAAATGAAAGAAAGACGGCAGCTGGAATTGTAGCTGAAAATGTTTTGGAGAGTTTTGGTCTTCAAACAGTTTTAATGCTCTTTCTACGGTATAAATGCTGTACAAATGGATAGAGGAACCATTCTACAGTTGGGAACTCTCAGAGAAGTTTCACAATGATACGCATTTGAATATTATGAATTTAATAAACAGCTTCAGTTAGGAAATGTCGAAGCACATCAGAGATTTTATTCAATTTCAAAGATGCGTTAGTATCGATACTGCCTTCCAGGATAGGTTTGGTGAAAAATGTGTTTTTTTTCCTACATTTTTTCTACCTTGGAACTTTAAGCCTATTGCTCTATGTGAAAATATGTGATTTAAGTTTGAGAAATACATCTGGAAGGGAGCGATGGGGGGGGATATATGATTTTGTTAGATAAACGTCCATTTTGGTAGCGATAGAGGAGAAGGCTCGGAAACAATTTGTTTTCTTAAAATTACACTTTCACTTACATTTTTCTGGAATTGTGGTAATCTCTAGCAGAATTTTAGGATTTCGGAACCTGTTTCTTGATTTTTTTTTCACGTAAGCAGTGTGGTGTCTTCATCATTCACGTACTTGGAATAGTATTTGTTCCAAGATGGCTCTGAAATGTTTCAAAATCGTTTACTGTTTCGACTAAAATTATTTGTTTTGTAAGGCTCGCTTTTTTCTGTACATATAATGATGTCTCCATAACAATTCCTGCAAATACATCTCCTTCTAGTTCATGGTTGCCTGACTGTATAACAGTATTTCACGCATACCATGAACGAATACTTGCAATAAAAATCAATCTTATGAGACAAACAAAATAACATCGTGTGCGATGCTGTCTCATGAAGATCTTCGATCACATCCTGAAGTTGCTTCAACTGAACTGTAGCAGTTCCCTCTTTAGAGCATCTGCTTCCATTTCATTCCACAGATTCAAGAGAATCATTCTTGTATGATCGGTTCATGAATAAATTACTCTGAACCACTAGCAGACTGTGAATAAAGTGTGTGCGGGAATGCATCCGCCTAGTTTACAATACTCAAGTATACTGTAGTATTCAGACATCTCCATCATCAGCATCGGGCAAGCTAACACGTGCTATGTAAACATTCCCCAAGCTACCAGGAGTCTGCAATGTCATCACCTGATATAAGGAGTCTATTGATTCATGTCAATATTGTTGATAACTTAACCTCACTGCCAGCGTGGAACCGGGAGACTTTTTTTCATTCGTGAATCCATTTTCACATACACACACGTTCTCGCGTGGAAGTTATATATGGGACTAACTTGTTGTCATGGTGCTCCTGAACACCGACTTAAAGTTAGTCACTGATATAACTTCCACTGTTTATCAATGTAGAAGGCCACACGCGCTTTACCTTATAATAAATGGAGCATAACCATAAGAGAATGCGCCTACTAAAATGTAATTTATAAATCCTAGGAAGCACGAAACACTTTTCCATAATCATCTACTTATTTATTCCACTTCAAGAAGAAAAAATAAAATTAAAAAAAGAAAGATAAATCCTGTTGCGCCATTCACTCCATACAGGAATTAAGAACCCTTTTAGCAGTTTTAATGCTTTCTGGAGAAGTGAACTGTTCTGTCATAGGAGTTTTATATTATTCCCGCTACTTTAAACGAGTATCAATCTTGATTAATTAGACATTAGCTTTCTTTTGTAGTGAACTTTCAGGTACCCATTAATCAAGAGTCATTTAGTTGTGATTGAAGTCAATAAAGTATGGAGGAGGCTTTTTTTTTTTCGCTCCCATAATCCTCCTCCTGATGGTGCAATTTCCTAAGTCGCTGATTACACTCAATAACGTTGATTCCACGCTTAAGCTAATGAAATGGTAAACACAGTAAACACCAGGAAATGTAGGCTACTCTCTCTCTCTCTCTCTCCTAATATATGCATGCAAATACTTGTTTTCTCTTCATTATGAAAGAGTGATTTCAGTTACTATGAATCGGGCAGAATATTACTGAAATTCTTACTTTTTTTCCTTCTCTTTTTTTCACTTTTTTATTAAACATTGTTGAATTATATTTATAAAATAGTCCGTAAATTTATTTTAAACCAAATAAATATAGAATCGTTCTATTGAGCAATCAGTAATAACGACACCGTTTAATTTTTTTTATAACTCAAATTTATTAATTTTTGATTGTCGGTAATAAATTTCATGGAGGAAAATGGATATGGAGGAATCAATCGACCGTGAGATGCGGTGATTGATTCATTCAATCCAATACCCTTGGAGGGTAATGGATGGCAATGCTGTAGCCAATGAAGTTCTCACTGAGGCTCGGCTATTGCTGTTACCCTCCTGCCATGATCAGAGCTTTAATTGCTCAATAATACCTTATCCCTACACTGTCCTCTACAGATAACGGGGAATATGAAAAGCATTCTTGCTTCGCCCCTTTAAGCCAGTCCTTATAAGGACTATAAGGAATAAATTTCATGATATTATATTGGGTGCCGGCCCGGCGGCACCCAATATAATATCATGAAATTTATTAAGAAGATCTTCTAACTCACATGCAGTTGAAAAAAATCTTCGAAGACTTTTTTATGCATCCTAGACGGGATTCGAACCTGTATCTTGCAAACTAAATGATGACAACGTCAATACCGACTCAGATTATGCAGCTGTGTGGAGTAAAAGGAAATTAGGATGGGAAATAAACAAAAATTCACATTATAATGTGTGAGGTTTTTATGCAGTAGAATGAGCATTTTAGTTTTATTTAAATTAAATGAAGGTTTAGTTAAATAGAAGTAAAATAGTTACGAATATAATTAAAATGAACGAGAGATATCCAAACTAAATTTATATTTTTCAATAAAATTCACCAGTGAGATTAGAACACTTATCTTTTTCATGTTATCTCGCTTTATGTATTTAATTTTGCTTATAAATAAAAGATTATGATTAGTCTGAAACTGTAAATTATAGCAATCTAGTTGATTTTCCAATCGTAACTAAGTTTTAAAATTGCTTATTTTATGGATAATATGTTACAGTTTGTATTGAGTTTTTACGTACCCTTCATGGTTCGTTCGTTAGTTAGTTGTTGTTAGGAATGTATATTATTAAGAAAAGCATTTAGTAATATCGACTTTGTGTGTGGGGGGGTCTCAGATTGATGATATGTCTATTTCCGGACTATTTCAGTTCTATTATTTATTGAAATATATCAAATACCTAAAAAAAATGAAATATTTTATTTTTATAAGTTTGGATTTATATGCTGAAAAATTTACCTTCTGAGATGACACTTTCAACTGGTGTTTATATTCATATCTTAGTTCCAAGTAGACTTGTTTCATGTACCCAACATTCCTTCATAGTGCGACCAAAGACCACAAGAAGTTTATTCATTGTTACTGGCGAGACTTTGCTTATGATATATTCCTTAAAATAGGTGTACAAAGTTTAATTATAGCATTTGTTTTGCTGAGTTTTTAATGAACAAACGGAGCACAGTGAAAAAGAAAACAGAGCATACTCAACTGAAATATGTACTGTCACTTTCGTAACGGTTTCTAAAAAAAAATATTTTCATCGTGTCATATGCAGTATTCTTTTCATAGTGATATTTTCAAATTTACCTTAAATGTCGGTTAAGGAAAAAAAATGTTATCAAGCACCCCCAAAAAACATTAAAAATATAAAAGGAAATTAGTATAACCTAAAAGTTATAATGAATGTTCTTATCTCTGTATAAAAATAAAAAAAAGACAGACCGCACCTACCATTGTAGGTTTATTCGCGATAGTAATATATGCTTCTTAGTAAACAGAAAACAGTGGGTTAGTACGAAATTAAGATTATTTAAGATTAATATCCCAAGGAAACAGTTTAAACTTCCGATAACAAGAGTAACTCACAGCGGTGTTATTATTTTTCCTACTGCACCAGTGAAAATATGCAGTGTTCCTCTAAAGTTACGGATGTTATTGTCCAATGAAAACGGATCAACAATTTTCTACAATATTTACATTTTGCCCAGCCAAATAGAGCTTAAAAAAGCATATGTGCTTTTTAAGTTTTAAAGCATATGTGCTTTTTTAATTATATTGTTATGACAATATAATTATTATTAAGGAAAGTCGCTCGAAATATTGATTGCGCTTAAAATAGGTGTGTATATGTGTGTGTGGATGTGTTCTGGCAATGTTAAAATCTATGGATATATTGCTCTAAAATATTAAAAACTTCTCATTTAATTATGTGAATAATAAATGAAACAATTTCAGCCTTCGTTATAATTAAATAGAAATGAACATTTGTGTGGAACGAAACTGCGAAGCATCAGCCATGCTCAAAACTCAGATGTTGTTATTATATTCAGGCATACAAAAATAAATATTTTGCTGCTTCCTCTACAAATATTTATGCAGTATTGGTGCTCCCTGAAATGGATTTTCAGGTATAAATAACACACCCAAAATCTTCCAGAGGCCTTTATGTTTCGGATGTCTTCCATATTAATGTAGTCGTTTCCGTAAAATTAAATCTTCAGGATATCCCAGCGAAGTATCTTTTAAAGCAAAAAGCAGATGAAAAAGAAAAAAAAAACCTGCAGCTTCCTTCCTCTCCCTTTCCTTCGTAAAGGTAGCTATGACAACATTACTTTAATGTAAAATAAGAAACACTGTGCACTGTAGAATGCATTCAAGTACAGACTTACCAAAATATGCAAGTATAAACAGTGACCTCGCTTTGATATATAAAAAAATAGAAGCAACATTTGAGGGAGATAAAATGCATTTTTCCGTGCAGACTAACTCAGGAAAGCTGGTAATGAGGGTGATTCGGTTTTACCCCTTTAATGTGTGTTAAAAGTTCGTATAGAAAGACAGATTTCCAATAGGATAGATTTTCACATTATCTCCCTGGGATAAAGGACGTGTGATCCCATCCATCTAAAGCATATGGAAGTGTAAAAAACCTTTCCCGCCCTAATGCAACACAAAAGCTTGTATGTATGTGATTCTTTTTTTTTTCATTCTCGCTTCTGACGTATTCCCTTCTTTTCTCTATACCTTATTCATATTCTAGTAGGATGTTCCTGCCTAGCGTTTTGTCGCTTAAATCTACCTTAGCTTTTTTTCAAGATATCACATACATCTTCTTTAAACAAAAAGAAATCTTAATTCAGTTTGGTGACAAACCAGCTCTCAAGACGGGTGAACTTTGATTCCTGTTTGCAACCCTTTCAAGTAAAAAAGGGTCTGAAATAAAAGACGTATGCAGTGTTTGTTAAAAAGTTCAAACTGATTTTATATATTAACTCTACGATAAATTCTGAGAAATATAATTCGTATTATTTGATTGTTGCAGCATTTTCAACAATGCAGTTACTGGATCCTTTAAAGAACAATCGCTTGGTATTGTTCTCTTCGTTTTACTCATTAGCAGCTTTACGAATGCTGTGGAAAGTAGAGTAGAGAAGGACTAAAGCAACAGTTGTCTTTAAATGACTTACAAATCAGTCAGTAAATAATTCGTATAAAGTATAAATCAGAATTATTAAGCTATGGATTTTGTTCCATGTATTTTATAGGTTTCCTATAGAACACATCGAACAAATAATAATCACGAGATTTAAAAATTAAATTAAATGCAGACGATATTAGTAGTCTGCATTTATTACTACTAATATCGTCTGTATTTAATACCAACAATTGAACTAAATGTAACTTGATGATTTTTGCAATTTCTTTCTTAGTAAATGAAAGAATGCAACAAAGAGATAAAAAAAGAACTACGCGTCTCTTTCCTTTAGTGAGAACTAACAGTGAATGAAAAGAACATTTAAAAATAAATTGAACCAAAAGAAGGAAAGTGTGAAAAGAAACATGATGCTGAGTTATTTAGATTACTTTGCAGTAGCAAAGTGGAGAATGTATTATATCAGTAAGCGGCATGTATTCATTGGCAACTTGACGTTATGCGCACGAAGAAACTCAGATTTCTGAAACAAAATCATTACGTTTAAGTCTAGCAAATTCCTCTTTAGCTTGAAGCTTTTTTTTTATTCGTTCTATGAGTTTCAGATTCTCTTGTGTATTCAGTCATAATTGGAAACGAAACTCAAAGAATTTTATAGTGTGTACTGATATGATGTAGTCATCCATTAGGGGTTTTTTTGCAAATTTAAAATGCATGTTTTTTTATCTTTAGGAAGGTATTGGAAAATTTATGTTAGAAGACCGACTGTAAAATTACAAAACCATTTCTTCTGCGATTGCGAAGAGTCGATTATAATATATCAGAAAATAAACGTTTTATAATAATGTTATAATGGAATTCTGGAATGAAATAGTCGCAGGATTTTATTTTATTTTACTTATTTATTATATTTTTACGCAATGAAATTACATTCTTACTTCCATCCACACTTACTCAAGTAGAAGACAGCTTAGTGCCTGCCGGAGAATTTCACATCCTCCTGATGACAAACTCACTAAGGTTCAAGATGATAGATCAACTGGTATATTCTTTTGTTAAAAGAAGGCAATATTGAGATATAATTTTTTCAGTTATAGGAGACAAATCAAATAATATAAAGTCATCTGCTCATAGTTTGAGAACGATGTGGGCGAAAACGTCTTACCAATTACGGAAGTCGAATATCCATGGCCATTGTTATTGTTTGAATTATTCCAATGACGATAATGCCATGATATATATAAATATATATTTATGCAACATCATATGCATATGGAACGATGGATCAAGTTTTGATATGAAAATGACGAATTTGAGAGAAGAAAACTTCAACCAACGTCTGAGACTAGTAAACTTAGCTTGGACTTAAGTGTTTTAAAAAATCATTTATTTGTGTCCTTCAGGATGCTAACGACGATCTTTTCAATCTTGGAATTTCATTCGCTCTGTTTTGTCTTCCTGTGATGAAATGCTTCCGGATAGAAATAAAGCTGGTTATTCGGTTCCGAAATTTATATATCGGCTCTGTTCTATTCTAATTTTACAATGAATGAATAAATATATCCCTCTATGAAGGGATATACTTACTTAACCGTTACCATTTGTTAAACGTCATAGATCGGAAATTTTCCAATTAAAACCAATTAAAAAATAATTCAATTAATTAATTAATTAATTATATCCCGAAGATACTTTGAGGTAAAAAATTATGTCTTTTATTGTAAGCAGAGGTGGCTCGTGCATAGGCATTGCGGAACTGCAGCACCCCCAATTTTTCTCGATATATAAATCATCATCATCATCATCTCATCCGCTTGATAACAGGTTAAGTCCACTAAGAAGAAAGGTTCTTCACTTATCGCGATCTTTAGCCATCTCAGTCATGAATCTATAGCTGGGAAGATGGGAATATTCACTCAGCAACTTTATCCAAGTACTTCTTGGTCTGCCTCTAGGTCTTTTACTTCCGATATATCCATTCAGAGCTAAATATGGCAGTTTATGAGGGGCCATTCTCTGGATATGACCAAACCATCTCAGTTGTTGCTTAATGATTGTATCTATTATGTCATCTGGGAAGTTTAAATCCATTCTGACTTGATCATTGGTCTTGTGTTGCATCCAGTGGGTGTTATTAATTTTTCTGAGGCATTTCATTTCAAATGCTTGAAGTTTATTGATTGGTTGTTGAGTTAATCTCCAGGATTCTGAAGCATAAGTAGCCGAGGGGATGATGATTGTTTTATAAAATTTTAATTTTAGACTGTTGGGATTTTTTTATTTTTCTAAATTTTATTTAGTTTATTCATGCTGGCCCATCCTAGGTTTCGCCTGTGTTTTACTGTTTCCATATTGTTGAGGTTACTAGAAATGAGATTGCCAAGATAAACATATTTATTAACTTGTTTCAACGGGTGATTTTCGAGATTTATGGAAATATTTTCTTCTTCTCTACCTATCTTCATTATTTTTGTTTTATGAAGATTTATTTTCATACCATAAGTTTTACAGGAGTCATTAAGAATATTAATAGTTTTTACTAACTGTGATTTAGAATCTGTTAGTATAATGATATCATCAGCGTATTTAATGTGATTAATGTTGGTACCATTGATTTTTACACCTGGTTCATCAGCTATGGTTTTACAGACTTCTAGGAAGATGATAAAGAGTTGCGGTTAGACAAGACAACTCTGCATTACACCTTTCTCAACTCTGAAATCCCCGGTTTTAATGTTGTTCGTTTTAACAAAAGGTTTGGTGTCTCCATAATAATTTGTAATGAATGTTGATATATCTTAATCCATTTTTACGTTTTTTAAAATGGTGATCAATTTGTTTCTATTAACTGAATCAAAGGCTTGCTTGAAATCTATAAAACAACAGTATATGGGCAGGTTGTATTTTCAATATTTTTCTGCTATATTATTATTGGTGAATATGTGGTCTATAGTGGATCGATGGGGTTTGAATTCTGCTTGGTTTTCCTCTATGATTTTTTCTGTAAGCACCTGTGTTCTCTTTTGAATAATTCGGATGAATAGTTTATAACTATGACTTAAGAGTGTTATGGGTCTATAATTTTCACATATTCTTTTGTCTCCTTTTTTGTGAGTTGGTATAATAACTCCTGTTTTCCAGTCAGTTGAGATTACTCCAGTATAAAGAATTTGATTACATAAATTCATTAAGAAGTTAATGGCTTCCTCCACCATATTTCCAGAGTTCCATAGATATTTCATCTTTGCCCGTAACTTTCGAAAGTTTCATTTGATTTATTGCATTTATAATTTCTGCTGCAGTTATGGGTGGTGCCTCTTCATATATCATCTCTTCTGTTATACTTTCCTCCTCATGTTCGTTTTGAAATAATGTTTGATAGTAGTCCTTCCAAACTGTTTAAATATTTTGCATTGATCAGGTTTCTAGATTGTTTTTATCTTTCATTGCTAGTGGTTTATCTTTATAGATCTTAGTTAATTCTTTGATAATCTTGTATACCGTTTTATTATCGTTTCTTTTATTAGCTTCTTCGCACAGGTTTGCTTTTTCATCCAACCAATTATTTTTAGCAGATATGCACATTTTATCAATTTTGTTTTTAAGATTCTTATAATGTTGTTTATTTTCTTCTGTATTTTTTATATTTAATATATGCTTTGCTGCTCTTTTTTCTTCTAAAGTATTTAGAATTTCAGGGGTTATCCATTCATAATTTGGGCTTGATGTTGTACCACGTATGTTTCTTGCAGTACTTGTAACCATTTGTTTACCTTGATTCCATGTATTTTCTATATTATCATAGGTTAATCGTCTAAGCTCATTTCCTATTACTGTTTGATAGTTGTCTTGCATAAATTTCTCTTTCACTTTTGACAGATCCATTTTGTTGATAAGAGCTCGTGATTTACAGTACTTGAATTTTAGTTTAATTTTTGTCGCAAGCAGTTCATGGTCAGTGTCGAAGTCTGGAGTTTTTAAAGTTCTGCTAAATGCAGAACTTTAAATGATGATTTCCAACTGCGTTTGATTAAAATGTAATCAATATAGTTCTTTATTGTACCATCTGGTTAGTTCCATGTGTATTTGTGGGAAGGTCTATGGGAAAAAAAGGTATCACAGATAAATAGATTATTTGCTTTACAAAATTCTAATATTCTTTCTCCTGTTTCATTTCTGTTATCAACTCCAAACCTACCCATCACATCCTCCTAAATATAAATATATGTATTAATTTATTTATATTTGCTTGTAATTTTAATTTTAATTGTAATTTTATCAGCAACAATCCTAAACAATTCTCTTATTTTCTATAAAAAAATAATAAAAATCCATCTTGTGGCACTTGGAGAGCGAAGTTCGCTAGCAGCACTGTGTTTACCACAGTGTCATATTGCTACGCGTGCAAGCATATGCACGTCATAGTGAGATGCGAGCTATTAGCGTAATGCGACACTGTCCGTTGCGCAGTTCCACTGTTGTTTATATGCAGTTTGCGCGTAAATATTTGGACATTACAATCACGAACACAACCGGTTGAGACCTTTAATTACAATTAAAGGAATGGATTTTATTTTTAAGTAATTTTGTTAATTTTATCGATAATAAACGATATTTTTTCATGTTTAATTTTTTTTTTTAATTTTTACCATAATTTTGATATTTTATCCAAACACGTATACACTATATTTACAGTGTGTATGTATATTTCGTAAGTTGCAGCACCCCACGATTTCAAGCCACGTGCCGCCACTGATTGTAAGCAATTAATAACGTTAACGTGGGTATTTAACCGTTTTGTTTTCCCTGAAATGTCATTTAATTTTAAAATATGTTTAATAATATTAAACATTAAACAAGTCAACCCCCTTCCGCTACATCTCACTCTTTATCGTCGAACACAACTGGTTGAGACTTTTTTCAAGTGGCGTCCTGTCATTGCAGCTAAATCATTCTCGTTATAGTAATTGAAAAATCAGAAATGAATTCAATAGACATTCATTGCCGTACATATAATCTGAAGAGATTCTACAAATACGAGCGATGGTTGAATACGACGCAGTACAATATGGGGATTAGTAGATGACATAATGACCTGCTAACGATGTAACCCACGTTGTCACTTTACTATAACTGCGTCAGATAAATTTGTTGGAGAGTGACCTTTATTCCCATGCGTCCTTATGTGTGTGGGTACATGATGAAACGCGTCAGTTCGAAACTTGCGCGCGCGCGCGCGCGCGCGCACACACACACACACACACACACACACACACACACACACACACACACACACACACACACACACACACACACACACACACACACACGCACGCGCGCGCGCGCGCACGCAGAGATAAATGTTATATGGGTCACAGAGGACGATGCTGGTGTACGAGACCAATTCATTAAAGCTTGCCCTTTCCGTTAGGAAAATATACAAACGACGAGATGTCTGATTTCTCCCCAATTGTAAGGAACGGTTCCGGTGTCTGGTCTGGGACGGAATTAATCGTTAACATCACGTTTACTTAATAAACGGAGCTTGGTGTAAGCGTTTTATTGTCATAAATGAATTAAGGAAATGACACCACGCTCTGTGGTAAACAAAACTGTTATGGGCGATATCCGGATTCTTAGAAAACCAATTTCGACGTTGCCATGGTAATCGCACTGGTTTTACAGTAAGCTGCATTGTTTTGGGTTTTATTTTATTTTATTTTATGGATATTCGAATTGTTCGATCAAAACCCTCAAATTAATCTTTCAGTTGACGAGATTGTAAGTACGTATTCAAATTTGTCTTAATCTTCTGACATGGAAAACATACATTGACTTCTTCCACTTGGCGTATTCAAGAAGAGCTCGTTGTTGTCATAGAAACTGCTTTTTTTCAGTCAAATAAACAAATTCGTTTTAATATAGAAAGATATGCAAAAAAGATATCAAAACCCTGAAATTAATCTTTCAGTTGACGAGATTGTAAGTACGTATTCAAATTTGTCTTAATCTTCTGACATGGAAACATACATTGACTTCTTCCACTTGGCGTATTCAAGAAGAGCTCGTTGTTGTCATAGAAACTGCTTTTTTTCAGTCAAATAAACAAATTCGTTTTAATATAGAAAGATATGCAAAAAAAAGATATCAAAACCCTGAAATTAATCTTTCAGTTGACGAGATTGTAAGTACGTATTCAAATTTGTCTTAATCTTCTGACATGGAAACATACATTGACTTCTTCCACTTGGCGTATTCAAGAAGAGCTCGTTGTTGTCATAGAAACTGCTTTTTTTTTCAGTCAAATAAACAAATTCGTTTTAATATAGAAAGATATGCAGCAGTCATGGATGGCAGAATTCTAGTTTAGTCAAAAATTTCTTTCCGATTTTGTTCGTAATGAAAAACAGAAACCAAGAAAACGTCTGTTGATTTTCACTGAGAAAAGTTTAAAGCTTACCTGCAGAAGTATATAAACTTCACTCTGACATTGTCCATCTTAATAAGTAGTTAAAATCAGGTAGATAAATTAATGGCTTTTAACCCAATTACTTTTTCGTAGTCATGAACATGGTCTACTAAAACGGAGTATTTCCGATATCTAAAACATTTACATTGTTTTGAAATTTAGGAAAAAAACATAGCGTATATTTCTAAACAATTCTGCATTGTTTGTTCTAGTGGAAAATCAAAATGCTGTATTTATCATCATTGCATAAATATATCCGTATTTTGCATGCTCTTTGAATATTGCATTACTACAATACCTCTGACATTGTTGAAAATACTTTTTTTTTATTGGCAGAAGATCGAAGTTCATTTCATGTATTAATGATATATTGTTGTTATTAGTAGTAGAAATCATTCATAAAGGAATACATTCAGCAATAGTGTATATGCTAATATATTCACAATGTTTTTATTGTTGTTTTAATAGTTTTGTTCTACTACACAGGAACAGATGTAATAATACCCAATGCATTCATCCGAAATAAAACACGTTCCATAGGTAAAGATACAATTTAAAGATAGAAGAAATTTAACTGATTAGATAGAAAGTGCAGTTTTATCAAATGCGTTCAGGAAAGAAATACTCTTCACACTTGACTACAGAAATTAGTTAAATGCAGCCGCGAAACGTGTTTATAATAATTTTATTCGCGACGATTTCCTTTCCTATTTGAAAACTGATCGAAGTCTGCTGGTGAAGGGGATTTCTTCCTCTCGTGTCTAAATTAGCGAGAGCTCTGACGAGGTCCTTGCGAATGTCGGAACTCAGCGGATAGCGAAAAGGAGTTCCCCGCGCATTTGGTAGGAGTAGTAATATCCGGAGAGCCACATAAGAGACAATCAATTGTCCATAGTGATCCGACCTCAAGCCCTGTGGCCTTTCACTGGCACCAGTAAACGCCTAAGATTAGAAAAAGAATGCTCCTGGCAAGTTAATTATCTTGTTTCTTTCTTCTTCTTTTTCTTCAAGTCGTTCTTTTTCTCGTGTTACGTAATAACCAGTAATTAACAACAGCATGTACGCTTGTCAACCAATAAAATATACGCTTAAAAAGATAACAGTGCACGAGGGTGAGATGGAAGTATTTGTTTAAGAAACAGATTGGCGATAGGCATATTTTTAAGTACTTATCGCATTAATAAAGAAATTCAAAACAGTAAAGAGCACTTTTTTTTTTTTTGATACCCACGAAAGCCTCTATTCCACATTACTTCGAAATGTGGAAGAAATGTGTGCTGTGTAGTGATCTTATGTTACATAAATATAATGTGTTCTAATAAGTTTTTCCCTTTACATTATGTTAACTAGAATATTGATATATTGATATATTAGTATATCCACACACACACACACACACACACACACACACACACACACACACACACACACACACACAAAGTTTTTTGTATTTAAATATCTGTATTTAATAAAGGTCCTTATTAGAGTAGGCATGCGATGATCACATGAATTATCATATACGAAACCGAAGACTGTTCTAAATGTAATAAATAATTTCACTTATCATGTGGAAGGCATCGTTCTTAAATTATAGTAAAAATTATCTGCTATGATTTCTAAGTCTATATTATATTATTATTACTATTGCATGAGAGGCCGTGCAGTTAGCCCAGTGGTTATGCGCTTCGCAACCATATGGGAAATGAGCATCCTGGGCTCGATTCCTGTAGCCGACCTGAGGAGCTTCAGGATCTTTCTCAGACATAGCCAAATTAGTCGGTCTTGAGCGTGGACAACAGGGTTTTTCCTCCCGCAAGCAGGCAAACAGGCCCCGTGAACATACACAGCTACAGTCATAGAATATACTGGGAGGCATAGGGCTAGTCACCTTATCCTCGGGACGGGTACGACTTAAGATAACTCTGTAACAGACCAGTAGGCCTAACACATAGAAGAGAGAGGAAGAAGAAAACGAAGGCAATTGCATGACACCCCCAAGGATTCATCGAGGGAGATCATTATACTCTACTCCATACAACTCACCATCTTCATTACTTACTTAATCCACCAGTTACTGTCCAATAGTATTTTCGCTAAATTGCGTGTGTTCTCGAGGACAATTTGCCTGTATGCGGGATGAAAACCCCTCGTTTTCTTTTATATATATAAAAGTAATGTGTAAAGATCTGTTAGCGGCAAGAATTAAATTTGTGATCTTATACGACGAGTATAGTACAAGATAAACATTTTAAAAAGATATTTAGGGTTCGTCTTATACTTCCAAGCGACTTGTATCTTTGTATGCGGAATTTATTAAATATAATAATAAGCAATATATTGCCATCAAATGATTTATCAGTAAAATGGCTGATCTACATTGCTTGGCAATATTTAGTGAAAAGAAATAATAAATTAATAAAAAAATAAAACTTAAAATATTCGTGAGTCGGATTTTATGTCATACATCAGTGTTTTCATCTTAGTTTGAAAGATCTTGACTGCTCTACTTAGGAATCGTTACTGCCTATCAAAGAACGCAATCTCATATATTTTAATATCCCAGAGATTGTGTCTCCTTTAAGTGTTTTCCTTATATTAACGGATCAAGTAAAAATATCTCCTACGCTTATTAAATCACCTTCTTCACTCTATGCGCTTTCTTTTTGTTCTACTTAAAAAGTAAAGAAAAAAATACCCATATCGTGATCTTCTTCAAAATTTATGTTTCGCAGAAGGACTTATTTCCATCAGTCACTTTTTTACTTTTACTTTATTGACTTGGGCTTCAGAATGTTGTCTGCCACATCCTCAAGATGTCCTCGTTGGAATCAATATTCTCTTTATCCCTTTAAAGGAAAAATGACTTCACCATACTCTTCTGCAGAGACAAAGGAACATATGTAACACGTCGGTTTCATATGCGACAAACAATGGAAGTGTCAGAACTATTTATGCGCATGTGCTTTGTTTCTGTATAAGAATAATGATGTTATAGTTTTCTTTATGATTGCAATTTGTAATCGTAAAATATAAAATAATTATTTTCAATAAAGAAGAAATAATTATTTAATAAATTTTCGAAATAGAATAGTTTGTATTTCATAGAAATTTTTACCTAGTTCGCGTATAAAAATATCATGACATTGAAACACCATAAAATGTTATACATATAATGATAACTATATCTGTGAGGTCAGCTTAAAGAATACGCAGAATGTGGTGATTGATTCATTCATTCCAATACCCTTGGAGGGTAATGGATGGCAATGCTGTAGCCAATGAAGTTCTAACTGAGGCTCGGCTATTGCTGTTACCTTCCTGCCATGATCAGAGCTTTAATAGCTCAATAACACCTTATCCATACACTGTCCGCTACAGATAACGGGGAAGATAAAAAGCATTCTTGCTTCGCCCCTTTAAGCCAGTCCTTATAAGGACTATAAGGATAAAGAATACGCATTAACCGAAGCACATGAAAATGTTTTCTTCACCAATTAAAGCCGAGAAAAATGCAGTTTCTTCTCGTTAAATTTGAAGGAAGCAAGAGAAGAATAAGAAATCTTAATTACTCCTCGTGGAAACTTAAATATGCGCATATTTAGTGAAGAACCCGAGAGAAGAAATATAAAGCACTTCAGACGAATACAAGAAAGCGAACTCTTTAATAAAATTTTGAGTATTTTTGCTTTCTTGTAAAGCATTTTATATCAAGCGTTAAGAAGCAGCTTCATTAAAATACACAATTGTAAATTTAGCGCAATAAAGAATTAACCCAACTTCATTTGGTAGCAAATTAACATCTTCGTACGTTGCATTGCAGTAATACGAATTTCAAAACACACTCTCAGGAAGGAGAGAAAAGGCTACGATTTCTGTTTTCTTCTTTTATTTTTCTCCCAGTTTCTCATTCCTCACATAAATTTTACCCACTGGGAAACTCTTATTAAGAAACGTCTTTTATTTTCGGTGAAATATTAAATTTCCAAAGAGCGACTTCTTTTATGACCCCTTCCGTCCGAGGAAGTTGTCATAACATACATCACTCGGAATAGACGCGTGTCGTAAATCGGCATCTACGCGTCTGACAGTAAGGGCTCTCTGTGGGTACTAAATATTAAATTTTCCTGCGGTATCCATTTAATATTTCGAACTGCTTGCCGTTCTTTCTACGTCTGCATATCCGGACCCGGTGTTTACGGTAAGGTAAAGGCAGCTAGAAACTACTGTTGTAACATGTTTCGAAATAAAAGAAAGACTGCCGTTCAGTTAAAATAAGATACAGAAACGCAAATCTATTCCAAAAGGAACAAACGGACTTTATGACTAACGTTCTATATTTCAAACTTAATGAAGGTGTTAGAAGATGACACAATAGATGTTTGCAAAAAGGGGAGGAATAATCTCTGAGGGATCCTATTCTACTTTGAAGACATCAGTGACCAGGAATAGTTTCCAACCTTCGAGTGGCTTTATAAAATCCATGATTTAATTCGAATTAATAGACTTTCTGGAGAGAAGAATAAGTTATCAGTCCTCAGATGTAAAATTATGTTCTTATTTGACAAAGTATTTAATGAAATATCTAAGAACATAAGTTGAGTTATATTGCTGCTAATGACTTGTACTCTCTGACCTGCTTGCAGACAAAATAATAAAATAAAAACTTTGTTTCTGAGAAGAAAAAGACTGCTTTGTCAAGTAAGATAAACATCTTCAGATTATTTCCAAGGTATAATCTAGCTAATCATGATTACGGCTTCGACATTCTAAGATTGCAGTTTTCTTTGTCTCTTCCTGTATTTTCAGACAAGCTGCATTTTCTTTTCTCTACATAGAAAGGAGAGAATGAAGAAATAGAATTGTTTCCAATTGTTCATTCTATTATTATCTTAACCGTTATTCTAGATAACTTGCTGTCTTCTATGTTGTTACACTCTTTACGATCATTTTTGCCTTATTTTATATTTCCCAAAGCATATTTTTATTCATTCTTTCTTCTATAGAAATTTATTTAGAAATCTGACTCGATAATTATTTTCAGCCTACAGTGCAAAACAATTTTTCACATTTTTTAAAGAAATTATGTCTATAGAACAAAAATTTATAAGAGAATTGCTGCATGAAGAATTATAAAAGAAGAAGGAACAGTGTTTCATGATGGAAATCTTTAAGAACATAATTTACATATTAAACTTCGCGCACCAAAGTTTAATAAACAAATTTCTTACTGGAAAGTATTGAAACGGGCCTTACTCTCTACTTATTGTACTTGTTTTATTTATTTTATTCAGCTTAAATTACTTATTTATTATTATTTAATAAATGATAATCTGATCTGTTCTTTTGAATTAATCGTGTTGTGTATTAAGATATGCATATTGCGTGTGCAGTGTATATAAATTCAAGGTTTTATATTTCTTTCAAGATAAGAAAATATTTCTGATTTTCTAACCAGATTAAAATGCTGTTTTCAGGAGACTCTTATTCAGTTGCAATATTTTGATTTAATCAGTAATAAGTACTCTTCTTTTCATAAGGTTATTTCTAAAAGTGAAAATTGTAATTGACTTAACAGTTTCATTTATAAGTGCGTTTGAGAAGCACTTCCTGATTAACTATATCACTCATTCATTTTTCCAGATACTTACAAAAATAAAGATTTAGTTTGCTCAAAAATCCCGTGCAATGATCACTTGACCTTTTGATTAAATCATTTGTAATTATGTGTATGTTGACAAGCTGGAATTCAAAAGGATATGCATGGGTATATCTATATAGATTTATCTATTATATTATATTCATTTATATTATATTCATTTATCGATGTTTTACTTCACTCTACTTAAATATCATTTATAAATGAATTTATAAAAGGTGTATGAGAATTTGACTTAATTTCAGAAAAATACAGATGATAACTATATATATAGGTTAAATTCTTCCAAGCAATAATACATTACAATATAGTTTATTTACAGATATCGCTTCAGTTAGATTTTTTATGCATGAAATTAAGAGGAATTATTGCTAATTTTATTCTTACAAAATTCAATTGTGTTAAGATACTCAACAATTGAGAGTGCTTCGTGCTATTGTGCTGCACGTAAGGACAAGTACTTCTCTACGGAAACACCGGACACTAAAATATACACAACAAAGTTGGAATTAAGAGGATTGTTTTGATCACGTGACGTAATTAAGAGAAAATGTGAAACTTTTCTCCATTTATCGTTCGTACTACGTCGAGAACGAAACCCATCTTGACCCAAAGCACTTGAAGACGGAGCTTTCCACTTTATTGTCGGAAGGAAGAATGAGAAAGACACTACTTCGAGAAGCTGTAAACGTCCATTCAATTTCCTTTAATGCCAGCGACACTGGTGGATCGAAGAGGAGTCAAAGGGGTGGAAGTGAGCGAAGATATTCGAGAAAATTTCTTTTTTGCGACATTCTGTGTTTGTGTTACTTTGGAGAAGGAAGACAAGGCATCGAAATAAACACAAATCCTGACCGAATTAAGCACAGATTCTATCAGGAAAACAAGGAAATTACTTTGTAAGAAGAAAAAGACGTTGCGTGTACATTAAATTAGTTCGTCAATGCGTACTGGTAAGCAAATTACATTTATTGTTCTGAAGAAATAATTAACTGTACATCGTGTATACTGTGCATGTACTAAAATGTCGATCATTTATCCTCTTTAGTAACTGACTAAACTTTTTAAATTCACGAACATCCGTGATCTCTTTAATATAATCAAATACTCAGTTATATATTTCTTATGTCTTCCCTAGTTTTTCTAAGAGATTTAGTTATTTTGGAGTAATATAAAAAACAGCAACTTAATAAGTAAATTGTATGAATAAACAATTCATTTTTTAAAAGTTGTTTCGTATGACATGCGCAGAGCTGTTATGTAAAAACTCAAATATGACATTTTGAAACTCAATTATATATATACACTTATATACACTAAGGTAGCTTTGCATTAGGAATACCCCTGATTTACACATTTGGCGTAATAACGAAGTATCACTTGATATCACCGTCACGTGCAGCTGCTACAAATGGGCACACCTATCCTCTGTACGTAATCAGTAATGGGGAAACGTGGCGACGTAAGCTAATTTGACAGCACAGATAGCTGGGGCCCGGAGGGCGTGCCAGTATTTCGGAAACAGTCGCACTTGTTGGTTCTCCTGTACTACCATATGAAAGGCGCATTAGGACTGGATTAACCATGAGCAGACATCTAGCAGAAGGTCACACGCTGGTCAGCCATTCTTGGTGAGCGTCGGGTGCCATAACTGGTATCTTCGCAATGACGTGCAACAGTCGGACATCTCTCCCACCAATACAACAGCGGGGCAGTTCGACCCATTTCCACATGCACCATGCGCCGTACCTTGCTTCACCTTATTGGTCTCCGGGTTTTGGGATTCCATAGCCGTAGAAGAAACAATGGTACCCATGACGGCTAAGCATCGCAAACAACGCCTCGCATGGGCCAAAAACGTCGGCAAAGGACCCTCGGGCCTCCGATGAGTCCCGTTTCTTGCTGAACACTGATCGCTGGGTTCGCATTTGGCGTAAATATCATGAAGCCTGGTTCACAGTTGAAGTTCAACAGGCCGGTGGAGGTGATATTATGGTCTGAGGAGCTTTTTCCTGGTTATCATCCCACAAACACTAAATCGTGAACGCTACAGAGACCTGTTAGCTCATCATCTTCGTCCATATCTGCAGGAGGTCTATCCCGACCACAGTGCAATCTTTCAACAGGACAACGCACTTTGTCATCGGGCTCGTAGAATTACCGAGTGGTTGGAGGAACACGACAACGAATTCGCCACATTGTCTACTCCGAACTACCCCGAAACATCCCTGACTGTAACCCAATTGAATATGTGTGGGATATGCTAGAATGGGATGTGAGAACTGTTTTTTTTTTATTTCATTCATATGGAGTTTCCTCCCTTATCTCCCCCGTCCCCATTGGGGAGAGTTGAGCCCTCTCATTGGGGTTAAGTATTTATGGCTGTAGATCCGTGTGTGTATTCACGGGACCGGCTTGCCTGCTTGCGGGATGAAAAACCCCAGATAAACTTGGGGGAAAAAAACCCTGCTGTCCACGCCCAAGACCAGCTAACTTGGCTATGGCTGAGGAAGACCCTTAAGCTCCTCAAGTTGGCGACGGGAATCGAACCCAGGAGATTCCTTCCCCAGGCATATGGTTGCGAAGCACAAAGGCACTAGGCTAACCGCGCGAAGTGAGAACTGCTGATCCTCTTCCACGGAATGAGCGTGAACTGACGGAGTTGCTGCAGCGGGCATGGGTCGAGTTACGCCTCGCAGACGCCTAGGAATATGTTCCTAGGCGTCTGCGAGCCGTGATGGCACAGAGAGGTGGACCAACGCGTTATTAGATGGGTGGTCCTAATACAAAGTTTACTCAGTGTATATGAACAGAACGTTTATGAGAACCTGACTGGAATCAGCCAGTGATAGTGAAGTGAGAAAAATCTGTGTTTAATGTGAACCCTACAGTAGGCTTCAGTACTTCTAATTTTACGTAGCGAAATATTAAACGCGTATACAGCATAGATTATCCTGTGATAACTGAAGAAACAAAATATTAGCACGAAAAATTACATTTTTTCATAAACAAATTTATATTCCCTAGCGCGACAGTAAATACACGCTTCCTTTCAAAGGTATTCAGTTATGACACAAATTTCTAGTATACAGTAAAAGAAAGTTAAAAAATGGGAGGATTAATAAAAAATAAAAAAAAATACAAATATGCAAAAAAGCAGCGTATAGGAGAAGGCACATCATTAGTGGACCGCGGAATCATAGGGGAGGTCCTAAATTATTCAGCGGTAATGACATATTATTAGGTTTCTGAGTAAGGAGACACTTTTTACATTTAATACTTGGTGAGGTGCTTCAGAAGGCTGTTAATAGTAAAAAAAAAAAAAAAAAAGTGTCAAAACCTGAAAAATGAAGAGAGTTCAAAATACTTCTGAAAATACTATGCTTTTCAACTAATAAGGGATTATATTTCTTAGCCCAATGACGGTACTGATGTGTTACAGGTTTACCAACTTTTGTGAGTAAGACACCCCACAACCCCACACACACACACGCATAGAAAATCAGTGGTCAATGAAGAAATTTAATTTTCCTCTCTCTCTCTCTCTCTCTCTCTCTCTCTCTCTCTCTCTCTCTTATAGCACATTATTTCTAAAAATAGCTAAATAATAATCAAGATCAAAAAATCAACATGATTATAATACAAAACATCATAAAATATAAACATATGGAATAAATAATATGAGAAATGCATTTAATATATCCTTGAAAACGAGGGATACGGAAATCATGCTTGGTTTACATGAAACCTTAATAATAACATTAATATTTTAAAATAAAATATTGCATTATTACTTACAAATAGCAACCATTAAATGACACAATTGATATTACATTTTTGTGATAATCTGAATCGCAATATTCATACATTTTGTTATTACAAAAATTATAAGGTTTTTTATTTGTAGTGCTATTTCAGTTCTGTATTTTTTACTTCATTGTAAGTAGACAATAACGGTACTACAAAAAATTAAAAAATATTATAATTGCAAGAATCAATTATAGTCAAACAATATTATTACGTTTCCATAATAATAACAATAGTGTACGATCTAACAATGTAAGATAACATAGATTTAGGTAACATAGGTTGTTTATTGTAACAATAATATGAATAATAATAATGGATCAGGAAAATCAATACGAATTAATAGGCAAACTACAATGCGTCATAACGGATGTCATTATTTTCGAGAGCGTCTGTATGGTGCAGTGGAAAGAACAAATAGTTCCCTTGTTTGGAAAAAAAACTTGGGTTAAAATCTTTCTAGGATTTTCAAATGAAAGTGAGTTAGTAGGTGTCATACGGAAGTGACAGGATTTCCCTTCCGGAAATTATATCCCGCAGACACTCTTTAGCAAAGTAGACAAACCAGCCAGAGAACATATGCACTTGGCAGACATAGGAGATTATGTAGATAGGATTCCCAGAATAAAAAAAAAAAGATTAATGTATTCTAAGTCATTTATCCATAAGAAACCCTTGGGACTGATTCCACACACACACACACACACACACACACACACACACACACACACACACACACACACACACACTTTATTAGAAGAATTTGTTGTGTATGTCAAAATAAGCGCATATGAATGAACATTCTCGTCGGCATTCTTCTTCTTTACCACTAAAAAGCAAGAAGTTCTCTCATTTGATAGAAAAGTCAACGAAGGACTCTTATAGAAAGTTGGTTGCAAAATATTTTTCTCGGTGTCGTAATATCTCGAGAGCGAGCATACGCAGAGACATAGTCATTTAGTTTCGCGCGTGGTTTTAGAACAGCAAACTAATGCTGTTTAAAAACCGCTTTAGCTCCATAACAAGGGATGTGTATGGGACCCGGAGACAGTTACACCCATTACGGCAGTCGTATCAAGAAAGAAAAGGAACATCCCATTCCGCAGACAGATGTTTCACATTGTATTAGCAATTTCGAGTAAGTAGGTTGAAGCTAAAGCATTGCTGTTCATAAAGTCGCTTGTTAAGTCACGTGATTTACCGTTGGCTGGAAGCATTGGATCGAATAGGCTATTTGGGGAGGTAAATTTGAGACTGTAACCGCTTTCCAGAAGTGACCTCTCCGTTTTCCGTCACGAGCCTCCCATGCGATTGAACACGCCACCCTCACAATGCCTTCAGGGAGACATATGATGGTAATCCGCTCCTCTTCTGTCGCCATGGCAACCGAACGATGGTGGAAGATATTTCTGCCCTACGAGAGTGTTGTTGCTGTCTGATGTTACTGGTTAAAGCCGAGGTCCCGGTTCGTGTTGAACACCATTTTATTTCCAAAAGTTTATTCTTGGAGAACAGTTCACTTTCTACGATTTTGTCACAAATCTCTTCTTTGAACATTAAGTGTTACAGATTAAACGTACAGTTTATAAAATCAACTGAAGAAATTATTGGTGACGGTTTGTGAAATGTATTTCTTCTAGATCGAGATGAACGTCCACATGACGATACACTTATAGTTATGTGACCATTTTTGCAGCTACACGAATTACTGATAAATACTCAGCACACAGCGAAACAATTTTATCGGCACAAATATCAAAGTTTAGTTCAAGTTTAATTGTGATGTCATAATCACATGATTATGACGTAATGTTTCCATGGCAATGATAGATTCTACTAAAATCAGAAGCTATCATTGCCATGGAAATATTACGCGATATATACAGTATAAAGTTATTTGTTAACAAGCAGACGGATTTAAAAGATAGAATACATTATCTGTAAAGTATAACACTTTTGTGGTTACAGCTGTAAACAACTCGCTGTACACTCTCGGATAAATCCCCAGTGCACCGAAAGTGAAATGTATTTAATAACCAATTCATTATTCTACCTCCTCCTTCCCAACTTAGTCGATATTAACATCGATATTATCGTTGCAATTATTAATTATCATCCTGGGAAGGCGTGGCTTGTTGGGAAATGATCTCTATCTTTAACCTTTGAGGTAATTTAAGTGTTTACGGATTAGAAGCACATAAAATCAGCGGATAATAGGATTAAAGAGAGCGTTAATTATTAACAAGTGATGAACTATTTACTGAGTTACAAGCAAAGCGTAATGTGATTAATTCTTTTTCATCACAAGCGTAAAAGTAGGTGAGAGGAGCAGTCATCCTTCGCACTCATCTAAGTGGGTTTTTCGTAAGCGAAAAAAAATTTTAAAACTACGTAAGAATCAACTTACATAGCACCCGTGAAGTTTATTAACATACTGGAGAAAATTAATCCTGCGTTGTGGTTAAAATTTTTGAGCTGAAATAAGTGATTGCTACGAATACCGCTAATACTTATGAATGCACGTATTTAGTCAATGAAGTGTCCGCAGACACTTCATCTGGTTTATTAAAATGTGTAATGTTGAAACTTTATATGGTTGTAAGCACACAAGTAAGGATACGATTATCGTTTTGTCCAGAGTTGCATAAATCTTGCCGTATTTGCATTTTAAAATTAGCTAAGGTAATTTTAGTGCATTAACTCATTTGTAACTTAATTAAGCGTAGCTTATATCTAGACTTGGATTTTAGCATATTTCACTAAGCACAGAAAATGTAAAAGTAAGTACAGCTCAGTAAGTACTGATAATACTGCAAAGTACACATTTGCCAATGTTGGTACCTAAGTAGCATTCGGATTACTTATCTCTTGTAGAATATTAAATTATTGGAAACTTATTTAATTAGTTACAGAATAAGATTTTCTTAATTTGTACATTTCACTGATTTTATAGGAATAAAAATGTTTTATTCTCTTTTACAATTTAGGTTACTGTCCTGAATCAAGTTCCGGTTCTCTTCAATTTCATTTCCTGCACTAAAGTTAAGGACAGTTTTAAATAAATTTAACCCGGATGTGCACTAAGTGCAATGTTGGTCCAAACGTTTCTACAAATACAATGGATTGACCATTATACGTGTGGCCAAAGCCTTTGGACTTTTTTTTTTGTTTGTTTTATTAATGAAGAGCAACTCTCAATACTTCTACCGTACTGCCGATTATATTTTCGTATTGATTACAAGGTCCTGTTCAACAAAAGAATGTCTTATGATTTTGCCTATGGTTTTGCAAACATATGCATTCCTTAATAACTCACATTTCTCTTTTTGTTTCTTCTCTATACACTGCAACAGAGATAAAGAGCCACTCCTTCTTAATAAATAGCAAACCCCAAACTATTCCGTTAAGAAGAAGAAAAAAAGAAGAAAAAATACATTCTACAAGTATTCAAAGAACGTTAATGAGTTTCATCTTTTTCTCCAAGGGTTTCGCACTTCTAATGTGCTTTTGCACTAATTAGCTATCCCAAACACGAACTTTCTTTAAACCTTTTGTATTTGAGATTTCTACGTTTAAAAAATGAAGGTCATAGAGGAGAGGAGGTATATTTCTGGGGGAAGATGGTCATCACTTAAGGGAATACGTGGTAACCATTGTCACTATCACCTGTGAATTTGCGCAGGCATTGGAATGCCTGTGCGAATAAATGGTAGTCGGGGAACGCTCCGCTAAATATTGAAAAATAGTGTAATATAAACATTCATGTTAATAATAATTCGGTGATATAGAGCTTTAGAGTCTTTAGAATCTTCTTCTTCAGCTCATCCGTACCTTAGGATGGGTAGAGTCTCCTTGATTATGAATCACAATGAATATATAAGCAGAGTTAAAAAAAAAAAAAAGTTGCAGCCAGTACGCCACTCATCTACAACATTCCCTAAGGGTAATCATTTATTATGTCTGTAAATATGTGTGTTCACGGGGCTTTCCCTTTATTCTTTTTTGAGGGACAAAAATCCAGAGTTTCCTGATAATAAACCCACATTCATATGAGTTCCTCTTGTAGAAGACGGGATTGAAACTCTGGTATTGCCAACCAAAGGGATCGTCTATATCAACTGAGCTATGGAGGCTCCTAGAGCACTGCTCTGTCTTATAATTTGTTATTGTCAGTTATATCTCTTGAAATTAGTTCTACATTGAATTATTCGCAACTAACATTAAATTAACATTAACAGAAGAGGTCTTATCGTATGAATGTTTAACTTGTAATCAACAAATAACCTTTGATTTTCATTCAATTAGCATTAAAAATCAAATATTACTGCATTAGATCTTTTAAAATGTAAACTTCTCGTTAATATTGTTCAAATTTCCGTAACAAACAAAACGTTTTTTTTTTTTTTTTTTTTGAAACTGTGCTTGTATATTTACTTACATCTCTTCTCCTAGTAATACAAAGAGTCTTAAGATTATCTGATTAAAAAAAAATGGAGACCAAACGCTAGTTAATAAAGTGAACACAAAGCACGATTATGGACTCTAAGAAAAAAAATAAAAAATAAAAATTAATTTCCTCTGAAAATCGCCGTCTAGACACTCAATATCTTTAGACATTAGGAATACCACAAATTACAGTTTTTCTAAATGATTCGTTGACATTTCTTGTGCTGATTGGTTGCACACAAAGAAACGTGTAAGTCTTATGTATATAAAAAAATAAGCAGGTAATGTGCTGGAGGCAGTAACCTTCACTAATGAAGTTGTTCCCTGAAGTTTCCTCTGGCGTTCCTGAACGAATAAATTGGATTACCTGTTACCATGGCCAGGGGTATGTTTTGCGTGCCAAACTGGCCCTAGAGAGGCACGTGACACGGGTTATGCGGAAGACGGCTTACTTCGGAGGAGTCTACTGCGGTTGGCTGCCTATGTTTACTTGCGCATACGAAGAGAATTTGCTGGAATAATTCCCGGGAATTCCACCAGACTGTATATACACAATGAACGTAATCATGAGCAAGCAGCGAAGCCCAGTTTTCTTGGACAAAGAGTGGAGCTCTGCGCAAACTTAAAGTCTGATATTGCTTATACTGTAAGAATTGTGACCTTCACGTTCCTCAAAGAGGACCAAAAGAATGTCTCTTAGCTATAGGATCTATCTCCTCAGAAGAATAAGGAAATTTTACTGACGAACATTTATGAGACAAAGCTGTTAGTGTTTCTTTTCAAATTATTATTAAAATGGAATTCAGACTGAATATTCGAATTAAATGTCAACAGAAGAAGAATTTTCTCCTGCTCTGTAATGTAACAGAGCAACGTAATGTTACATTACGTATTCTCCTGCTCTGTAATATTACCCTCCTGCTGTTACCCTCCTGCAGGGTAACAGCAGGGAAAAGAAACATTCCTTCTACAGTAGTTCATTGGAATTACACTGACATGGACAACAGGAAGTATTCTACTTGAATAAGATATGCATATTCTTATTTTATTTAATATTCTATAATAGGGGTCGGCAACCTTTTCAGACTGACGGGCCACATTCAACTTTTATTTTTAATAATCGGGCCTCGTGCATTTAATTAAGAGAAAATAGTGAGTGAAAAAATATTTAAGTTATCAATTATTATTATATCATTCTTAAAAAACACAGACATATTTAAAGTATGAGATATGAAAAAAGCATAATTTATTAATTTGATTTTTTTTCTAAGTTCATGACATCTGGGTTTGGCTAGATGGGCGAAGCAAGAATGCTTTTCATATTCTCCGTTATCTGTAGAGGACAGTGTAACGATAGAGTGTTATTGAACTATGAGCTCTGATCATGGCAGGAGGGTAACAGCAATAGCTGAGTCTCAGTTAGAACTTCATTGGCTGCAGCATTGCCATCCATTCCCTCCCTGGGTGCCCATTTTAGTCGCCTCATACGACATTTATGGGCGATTTTTAAGTAAAGCCCTAAAATTAGAACGACCCTTAGACCACTCCATAGTGGCCGAAAAATCGTCCAACTCAGCGTTGGCTACTCAGTGACAGGCTCACTCTACCGCCGAGCAGAGTCGCTCATATTCCAGGGAAAGGCGTCCACCGACAAGGCCCCACAAGGGCCACACCGGAAAGCACTCACCCCGGAGACTCAAAATGCTCTCTTAGGGCAAATCTAAGAAATTTAAGAGAGCGAAACTCTGCGTCCATTTTAGTCGTCTTTTACGACATGCATGCCTTACAGCGCGCTCTTCTTAGCCCTGCCACCACATTGGGTTTCAGAAATAAATAAAATCAAGCAATTATTTATTTCTTTATATAAATATTATAAAAACTGTTTAATATGTTTTTAGTTTAATATAAAATTATTAGAGAGTTATTAAATTTTTGAATTATTTTAGATATTATATTATAGTTCATATAAAATATTATATTACATTTTTAGTTTTTTTTTAAAATTTTCATCAGCAGATAGTAATAGCTTGCGCTGAAATGATGGTTTGTTATTTGTATATGGAGACGCTGCTTGAAAGTTGCACTCGGAGCATCTCAGTTGAGTTATTTACCATGGTTATGAAAATGGAATTCATGAAGTTACTTCATACAAATATTTATTGTGTTTTAGACTGGTCTGAGTTAATTGGAATGACATCTGAAGCAACTAAGGAACTTCAAGACCAAGTATGATAACTGCTAGCGTTCTCTGATCATGTGCGTTTTAAGAATTCCGATTTCTGAAAGATAGAAAGTCTGCATCTCCTTAAGAGACTAGCTAACTCACCTTCAGCCGAAATTCCCTTAAAAAATTCCTCACCTTCTATAAGGGGGTTCGAACTCAAGTTGTTTTTACAACCAATTGCTGAGCTGGACTGATTGCCCGAGTGGTTAGCGTATTCGCTCTCCAGCCAAAAGGCTGCGGGTTCGAATCCCGCTGTGGGCATGGATGTTTGTGATTGTATTTGGAAATACCAGTGGTGTCAGTGGTAGATGGCGTTGGTGTAGTTGCAGTCATTTGATGATTGAATGGTGGAGACGGAGTTGTAGAACAGGTGCCCTCCCTCGATGAGTCCTTGGGTGCCCTTGAGGTGTCAAATAATAATAATAATAATTATTATTATTATTATTATTATTATTATTATCAATAAATCCACAGAAATCCACAACAAATCCACAGAAAATCTCAGAGACGTAGTTCTAAAGTTAGGCCATGCAATTGACATCCCCTTACAGCATAATGATATTCAGACCATAAATCGGTTTCCCAGGAAGAACAGAAAACAAGGTTCGCCACGCCCAGCACCAGTCATAGTTCGTCTGACAAGCAAGGCTACAAGAGACAATCTCATAAAAGCCAGCAGACTGAAAAAACCAGTAGTCAAGGATTTACATGCATTGCAAGACAATACGCCAATCTTTCTATCTGAATATTTAACACCTTTCAATCAGAATCTTTTGTACCAAGCAAGAAAGGAAAAAACAGGAAAAAAGTATCAATTTTTATGGATCAAAGACGGCAAAATATTCTTGAGAAAGTCACAGACTTCAAAGTCTATACAAATAAAAAGCTCGGAAGATATAGACAGGTTGCCAGAGTGAAACAAAAGACTCTAACTTAGTTCAATAAGAAGATCTCAACACAACAAAAATGAATGTGAACCATCAGATAGATGTAATTACACCAGAATACATCAGTAATTGTACTTTCGAATCTCTTGATGCATGGAAACAAAACACAGTACAAGCGAGAGGTCTCTCAATCTTGCATATTAACATCAGAAGCATCCGAAAACATTGGTTATTATTACAGGCTTATCTGAGGAATTACACTGATATTATTGATATATTGATTCTTACAGAAGTATCCATAACTAATGACGAAGAGACTGCTTTCCAAATTCCAGGCTTCCAACAACATAGATCATGCCGCCAAACAAGAAGAAGGGGTGGAATACTAATATTTATGAAACAAAAATTAATAGCAAAAGAAATGGCCTATCAGTTTGAGCATGCTGAAACCCTCTGCCTCGAAATCATTAATACCACGAATACACAGTATCCCATAATATTAAATGCTATTTACAGGACACCAAACCTAAACATGATAAAATTCTTACACGAACTCAATTGCTGGCTTTCAAGCCAAGAAATATGCTCAACCGAACACCTAATGATAATTGGCGACATAAACATAAATATTGCAAATGAAAACCAGAACAACACTGTACAATACCTAAACACACTATCCATGTACAATCTAATACCAACAATAACATCATGTACTAGAGAAGAAATATTCGGAAATATTATCACTGCCTCCTGTCTAGACCATATAAACGTCCCAGCATCACCAAATAGTTACACTGCATCAGTCATAAAGTGCAAAGTAGCAGACCATTACTTCACCGCTCTAAACCTGCACACCAAGACAATACCCATGCAATGTCCCACAGAAGAAAAACGACAGAAAACAATAATAGACGAAGAAATAGTCAACCACGAAATAAGAAAAACAGACTGGGAACACCTGGCATCAGATTCAGCAGATATCTTATACAACAACATTGAACTCACACTGGAGGAAATATATAAGAAAGCTACAAAGAAAGTCCGAATTCGATCAAAAACAACACAAAATCCTTGGATAACACAAAACTTAATCCTAGAAATACACAGAAAGGACGCTTTATGGAAAGAATTAAAGCGATATCCAAATAACACAACTTTAAAAACTGAATATAATATAACAAGGAATCGCCTTACAACACAAATCAGAAATGCAAAAAGAAGCTACTACAGAGACGACAAACTAACCTCTGCACAAGACAACATGAAACAAACCTGGCATCTGATTAATGAGATGCTAGATTCTGTTCCCAACACCACTGCCTCCGAAACCATAAAACACAGCTTCATGAAAGACGCAAAACCTATCCAACAACTAGCAAATGACTTTAACCAATACTTTTGCAGACTCCATCCAAGAACTTCACAGAAATATTCCCCCAATCACAAAACGAGACCCTCCACTTGGACCGCGATCAAAACAGACATTATGGTTCCCAACCATAAAAGAAGCAGAACTTCTCTCAGCAATACATCAAGTCAAACCAAACAAAGGCCCAGGAATAGATGGTATCAGACCTAAAGATATAAAGCAACATCAACTAGTTTAAGTCCTATCCTACCAAAACCAATAAATAAAATATTTAAAACAGGACAGATACCAAGCATTCTAAAGACCGCCATAATTACACCCATATACAAACAAGGAAAAAGAAATTTAATCAGCAATTACAGACCCATAGCAACATTAACAATTATCAATCAAATTATGGAGCGGATCATACTGAAGAAACTCACAGCATACACTGAGATCTTTAAATCCCCAAAACACAATATGGTTTTCAGAAAAATAAGGGAACAACATTTCTCTTGGAAGACTTTACAGACGTAATTAATACCGCCTTAGACAAAAATAAAATAGTCATGGTAGTCTTTATAGATCTAACCAAAACATTCGATACACTCACACATCAAACCTTGTTAGAAAAGCTGAGGCATGTTGGAATAGACGGGCCTCTTCACAGGTGGTTTACAAACTACCTCCAAAATAGAAAGCATATCACACGTATCGGATCAAACCGAAGCAGAGAGCTACCAGTAACCTGTGGGGTGCCACAGGGAGCTGTACTCTCCCCAACTTTATTCAACATTTACACGCACGATATTAATCAGTTACCACTCAAAGGCAAGATATTCCAATACGCAGACGATACAGCAATAATATCCATCCATAATAACGCAAGCATAGCCCAAACAAATATGCAACATGACATAAATCTGATCATAGACTGGCTCACGAAAAACTCCATACACTTAAACTCAGAAAAGACAAAATTAATGATATTCAGAAATCCACTGACTCGACCAGTTGATAACAAATATATAACCATCCAACATCCACTTTCCAACACAAAAAACACACAGAACAGCAAAACCACTACAATCACTCAGGTTGAAACAATACGATATCTTGGAATTTACCTCGATGCAGATATGAACAGGAATAGCCATATAAAACATCTACACAACAAACTCCGAACAATAAGTGGCAAACTCTACAGATTAAAAGACATAGTTCCCATACGCCTAAAAACACTAATATACAAAGCACTATGCCAAAATATACTAAGATACGCTATAACAACGTATGCTTTCTGTGCACCCTACAAATTAAATAGATTAATGTCGCTACAGTGCAAAATGACAAAACTGATCTTTTGGGAACAAATAGAAAATCACGACCTTATAAACATTGCAATGGCAGAACACAAAATACTGACAGAAAAACATTTATGTCACTATGCAGCCTTGCTAAAACATCATTTCTATGCCAACTACAGGACAGTTAGAAATACATACCGTATAACAAGACCTCAGACTACTAATTATATTACATATAAATACAATAATCACTACGGAAAGGCCACGCGAAACTTCTACATCCCAGACATGATAAACAAATTACCTTTTGAATACAGAAACCTTACAAACTACAATAGCCTGAAAAGAGCTCTAAGGACATACTACGAACAAGAAACACGCACCCAAAATACCATACAAACTTAATGAAACACAATATATTCGCTCAGGCTTCCAGTTCAGCGACGCATCAGTACATTCCAATTTATTGTGTGTGGCGGGGGGGGGGGGGAGGCGTGCGTGCGTGTGCGTGTGAGTGCGCGCGCGCGAATTTCTCAATCATAGATTCCGTAGCGTCCTAACACAGCAAAAAAAAAAATACATAATAACCAACTGGTGTCATCCTCAGATAAGCTTACATTTAAGCTTCGAGGATGAAAGGGAAAAAAATTAGTTCTCATCCAAGATGTATCAAATGTAACCAAATGCATGTAATGTACGTATCACAAGAAAACCAAAGTATGTATTATATGTAAACCAATGTACGTAATGTAAATATCACATGTAAACCAATGTACGTAATGTAAATATCACATGTAAACAAATGTAAGTAATGTATCATGTGTAAACAAATGAATGTAATGTTTATAATAATAATTGTAACAAATGTATGTAATGTATATAATAACTGTAACAAATGTATGCAATGTAAAAAAAATATATATATTTTAAAAGTAAATCATGAGTTTACACCGTATGTTTGTGAAAAAAAGGACACATAATATTCAGATTGCATATGTGTAAATACTGTTGTATAATCACACCTTTTCAAACTTGAAAAAAAAAATAGTAAACCACAACATGTAATATTATACAACTTATGTAACTCTGAACAATATAATTGTAAATTATTATTATGATTGTTATATATAAAAAAAAACTGTTATCATCATTACAATTTAAATCTCATTATATGTAGCACAAAGTGCTGAACCGTGTAAAATAATATACTGAATAGATGATCATTGTACATATGTAAATATTTGAAAGAACAATTATTAAGTCGCGAAGCTATTAAGATGCTTTCCTCAGGCAAACTACGGATAAAGAACAAGAAAATAATTGCTTATCAAGTACTATTTAACTCATTAGCCTATCCAAAACCTTTATCAACAACTGCTTTAAATCCAAAGACCAAAGTAGTGGATAAAATAGTGTTTATACTGGTAATACGTGTGATTACTACCATTTAGACGTTCAAAGTAATCCATTTCACTGTTCTTCGGATAAAACTGAATAGAAATGCAAAACATCATTCATTATTTCAGGAAGTGCGCATTAATCTCAAGTTGATATTCAAAACAGATTTTCCTATTTAACAGCTGCTGCTGCATTTTTCGCAATAAAGAACTGAATCTTTGAGTCATACTTAATGGAAACAATGTCTGTTAATATTAGATATCTAAAATTCTGTTTTCTGTCTTTATAAATAACTCTTCCAATGCTTTTTCATTACCAGAAGGGAGAATGTAGCTCTCATGCAATTCTAACTTTTCGTTGTTATTATTATTACGTGACACCTCTGGGGAGTCCAAAGACTCATCGAGGTATTGCACCTACTCCACAACTCTCCGTCTCCACTACTCAAACTACCAACTACATTCATCATCTGCAATCACAAACATCCATGCCCACGTCGGGATTCGAACCCGCAGTCTTTTGGCTGGAGAGCGGATACGCTAGCCACTCGGCCAACCAGGCCGGTTCTCAAATTAATAAATAGTTGATCTCGGCTTCTCACTATCGCCGATGTGGACGGTACTCGTGCAGTGTATTAGACGAGAATCTATGTTTATATTCCCAACTAGCAGTTATTTCTATAACTGTGTGGGTTCTGGGGTCATTTGTGATGAATGACGGAGATAAAGACGGTAGTTTCTTCAAGGAGAGAAGCTTTACTTACTAGCCACAAAAATAGATCAGTTCTGGAATCAACTGATAAAAAATCATCTTGAAAATTTCTAAAGTTTAAAATACCTAATAAGACTTAAAGGACCTAATAATATTAAACGGTACTTACAGACTTTAAGACCCACGATCTTCTCAGATTCCTTTCGTAACCATAACTATTACATAACTCATTATAAACTTCTTTTCTTAGTTTCGTATTTATTTTCGCTACCGGTACCAGAGGTGCAACAAATACTGACGCGGATTAAGTTACGATGAAAATCGTTAAAGCGGAATAATTTATACGCTTCACACTTTATGTTCGCTTATTATCTCAGCAAACTGGTACATCACAGCATTTGGAAGAACCGCCATAGATCATTTTCATTTTTAATGTTTGCCTACGAGCAATACTGGTTTTATTACTGTGTGTGTGTGTGTGTGTGTGTGTGTGTGTGTGTGTGTGTGTGTGTGTGTGTGTGTGTGTGTGTGTGTGTGTGTGTGTGTGTGTGTGTGTGTGTGTGTGTGTGTGTGTGTGTGTGTGTGTGTGTGTGTGTGTGTGTGTGTGTGTGTGTGTGTGTGTGTGTGTGTGTTTACACCCTGGTCCAGCATATTTAAGAGTGCAATTTGTCGTGAATGGGAATAGACTGCATGTATCAAATGGCGTGACAGGGAAATAATATTAAGGAATGTAAATAAAAAATGGGTCTGCTAATTCCAGGAGAAAGGGCCGTATGAAACAAAGACTCCTTTTCACTTGTATGAGCATTAAATGAACGTGCACAGCAACGCCAACTTTGTCAGTGATTATCTTTCATGTCTTCTTCGCCACAAGCACACGTATCTCGACATGTTAATCTGATTGGGCAGAAATAAGTGGCCTACACGACTCTTATACAGTTTATGGAGAAAAAATAAACTGCCTTTAATTAATTAATGGTCAAAGTCAGGCAGTGTGAAAACGTTCCCGTGATAAGTTAATTGGCATTAGAAATATGAGCAGGAACGCAACAAAAGCAGGTTATCTGCAGCTGAATGGAATGTCAGAAGCAGCAGTGCAAAATCTGCCGATAGTCACAATCAATGAACTATTTCATGTAAAAACTCAGTGAAAAGTATGTGAAATGTAACACAGATCTATAAGTGAATTGGATGAAGCACGAAAAATGGTTTATTGTTATTACAGTGAATTTTAAACGTAATTAAAAATTCTGAAATAATCTGGCAATGAAGTTAAATAATGTTTATTCGCATGCTTTGAAATACGAATTCTTTTTCATCTAAACTTTCGCTCGTAACCATTTAACCACAGACAAACATGGTATCCGTTCTAGTTTTCACTCTCTTTTCCTCAGTTAAATTATGTAGGGTTTAATCATTTTTGAGATATCGGTTAAATCCATACTTATTCATATATCAATAGTACATAACTTCCATAATGGTAACCGAATAACTCGACCAGGAAAAAGCATTATTTATTTTTAAGTGAATCACACCACGGCCAACCTCTAGCACATATTATTACCATGAGTAGATTAAAGTTAAATAACCTGAAAACCCCTCTAGCGACCAAACATCGCACTTTTCTTCAAATCACTTTGGACGTCCAGCAGCAAGTGCTGGTCTCACACCGCGTGATGAAATGCGTCCACAAACAACCATGCCCGCGTCGGGAGAACCACACCAGTATTCACTCGGTTTATTAAGCTACCGATTCGGTAAAAGCGCAAAACAGAAATCAACTCGAATTTTATATTAAAGTTTTCAAGTCTTCATAGCGAGTTTCATTTGAGTAGGCAGCATTTAACCCCACATAGGCAGTCACCGTTTATTCTGCTAATAAAAAGAAGTAGAGTCTGCAGTGACGGTGAATATAGAAAAATTTTGCTTGAGATTTTTGACTAGAATAAATATCTTCCTTCCAAACAAAGTTATTATATACCAGTTGAAATTTTTTTAATATTTTTTCCTCTAAAGTACGAGAGTTCGAAGAAAGTGTTAAATGAATGCAAGATTTAAAACGGTATTTCGATAAAAATGAATGGATTTGCTTCTCTGGTCGTCTCTACAATTATACCAAATCGTTGCAAACAGCACACGGTAGTTCTCGTGTCTACTGGTTGTCCTTGTTGGCAGAAGAATAGATAGAGTACTTCATCACCAGTCAGGTTTGGACTCGAACCTGATGGGTTCGAATTCCTCTGTGGATATAGATGTTTGTGAGTGCCTTTAGGGCCCTGGTGTCTAGCCTATCACCAGTAGTCACATGCGAAGAAAAGGACGAATTTGTGGCGAATTGGTGTTGTCGCAAATCTTGTTTGTAAATTTATCTAAAAAAATTAAAATTCTTCATTAAAAATGAAGGAATTGCTTAATAAACTTTTTTCTAAGGAATATAATTTATTATTAAAAGTAAAGTATGAATATTATTTAATTTACATACATACATGCATGAGCACATATGTCCATACAAATCCATGTTATATGCATAATGCTATATAAAACCATCATCATGCATACACACTATGATTTGTATTCAATTAAGAGACTTTTGGTATATTTTTAGAGTTGGTGTAGAATTATAAATGCATTAATTTTTACATAATAATAATAATTTTATCATTTATTTCATTATATTTTCATATATTATATGGTGATATTCATATATTATATTATATTATTACTTCATTATATTCAGTAATTTTAATTTTAGTATTTAATTACTTGCGAATAAATACTTCGTTTTTTGTTCATTTAAAAAAAAAGTTAGAACAGACTAAGAATTTTATTTAAATAATTATCTATTTTTTTGTGTGTGTGTGTGTGTGTGTGTGTGCGTGTGTGTAACTTATGCGATGGATAATATAAAGGAAACGGAAATAATATATTTATGAAAATGAGTTGAGTGATAATAATAATAATTATTATCACTCAACTCATTATTATTATTATTATTATTATTATTATTATTATTATTATTATTATTATTATTATTATTATTATTACTATTAATAATAATGGGCAGATTTTTAGCATTTCCTTGAATAGTTTGCGTGAATCCATTCATTATAATTTTCCCATTACAATTCTCACTATTTTAATAAAGTCTTTTAACACAAGCGATTTCTTTTAAAAACTACATTATGAATAAAAATAAAATAGCAAACGAAATAAAATCAATAAAAAATATTTAATTTTAAATAGAGTATTGGTCATATTCGTTTATTTTATTCCGAAATGAATGATATTTTCAAGGAATGACTGTTTGTCTCTTTTTAATACTGAACAGTTAAGAAAATATCAAAAAATATTACGTTTAATAAAAAAAAGGTAAAATGTTATAAAAAATCTGTGGCATCCTGTCAAATGATATCCAGTACCTAGTTTAAAGTGCTCTTCATAAATTAAATATGAATTAGTATAATTTATTAATTTTTCAAAACTAAATAACTTTAAATGTAAATCTAACTGTGGAAAGTTTACGACTTTCGGATAGATTGTAATTAAATGTAAAAAGGTTATAAATTTATATAAAAAATATAATTTTTACAAGAAATATATTGGTTTTTTTTAATTTTATAAATATCTTGCATGGATTACAACCAGAGACACCAGTTTATTTAAAACATAATATTGTTCCTAATAACAGGCATTTAACTTAAAATAAGCACGAGGTTTAGGCCGGATGAATCAATCGACCGTGAGATGCGGTGATTGATTCATTCAATCCAATACCCTTGGAGGGTAATGGATTACAATGCTGTAGCCAATGAAGTTCTAACCGAGGCTCGGCTATTGCTGTTACCCTCCTGCCATGATCAGAGCTTTAATAGCTCAATAACACCTTATCCCTTCACTGTCCTCTACAGATAACGGGGAAGATGAAAAGCATTTTTGCTTCGCCCCTTTAAGCCAGTCCTTATAAGATTAATAACGAATAAGCACCTTTATTTGGAAAATAATACTTTCAATGTTTATTAAACAGTTAAATGTCTTTTTTTAAATGTTTAATTTCTGTTAGCTGTGCACATTTTCTAGCTCTTTGCCCAAAATATACTTTGTGATCTCCGCTGGTGAGACGGCTATCTTACCCGCGGAGATAAAAATCAGTCATTTGAAAAATTTATAATGAAAATAAGTCACTGCTGAATTCACCAAGCATGATAAAAATTGAACGAAGAGGAGAAACATAGAATTTTTAAATCTATTGATGGATTATTATGAAATCCGAATGTAGTATTTTGAATAAAATGCATAATTAGATATTTTATTATGTCATTTATTTAGATAAACCTGGTTTTATTATCTCTGTGTTTGTAGTTGATCCCCTGAAACCATGGTGGTCTGTCGAAACCGTCTGGGAAATGCACACCTTTCGCAATCGCTAAAGGGATCACAATAATCACCCAGAAAGCTCCCACGAGACACAGGATTGCAGGCTTACATCTTCAGTGTCTCTTGTCAAGAAAATAGCTCTTAATCTGTTCAGTAGGTTTAAAGAGATAAGGTAGAGTATAAGGTAGGTAGCAATAGCTGATCAGACAAGAAAGAGATAGAAAGATGGGCGTGTGGGATAAATGAAAATTATCATATCACATATACTTTTTCTAATTTTTACCTTTATTATTTCAAGGCAAAGAAGAAAGAATTAAACATTCTTTCCTATTTGATTGAATATTCATTCAAACCATTATTGAATTATTATGTGGCTATAACTTTCTTGGAATGGTGTAGGAGTATTTAGTTTACAATTTCGACACATCCATTAGGTCCAATCAATGCACTGACTCTTAATTGTGGCTTCTGGTAAATGTGCCTTGTTTGCATTATTTACTGTTGCAGCGCGAGTCTTTGAATGCGTTCGTATCGCGTGACCCTTAAGTTGCTGGGAGGTTTCTCTTGCCTTAGCGTTTGTTCTGGTTGATTTACAACTCACTAAGATCTAATGAACCAACTTTCGACCATCTGACGTTTGCTTGTAGACGCTTTATTTCGCTGCTTAGCAACCGAACACGCCAGTAATTCATGATCATCGCATTACAACTTTGATACATAAGACAGCATGTGTCATCTATTCCATTAAGACGTAACATGCGCCGTTAGTGCCGACATAATAAATATGTAAGACATCGAGGTATTCGTGGTCTGCCAGACTTACGCAAATTTCATGCTGCAACTGACACCCAATCACTCGTATTTAAACAGCATGTTTCTGTGCTAGATGACCATGGATTCTTCGCTGAAACGGCCTTAATGTTTAAACGGAATTAGATATCTGCGCAAGCCCTCCTTTTTACTGAGGAGAGGAATAAGACGCCACCACCCATTTGGTAAATATTAACTGAATCACGACTGACATAACCGGTTTTAATTCTTTAAGGAAGAGATAATGAGAGAATGGAGCAGCACTTTAAATAAGTAGTTATCCCCTGATAACTGTACCGTTAATGAGTTTATTTCCACCGGTATGTGGAAGCGAGATATAAAAGAAAGAAACAACACAGGCGCCATCTATTGACCATCTTATTCTACTCATTGTTGAGTTTGCGCTTCTGAATAATTTTATCTTCTGCTGATGTAATGCTGAGATAAAAGCAGCGTCATAAGTAGGATAATATTATACTTATTATCATTTAAATTTGAGACAGCAGCTAATCGAATAAAGATAACACTACATCTTCAGTCTGAGAGACGCTCTGAACAGGATGATGCCTTCAGAGCTGTTTTGCGATCTCTATTTATTATTAATCTCATCAACTGATTCCCTATGACTTGATCCGGATTGCACCTGAGCCCATATTCATTCACACACATCTGTACCACGATTCTCTTTTCTTCCAATAGTGATTTTACCTCCTCTCCCCCTTTGTTAATGTAGCGGAACCTTCATTGGCAATAGTTCAGCTCTTCGGGTTCCACTTCCCTTGTTTTACTTGTCCCTGGTGGGGCATATTGGCCTCTGCTTGGAATCTTATTACATGTCCAATTTATTTCCACACTAAACTAACGCCGTAAGCTGAACGCGAGAGGGGAAAAGACTTTTAGGAAATTCCAGCGAGCACGAATATTCAGAAAACCAATCTAGCATTAATAGAGTTAATTAGAATCTTATGTTTGTCGTAGAACGTACAATACAGAAGTATAATAATTAGTCAAATATTCCTGAATTTTTCCACGATCCATCGCTCCTTCAGAATTTCCTATATTAGCCTCCGTTTGCTTTTTTTCCCTTCTAATAAAGCACTCTCAAAGTTAGGAGACATTAATTAAAGTGTCTGAAGATTTCTTATCTGAGCCGAGTTCGTTGATAAGTGCGGAGAAGACGTGGAAGATATTACGTAGTAGAAAGCAAAGAATAATTTCTTCTGCATGAGTACACCAAAGCATATAAAACATCCAATGTCTTATGCTACTAAGATTCAACCAAAATTTTCTCTTCTTCTTCTTACAGCAGATATCTTGTAAACGTTAATTATATGTTTGATTTTGCTAATATTTCCGTCCAAAAATTTTTCATTAAAACTCCGTTCATCATTCAGGAGAGAATCAGCTAATTAAAATCAATAAAATTTACGCTACACTTAATGTTGGATGAACATTTTTCCCCTTTTAATCCAAGGAAGTAATTTTAATTCACTGTGAGTCATTGAATTTTTCTTTTCTTAAAAAAATATGAGAGAGGAAAGAGAAAAAAATCCCAACTTATGAAAATAAAAGGGGAGAACGCATTTCTCTCGAGAAACTCAAAATTCGGATTATATTTGAAAAATGTTCTTAATGAAACGCTGTGTTCCGTCAGCCGTAAGTAGAGAATGTAACGACCTGGAAAAACTACTCGTTAAGTAGAAAGAGGATAGCGCACTGTTGAAGTAGTGATGCTTAACGAGCCAAAAGTTAGTTAAAAGAGCAGATGATGAAACTCTTGCTCTTCTTATAATCGGATATCAGCGGTGGAATGTCTTTAGTTGTTGATGTTGTTGTTTTATTCAAAAGAAAGATTTACCCCTCTTCCTTTTTTTAACCACCTAAAATATCTCAAAATCACCTGAATATACATTTTCGGAGATGAATGGTCGGCTCTTTATTTCGCACCGGTGGAAAGCAATAGTCTTGGTCTGTAAAGTAGAAAAAAAAGCGCTTACTTCGAATGCGATTCATTTCTAACAGAACTGCAGTTCATTTATAAGCAAGAACTCATTTCATAGTTGCTTTCTGTATTTTCTTTCATTAGTTGTCTATTAACTTTCATTACGCATTCACTATTGACGGAAATCACATACTTGCAGTTTATCTCTATGCATACGTATCCAATACATCTCGATTAGCATTAAAGAGATTAACTTCGATTTGCGAATGTTGGTTTACTCTACATTCCTCACCGGGTTTTTAGCAAACTTATAAAATATACGGAGCCTCCGCAGCTCAGTCAGTATAGACGAAGTCCTTTGGTAGCAAAGACCTGGGTTTTCCCGTCCATGATCTGAGGAAACTTTATCTGGTCTTTTTCAACTCAAGGTTAGTTAACCGGTCTCGTAAGGAGGTGGAGGGTTTTCCTCCCAGTAACTCGGGTTTTTCAATCCTCGAAACAGGCAAACCGGTCCCGTGAACACACACACACACACGGCTACCGTCATAAATACTTACGCCAAGGAAGGCAACGGGAAACCACCTTGCGCGAATCTCCCTAGTAATTAGCTGCAACCCTATCAAAGATAGAGGAGGAGGAGGACATAGGAAGAGGATAAAACAATATAGAATTTGCTCCATCTTTTCAATACTACAAACTTTCGTTATAAATAATTATTTAGGATCCCACTTATAGAATTATTTCATCAATTCAAATGTATTCCGGGTGGATTCAAATTCTTCCTTTGTTCTATTTCGAGTTACTTGAACATATCTCTTAGAGGAACACATTTTTAGAGTCTCTGACAACAACTACTCTAAAATGGATCGTAAATATTCATGGCTTGGTGGAGAGAGAGAGAGAGAGAGAGAGAGAGAAAGAGAGAGAGAGAGTCTGCATCTCTGATGTGTGACGACGTCACACATCTTCCTTTTAACCTGAGCTCGTTGCGAATACTTTCGCAAGGGACATAACAATCTCTTTATCCTTCTAGTGTAGATTATTTTCTCTCTTCAGGCATTTTCTTACCCTTTTGACTAGAGATTTAATTTTTCTGTTCTCACTGTATATTCAAAGGTTGTCTGAAACTTCTCTCTCTCTTATAATCTTATATCTTGTTTGGTCTATTTACTGTCTCTGTCCTACCCTCGTATGTTGTTCTATTTTTGAAATAATTATTATCTTTGCCTGAATGGATAATATGGATTTTATATATATATACATATTTTTATATTTTTTATAGTATTAATTCTTAAGGGTTTTGCATACTGTGAGAGTGCTTAATTAACTTCAGCATTATGAGCTATGAAGAACAGCGTATGCGATACTTCAGATTAGGCCGTAGATGCCCGTACATCAAAAATGGGAACGATTTTTCTTTAGTAGGGAAAACTTAATTCCAAGGAGAGCGGTCTTATTCTGGCCAAAATGCTCTTCATTAATCTCATAGTCCAGATATTATCATGAACGATGAAAAGTATCTACAAAATCGAAAAAAAAAACTGATTTGCATTTTCCTCATAATGCAGGTGTGCAGAGAAGTGAGCAAATACACAAACCGGCCATTGAATTAGAAACATTTATTATTTATTAACGCAGCCTATATGCAAAATACTTGATCACGTGCGTCACCACGTGTTCTAGGCAACTATTTAAGAATGTTGCTGTCAGTAATCGCCAATAGTGTTGATCACAACGGAAAAAAACAAAAGATCTTTCAGAGTTAGATAACGGGCTTATTGTGGGTGCCCGTCTGGATGGAGCCACGACTTTGACAACAGCAGAGCTGACTGGTTTCTCAAAAGGTGAGAATATTCCGGCTGTTTATTTAGTGCAAAAATAACTCTCTTTCTTGTCTAAGAGAGGAGTAATTCCTGTGTGCAGTAATTGACCGAAGCATTTAATGACGGCTGTCCCTGACCCATATCTCAACGTATTATGCGCAGGGAATTGAAGAAGATCGGTATTGAAGGTCACATGACCGCAAATCCGTAAAATAAAAGTTACAATTCAGTGGCCTGTGTGTCTGTTCCATTTGTTCTTTGTTGTCATCTGAAGCAACCTCCGTTGCTTCAGATGACAGCAACAGTGGGATGAACATAAGAAAAAAAAATCATTGCGTAAGTGTGGAGCCTCGAAGTAACCTGGAATGAACTGTAAATTTTAATAAAAAATTCATCGCGCTATGCATAGGTACAAAAATAATAATTTCACACCTAAAACAGTAAAAATAATTATAACAGGAGAGAGTTTAAAAGATCTTTATTTCGAACTCTATCAAGTATCCATAAGATAATAAAATCTATCGACAATGCTCCAATCTTATTTATTTGTACAATGTAGATACGAAATATGCCTATTGTTCTTTCGTATAAATTTCTACAAGAATATCCCTCTTCTTACTATGTTCGACTGTGTGGTGCAAACCCGATCATATATAATCCTGTAGGCACTTTCATCTGAAATCTGAAATCCTGTAGGCACTTTCAGAAGTTTGTAAGTCTCAATCATATCACCCCTCTTTCTCCTGTTTACTAGTGTCTGCAGTCTACAAATTCTCAATATCATGATATCACTTTTAACACTCTCCTTTGTACTCTCTCCAATATATCAGAATCACAACGGAAGCCAGGAGACCAGACCTGCGCAAAATAGTCCAAGTGACGTCTTATCAAGGCCTTGTAAAGAAGCAAAATAACAGCCTTATCTTTACATGTGAACGTTCGTTTCAGCACTGCAATTATCTTTTTAGTTGTATTTGCCATCTTTGCCACATGGCCCCCGAACTTCAACTTCCTATCTATTAACACTCCAAGATCCCTAGCCTCATCAGTTTCTTCTAGCTTAATACCACCAATATAATACGTCATTGGATATCTAATCGCGCCGAAGTGAATGACTTTACATTTACTGACATTGAACTGATACTCATTTTCTCATGCCCATAAATTCCAGCCTATTCAAATCATTCTGCAAGTACTGCATATCAGCAGCATTCATGATTACCCTACTTATCTTTGCATCATCAGAAAATAGCCGTATATCGCTTGTGAAATCTTTCCCAATATCATTAATGTACAGATTGAATAACAGTGGACCAAGCACTGATCCTTGTGGTACACCACTAGTTACCTTACATCTTGTAGAGTAACATTCCCGTATATTACTTTTTGATATCTGTCAGTCAGCATCCTCTTGTCCGTGCTAATATTCTATAACCCAGACCCATTTTCTCCAATTTATGCAGCAGTCTGCCATGCTGTATTCTGTCAAAAGCCTTACCAAATTCCAAACGCATGATGGTATATCCATTCCCCTTGTCTAGTTCAATGGTAACATTGTTATAGAATGTGAGTAAGTTGCTAAAACACGACCTTCCCTTAGTAAACCCATGTTGTTCATTGCAAAGTAGAGAATCAATGACAACCCATTTGTAAATGCGAGCCCTGACCAATTTTTCAAAATCTTCACCACCACTCCTGAGATACTTATTAGTTTATAGTTGGATACATCGGTTTTTGCACCACCCTTGTGCAATGGAATTACCATACCTTCCTTCTATTCCTGCGGAATCGTCCCTGTTCTGAGACTAATATTAAGCATCCTGGTCAAAGTAATGACCAGTTCAGCTGAACACTCTTTTGTGTTCAGCTGAACACAAAAGAGTGTTCAGATATTCCATCATTCCCTACTGCTGAATTCTTATTCAGTTTTTGTAACAGCTCTAATACCTCACCCTCATACACCTCAGTTTCTTCATTCAGTGAAGAGGTAACAGTGAGCTCAATGTTGTATACACCAGGTTGAAAACTTTTAACAAAATCGGCACTGATTAGTTGAACAACGTCTTCTGCACCTGTAACCCTCATGCCATCTGCATTTAGAAGAATTATTCTTTCACATTCATTCTGCTTCCTTTTATCTTGTTTATTATATTTATTATATTTTTATTATATTTTATATCTTCTTTTTTATTTGTATTAGGTTCGAATGCAGAAGCTGTTGTTACCATGGATGCATTAGTCACATCAAAATTGTTAAGGATCTTGCACTTGAAGGTGAATTGACCTTTCTCGTAGAGAGGCAGCCAGGATTTTCCTCCAAAATATTCGGATTTTTTTTTTCAATTAACATATACATTCCTGATTTTTAAATCCATGAATATAAACATTACAATAATAATTCTAATTTAATCAATGATAAACATATTAATTCTAATGAAAGTATTTCTCAATGGGATGTGGTTTTAGAGAAAATATTTCAATTTTATTTTCACAGGACAACACAGTTTGGTTTTAAATCCCAACATTTTGGTTCCCTGTTAACTTGCTAAGATAAACCGGAGATGATCGCTAGTAAATTTGCTCATTACTTTCAACAGCAAGGCGATCGAAATCAGTGCAATAGGACGATAATTGGATGATAAAGTACAGGTATTGGATTTTTAGGTACAGGTAGAATACCTTCCGAGGCACATAATGAATTAGTCCTGCTTAGTGCAGTAAAGCAGAGACCTGCTCGGTCATCAAGACCGAGATTGCTATATCGCTCGAAAAACCACTTTCGAGTGATGTTCGCGTAATTTTTTTTTACCACGTTTCTTATGTGCATTCAATATTATTAGCAAGAAAGACAGTCCCAAAAGGACCCTTCACATCGCTTTTCACCTGAGACCGCACACTTCTACTTCAACCAATAATTGGTTATTTGTTGTCAGAGCCTCAAAAGTCTCGAAAAATGATTTTTTTTTCTTTTGAAGAGTCTCGCTCTTCGTATCGCATCTCATGCCAAATACAGCTGCGCATTAAATTTCTTGCAGAGTTCAATTATGTGTCATAATACAAATAAATTGTCATTACATTCTCTTTCTTCATCTAGGGCGACACAGTGTTTTTTTTTTATTTTTGTCTTTCCATTAAAATCGTGCAAAGAACATTTCCTGTAGGAGACAGCTGTGTAATTCCTCTACAGCCGATGCAGCCTTGTAAATCTTCTTTCATCAGTATTTTAATTAATATTCTCACTTTCCAATCTTGAAGGATTCTCTAGGATTTCCACACAATATTGAATAGTTCGTGGTTCGTGTTTCGCGGTTTAGCAGTTCTAACATAACTGCACTTATAAAATTGTTTCGAAGTCACTTTTTTTTTAATTTGAAGTTTTTTAAATTTCATATGTGATTGGATTTCTTTTTGTCGTACTTTATTAATGCATTCACATATTTTTTTCCTTTTCTGATTAGAAGATTTTAAAATATGCCTCCCATTCAATCTTTCTCATTTAGTATCTTTCTCCAAACGTGATGTTTCTGCTATCGCTACCTGGATAGAATGAATAAAAAAAAATTACGTGTCATAAGTGTGTTTCGCAAAATGTATTACTATCCATTACGTTCATTTGTGGAGTTGCGGACTTAGTTTACCTCCAGGTGCTCCGGTTTTTCTATTCACAAACGCCTACCTACCTCGAAAGCATATACTCTACTTTCATGCCACCCTAGATGTACTTACGTTTGCTGGAGAATGAAGCCTTATATTAATAATAATAATAATGAATTTATTTATATTTACTCCTTCCTAAAATGATTGTGGCGATTGTATTCAATCACAAATGTAAATGGTATCCTAGAAGCTATCTGGGTAGATTATTTTGCAAGATATGCTGATAACTGGACAATTTATTATCACTTAATTATATGGCATGATGTTATTTCCAGAGTGTCTCATCTATTTATAATTTCTGTATAGAGTGCACAGGGTGTTTTTAAAGTCTCTATTGGTAAAGATCATACGTTGGTTCATTGGAAGTGCATTTAACACACGGAAGGTATGTAGAGGGTTTAAAACAGGAAATCGGTTTTATTGTAGTCGCTGGAAATGTATTGCCTGGTGTGTTGACCAACGATGTAATTTGATTCTCGTGTTGCTCGATATTCTTCTTTGCAATGGTGCGTAGCATTACCAAGTAATGTAGGAAAGAAAGAAACTTTTTATGATTTTCTATCGGATGTGAGGAGTTGTTATATTTATAACTTGCATTCTCACGATTCTCTTTCTCGGGATATCCAGTTCCTGCACTTTGTATTAACCTGCTGTTCCGTATTCAAGAGTCTCCTTAGTTCAGTTGGTATAGACGAGCCCTTTTGTTGAAAACAGGGTTCGAATCCAGTCTACGAAGTAAGGAACTTTATCAGGTCTTTTCAATGAAATTGTGAGTCAGCGGTCTCATACGGAGGTAGAGGGGGGGGGGGGTTTCTCCCAGCAACTCGGATTTTTTGTCCCTTAGAACAGGCAAACTGGCCCAGTGAATACACAATTCTACAGACAAATATAGTACTTATCCCTAAATGCAGCAGAGGAATGCATTAAATTGCCTAAAACCCTTAATCAGAAGATTCAACTCGTCTTGGACCTATGAAAAATGATGGGGTAGGTTCCGTGTGTAGTCTGGCCATAACGAATTGTTATTTCACAGAAAGTTTGTAGTTTAGATTTGATGTTGGGTGCGACTTTGATTTGAAACAGGTTCGTTCCGACGAATCTTAATTTAATTAAATTTTTTAGAAGTTAATATGAAGGAAGATCACGATTTGAGTCCCCTTCATGTGATGCTCTAGGTCAGGGCTGTCTAAAGCACTGCGATTTTGTGCGGCCCCCCCTGTGGGTTTGATTTTCACGAGGAAAAAATAAAATAAAACAATTTGAATCGAATTCGTGTTAGATATTTTAATTCTATCACTAATCGATAATTCCAATGTTGATAATTTTATTTGGTGTTTTTACATCACTATATAAGTGTAATTATATATATATATATATATATATATATATATATATATATATATATATATATATATATATATATAGTGTTTTTCAAATATTGGATGTGTCAAAGAAGGGTTCTTACACTGTTTTGTTGCAACGCGCATGCTCCGGGCGCTCACGGGGAACGTGAGCGCGCGATTAGTGCGCAATTAGTGTTGTTCGTTTGTTCAGCTTTCGAGTTTTTTGTGTCGCTGCTGCTCACGAAATTACTAGATACGCATTGTGATGCGGCCTCAGATTACCTAAGGTTGAACAGCCTTGATCTAGGTGAAGGCCGAGTTATTTAAGCAGTGCATAAACATTTTTCTCATACACTGCTGCTGCTGTTTCAATCTTTTTCATGGCAGATTATCACCTTTTCAACAGATGGCGACTGAAGTGTGGAATTTTTAATCGGCACGATATGTGTATTTCTTCTGTCGAGGTGAATGGAACTGTTGTGGAACATTGGAAGGTTATTTACATCTTCTTGTGCTTGTATGTTGCATTCTGAAGGTTGATATGGGATACAATCAATGTCTTGTCGAATTCATATTGAAGTAGGGGGGGGGGGATTTACGGGCAGTGTATATGGATGCCATTCATGTAAATAATAAATAGCATAGGAGGTCCACAACATGTTTCTATTGGGGCATTAGATTTATTGCCTACTCTTGTACATTGAGTTCTTTCACAAAAGGTAATTATTGAACTACTTAATTAATTCGCCATCGATTTCTGTCGCTGTTAGTTTCCTAATTATAATGATATGATCTTCTGTAACAAAAATGTAAGTTTATTCCAAGGATGAGAATTAAATGCTCTTTCTTGTTAAGAGAGTTATTTATTCTGTCTTCTCATTCCTAAAGTAAATCAGGCATACTTCTCTCTCTCTCTCTCTCTCTCTCTCTCTCTCTCTCTCTCTCTCTAGAAACGGTACTGTTTTGGGCTTATTCTCTTATTAGTCCTGAAGCCTGTTATTGAATGATTTTTTATATTATTTTTATTTTTTAATCTAAGAAAATTACAAAAATGGCAGTTGTTCCTGTCCTACTCGTTTCCACTTTTATAAATGGAAGTAATGATAGCTGCTTTTAACTGATGTTTTTAATATTGCATTAATCAGTATGCGAAGACTATTTTTAGAAAGTTTGAGTTATTTTAATCGGAGGATTTTATTCCATCAAATGTTGGAAAGGTTTGTTTATTGAACATTTGAGTTGCAAACGACATTTCTTCTATTGTGATTGAAAGAAAATCCACGAGAGTTTCTTGCTGTGGGAAGCAATCGTGCTCAAATCAGAGATATCGGGAATAGTTTTTGTTGAATTTTGTGTTATCATTAATAAAGATTTTGTTGAAGTTGTTTGGTGATGTGCACATTTAAATCTTCTCGATGAAACATTTAGTCCTACTATTGAACTTCGTATTTAATTATACTAAACGATGACGATCAGCTAGTAAGGATGCAGCTGTGGTACTCGGGTGAATACGTTGAAGTAGTAGATGCACGAGCTACCTGGCGATTTTCCTTAATTTCCTGTTTACCAACATTCGTTACGACATTTGCTGATATTAGATCCAAGTATTTTTATGTAGATTGGAAATCTTGGTCAGCCTCATTGATGTTCATATTACCAATCATAACTTGATTATTGTTGTTTAATGTGAGATTGCTTAGCGACCTTTCTATTTTTTGAAGGAAAGTCATTATGCATCGGTCTGGTGGACGGTATAATGGTAGTAAAGGGAGCGCTCTCTTGATATCCTTGCTGTGTTTTTAGGATTTTATATTCCGCTAAAGAAAATGGAACAGTTCCTTCTGTCATATCTGTAGTTTGATTTAACATAGACATGTATTCCTTTTTTTGTTGTTGTTGTTGTTTCGCAGTCAGTAAATAGCTGTGGTGGTTCCAGATAGTTCATTCCTTTCAAATATTATTATTGTTGTTGTTGTTATTATTATTATTATTATTATTATTATTATTATTATTATTACCAGAGAACTGTAGTGAGAGACTCATCTAGGGAGGCGATATATCATACGCCATACCTGTTCATGAATTCATTTACACTACCTGCACTCATAACATCCAATGACAATCCATTCCAATCACCACTCTGTGAGGGAACAATCTTACCCTCACTTCCTTCTTGATGACATTCTCAACGTTCAAGGATGGCATCTCGTTCTTTCCTCATCCTCCATAAAATAAAAAAATCCCATCTACCGGTATCCTGTATGACCCTTTTAGAAGTTTGTAAGTCTCAATCACATCACCCCTCTTTCTTCTGTTTGATGAAGTCTGCAGTCCATAGATTCTCGGTCTTCCGCAATGGTAGAGCAGACCAGATTTGCGCACGATATAGTCGAAGAAAGGTAGCATCCAGGCCTCGATATGACTTCATTATCCTTACATATTAAGGTTTCTTTCAGCATTGCAATTATCCTCTAAGTTGTAGCAATCTTTTTATAGGGCTTTTAAACTTAATTTTCCTGTCTATTAAAACTCCAAGATCTCTTGCCTGATCAGTTTCATCTAGCATAATCCAACGAATATAATATGACACTGGATATCTTATAACACCGAAATGCATGATTTTACATTTACTAACATTGAACTGATAGCCATTTTCACAAGCCCACAATTCCAGCCTATTCAAATCAGCTGCAAGTACGATATGCCAGTTTCATTCCTGATTGCCCTGCCTATCTTTTATTCATCGGCAAATAGCCGTATGTCGCCTGTCAAATACTTCCCAATGTCATTAAGTCTAAAAATCGAATAGCAATGAACTAAAAAATCGATCTTTGTGGTATACTACTGGTTATCTATGATCTTGCAAATTCACATTCCATATGCTTTTTTGATGTCAGTCAGTCATTCTCTCATCCACTCATATTTCATAACCAAAATCCATATACTGTAATTTATGCAACAGTCTTCCATGCTGTATCCTGTCAAAAGTCTTAGCAAAGTCTAAAAGTATCATAATCTATCCATTCCTCTTGTCTAACTCAATGGTAATAACATTATTATAAAATTCAGTGCACTTTTATTATTATTATTATTATTATTATTATTATTATTATTATTATTATTATTATTATTATTATTATTATTATTATTTAGCTTAACACATATCCCATTTCCTGTTATTTTCAAAGCATTTTTTCAATTTCAATAATGAAGCTCGTCAGTATGATTTCCAATTCTTTATGGCGAAATTACCATCGCCTTCTGTTGCGTCACCTCTAGACACTATTTTATGAATATTCAAGCACTGCAACATTGCAAGAAATCTTGTAACATTAAATAACGTCTTTACCACAAAATTATTTATCACCATGAGATTTATTATTAAAATCAAATTCAGACCATGGCTATTTGATTCTGCAAATTTCAGAACCAAACAACCATGGTTTGGTTCTCGAAGTGGTTATTCGTCCAACCTTACATCCACATATAAGTGCATTCAAATATTCACTGAAAGTTTAGTTTTACGTTTTCTTTTGCTTAATTAAAAGTTCTTCAAAACTTCTTTTTTTTTTGTTTATAAATCCATTTGACTATGAATTTATGCCCTGCTTTATCTAATTACTAATTAGGACTTTTTGTTTTTATTCTGTGTTATTTCGGTTTTTGTAGTGTTTTAAAAGAAAAAAAAAATTCTGGCTTGAAAAAAAAAAAGTTGAATTTCTAAACGAGATTCTTCATGCACGTGAAAATTATTCGAAGAGTAAAAATGTTCAATTCTGATTTTTTTTCTCCCTTTACGCTGCTTATTACCCATCACCACTAACGGTTGGTTTGTTTAATGTCTCCTATAAATAAAAGTTTGGCTAAATTAGACAGATAAGGCTAAATGGGAGGCAAAAGATAAAAAATGTTTGCACGCTTCGTGAAGAGAGAAAAAGTAAGAATAGAATGAAGAATTGTTTTCCTCTCCAGAGACCGTATTGATGTTTTTGATGTATTACCGCAAAAATTTTCCGAGAAAGAGCGGTTCAATACGCCGCGATATCGTCTTGTGTCCAGAATTAACCAATAAACAAAGGATAAGTGACCCCGTTTGCATTTTAAGTGGGAATTACTGCAGTGCAATAGCTGCAAAACTTTGCTCATTTGCTTCTCTATTACAACAAGTTGATTTACTGGATTCCGCTTGCTATATAAACGTCTATTTCCATGACCTTAAGTATCCGCAAGAGAAAGACGAAGCGATGGGACCATTTAATGCACGAAGCGAATCTGTGCTGCCATACATCTTTTACAGCAGTGACCACCGCTCACAAGAGAACGAACTACACGAAGGGTGGGTGGGCCGTAAACCGCGTCTAGATAATGATGCATTATGTAGGACGTTTCCGCTTGATAGACAACTGTTGGGAAGAATGTTGAGATATTGTGTTATGAGCGTAGCAACAACCATCCCCTTCTTTATGGTTTCCATTTGCTAACGCAGAAAAACGTGGAAGGGAGTACAATTGACTATTCGATCATTTCGAAGAATAAGAGGTTGATTTTTTTCTTTTTTTTTTTTTTCTTTTTTTTATCAGGTATACATTTAAATGGAAGAATGAGCAACTTTTTTTTTCTGGTCGTTAAGAAATGGCTAAGATTTATTGAAGGACTGTTTCCGGTGAAGGAGCTTCTTTTAATTCCATTATTAATGTCTGGGTAACGTTTAGAAGAAAAAAAGCGAAAATAAAAATATAGAAAATCAAAATAAAAATGAACATTTAAGATATTCATTTTGGATTTAGGATCACAAGATGGGGAACGTGTCTGCAGTACTCTTCTTCTGAAGCCTTCAAAATCCAACAACTTTGTTATCGGTTTGACAAGTAACGGTTTAAGTCTTCTACCTACCAATTCCCCAAAAGTTAGTTATGACTAGAAGGATTCCACCTTCTCCCTTTGCAAAATACAAAAAGTTATTAGCGGATGGTTTATTTTAAATAAATATTAGTATAATTACTAAATTCGTATTATGGAAGACCACATGATAGCATGTAAGATTAATTACAAATAATTGTATAAAACTGCCATTTTTTTCATATTTTTATGCAACTTATTCAAATGTAGTCTGTTCTTGACCTATTCAATGGTTTCACATTTTGCATTTTTGAGTGCAATCCTATTCCATATACTGTATACAAGCTATAAGAATAAGTATGCGCATGCGCTGTTCCATATATACAAACTGTAACAATCAATATACGCATCTGAGCATTCTGCTGCCACAACATTATTAAATGCACAAGAACAATTGTTGTGATATTTCCTTTATATATTCTCATCAAATATTTTATGTTTCCGTCCGTTATTGAATTTCAACTTCAGTCGATTTGATCTATAAAGCAAATAAATAAAGAGATATTTCCTATACTGTAATCACTTCTCATTTGACAGATGGACACAAAATCAAAATTCTGTTATAATTATTTAATATTTTAATGAAAAGATTCTAAAAGGCGTTGTTAAAAAATTATTATGTGAATAGAAAATTTACTTCGTTTGATGCAGGTGGTGTCACTTGTGTTGAAAAATAAACAATACTTTAGATAAAATACACTATTCTATAATGGAGTGATTGGATTGGATTTCCTTCAATCATAGTATTTGAGAAATTATATGATTCTCTGATTGAGTTTGTATTGCATAAGTTGCTGTTGTTATTCTTTATCATTACATAAGATATCTAAGGTCATAAAGTGATTATATACGATGTCTGTCAGCTGCATGGCGTTTTCTCGATGCAAATTTTACTTTACCAGGTAGAAGTGGGAACTACAGCTTCCAAGGGGGAAACCCTGCCACTTCCATGTGACATTATTTAATTCAGCTTGAGGTAAAATGCTGTTAAAGTGCTCCTCAAGTTCTAAACAGATTCGAATAAAAGCATGTGGCTTATTCAGTGGTGTTGTGAAAAGGGGGGGGGGATTGATGTATAGCTTTATAATACGCACACTAGACTGTTTTGTCTGCTACTAACTTCATTATGTCTAATGTTGGCTCTTAATATCATAAAGAGCCAGCATTAGAAATAAAGTTCTTAATCTATGACCTCATTACGTAATATGCGTTCTTTTCTATCACACTGAAATTCTTACATCTGTGTTTTTGTACCCAACTTAAAAACGTTGATAAGTAAGATTTGATGCCCAATTAGGAGAACGGGTGTATCCCTAGGTGTGTACAATGCATCGAAAGCATGATTTTGTACAATACTATTACTACTATTACTCATATGATTTGCTAAATAGTAATGATGGTTGCATTCCTGCTAATAACCATTAAAAGAAAAGAGAGAGGGATGGAGGGGGGAAAGAAAGAGGGGAGGAATAGATAGGGGAAGAAAGAATAAAGAAACAAAGAAATAAAAAGAAAGAGAAAGAAAGAAAGACAGAAGAAAGAAAGAACGAGAAAGAGAGGAAGAAAAACAAAAAGAGAGAGAGAAGGAAAAAATGAAGAAAGGGGACGAAAGAGAGACGGAGAAAGAAAAAAGAAAGAAAAAAAAAGAAAGAAGAGAGGGAGAAAGAGAGAGAGAGTAGGGGGAAGAAAGACACACCCACACACAGAGAGTGGTATTTAGGAACTGAGAGAGTGAATTCCTCATTCTATCCGATGCTGGTTAAAAACTGAGATTGTTTACAAACAGTCGTAACATTTGATACCCAAGTAGGAGGATTGCATGGTTGGGTGTCCCACAATGCATCGAGAGAATAATTTTCTACAATACTACCTTTCATATGATTTTCCAAGCTAATTAAAGATTATGGTTGAATTCATATATTATATATATATATATATATATATATATATAGAGAGAGAGAGAGAGAGAGAGAGAGACTAAATGATACGGGCATTATTTATAATGCCCTTGCCATTATAAATAATGACAAACAAAATCGGGCATGTAGTAAATTTCACTTTGTTTATATAATTCATAATTTATCACATTGACCGGTCAAAATGAATACTGCTATCATCTGGTCAGGCAAAGTGATAATAATGATACCTTTTTGGCAGTATTAGAAGGGGTATGGGGTTGGGGGAGGACAGATTCTTCAGATTTCTTTTTGTTGCCAGACGTGAAGGGAACTTTGCCAGGTCACTCAAATTTTTACAAAATCAATGCATTTGACAATCTTAGAAAAAGTGAATCAAAAGAAATATCAAAAACCAAAGTGACTTGGCCCATAACATATGAACATCATATACGAGTATTATAATATGAATATGGCAGTTTGATTAAATATTACATTCACAGTGAAGAAATATTTCTGATATTGCACAACTTACATATCGCTATTGGCCATGGAAGCAGAAACCGCATGGAAAAAGAATTATGTACGAAATATAAAAGTATTACAAGGAAGATGTTCGTAATTTAAGTTAGGTTAGAAGGGTTTTTTTTTTTTTTTTTGAAAATCAAATTGCCGAAAGGGAATGTAGCTTTATTCATAATGTCTGGTCAATGTAACAAATTAATCAATATTTATCAGGCTGCGCGCCCGTTTTAGTCATTATTTATAATGTCCGGTCACTATGAATAATGCACCTGTATATATATATATATATATATATATATATATATATATATATATATATATATATATATATATATATATATATATATATATATATATATACAGGGTGTGCGGGATAAATTTGGCATATTTATAATTAATTATATTTTTCCGTAAGTTACATGTATTAACACACACTTCTCTTCATTTAAAAGTTTGGACCCTTCTTCATTCATATTCAAGATGTCAGAAAGGATGGATAGCTGGAACCCACCTGAATCATGGAAGAGAATAACTTGTATCATGATGATTCGTGCCCGCCATCAAAATAAGGATATTACGACTGCTGCCCAATGCTCCCTGAATACAGTAAAAACAATGAGGCATGAACTAGAGACTTGCAATGGTGACTACGAGGATGTAGCAAGAAGAAAGATCCCTAGCAGACCATCTGATTGCGTTCGTACAGCAGAATTCCTCGCAAATCTGCAGGAACAGGTGTTGAAGAACCCTGGCATTGGAATTCGGGCTTTGTTCGTGTAGTTGCTAACTGTAGTCAAGCCCTGGATAACAAGGGTAGCCAATGGTAGGCCGTATGTATGGCAGCAGGATTCGGCCCCTTGCCACACCTCTGGGAAAAGTCAAAAATGGTTGTCTGAAAATTTCTACGACTTCACCAGTCCAAATGTCTGGCCTCCAAACTCCCCAGATCTTAACCCCATGGATTATTTTGTATGGGGCGCAGTTGAAAAAGACACCAATCGCACTTCCAGTAATACAAAAGCCCAGTTAATGGATAAAATTAAAACAGTTTTTGCGGCCCTTCCCAGGGAGACTGTAGCATCAGCTTGTTCGAGGTTCCGAAGCAGAATTGAAGCTGTGATCGATGCTAATGGTGGTTATTTTGAGTAAATCTTGTTGATAGTATTGTAATTAACTCTGCCTGTAATGTTTTTTTGTCAATTCATTAAATTTAATAGATACAAAGAAGATTTTCTTTTTCCTTACGAAACTGTCAAATTTATCCCGAACACCCTGTATATATATATTAAGGATACCAAGTAATTTTATAAACTTTTGTTTTTTTACTCCTTCTCCCAAGTAAGCAAAACAGTTAAGTTTGCGTTTGAACATAGTTCAAATCTAAAAGGTAGTGCAACACCAGGGCAACTCGTTGTAAAGGTGGGTAAACTCTGATCACTATTCTTAGTATTTCCCATAATGTAAAACACATCTCACTAGAAGATATATATTGTTATACATTATGGGTGGGGGGGGCCACTATCCAGACCGGTTTCAACCTTTTTTTTTTGAGTTCTCCTCAGTGAGTCGCTAGACCCTGAAATACCAAGGTTTTTAGTAATACAGAGCCTTATCAACTTTACCTATACAAGTTGCTACAAGGTCTTTTACTTTGAATAAGAAACTCTGGATGAGATAAAGATGTGAAAATTTTTTACCTTGGGGATAATATATATTAAGGATACCAAGTAATAGATAAGGCTCTGTATTACTAAAAACCTTGGTATTTCAGGGTCTAGCTCACTGAGGAGAACTCAAAAAAAAAAAGGTTGAAACCGGTCTGGGTAGTGCCCCCCCACCCATAATGTATAACAATATACATCTTCTAGTGAGATGTGTTTTACATTATGGGAAATACTAAGAATAGTGATGAGAGCTTTACCCACCTTTAACCTTTACAACGAGTTGCTCTGGTGTTGCACTACCTTTTAGACTTGAACTACGTTCAGGTGCAAACTTAACTGTTTTGCTTACTTGGGAGAAGGAGTAAAAAAACCAAGTTTATAAAATTACTTGGTATCCTTAATATATATTATCCCCAAGGTAAAAAAAATTTCACACACACACACACACACACACACACACACACACACACATATATATATATATATATATATATATATATATATATATATATAGAGAGAGAGAGAGAGAGAGAGAGAGAGACTGAAATAGTGGTTTCGCATTCTAAATGATGCTGTTCAAATAGTAAAATCCTGATTCTAAGTGATTCTGTTTGAATAGTAAATCTTCTTTCAAAGTGATGCTTGCTATGAGATTAACAACACTTCCTTCCATTCGAACAGTAATAAAGCCTTATTCTAAAAGATGTTATTCGAATATAATTAAACAACACCATTTAGAAAAAAACAAAATCAAGTATGCTTCAAGTGCAATATCTGAAAGTCCAATATATTTACTCGCAGCAGAATAAAATATTTACAAGCAATAGAAAATAATAAATTAACGGGGAAAAACAATTCGAGAAAGACAATTCTGTGACAGCTCCTCTTTTTCTGCTAGACAAGAGTGGAAATCTAAATTCTCGTAGTGTCGTCCATCGCAGGAGACGTGCTAACTTCTGACGCTAAGATAGCAGTGAGTTATCGCGTTAAGCACACTTCATGTATAACCTTTATCCAAAAGGATGTATTACAGGAAGCATCGAACTGCTGCTGCTTCCCAGGAATGTTTATAGTGTGTAAACAACGATTCGTTACCACACTCTAAAACGAATGACCTTCTTGGAAGAAGAGTCACGGATAATGTCACAGACAAGCTCGGGCTATCTCTGGGTGCACCGTATGTAAAAATTGCGTGTCTTATCGGAACGACTAATCAATGAGTACAGATGTCTTGTAGCGTCCGTTACCATGGAGGACTTCTGACGTTCCTGCTAGCATGCCATCGGAACGCCAAACTCGTGCACGCAGAAAACCAAAAGTTTCTCAGGCATTTTGTATTTTGGGAATCTTTGTTGTTACTTACTGCCGTCTTTCGACAGACGTCACTAAAGTGAGCTGGAAAACTGTGGAAGTTTTCCAGCGCACTGGAATGTATTTTCCTATGAAATAATATTTATACCAACATTTAAGCTAACTTCTGCGTATGATACACTTCACACAAATAAACTAATTGGTAAGTCATATAATGATAAACTAAATTTCATAATTCTATTATAATCAACTAGAAAGAATAATAATAAATAAAATTAATTTTTTAACTATTCTAAAAAATTATTCAAAGAAGATTAAAATTATAAAAACATCTTTTTAATTAAAATATGTTTCACTTTATATTGCATAAGAAAAGAATAGGTGACAATGATTTTGATAATGATTATTAATTAAAAATCATTATTGAAATTTAATGATATTATTATACTGTAATTACTGATGAATTTTATTTTTAGGGAAATACTAATAGTGTATGCAGATCTTTTACAAACAGTAACATTTTATTATTCTAATTTAATAATTCTAAGATCGTATTATAATATTTAAAGTGATTGCAAAAGCGAATCAATTAGAAAATTTAATTATTATTTTTTTAATATAAAGTAATGTAAAATAGATTACACTGTTTGATTATGAACTATTTCATTATATTATTTAAAATACTAACCATTTTAATGAAACAAAGTAACTCATTGGATGCACCTGATTATAAAAATAAAAAAATCTGTATTCTTCGGGAGGAATGGAAGTGGTCGGATTTCTAACGGGTAAAGTACAGATATGAAAATTGTAAAAATAAACAAAAATCTGGAATATCGTTCTTAATGTTTATATCAGTATTAGTTTTGCGCAATGGTATCTGTTGCTGGATGGGAAAGATGTCGAGAGTGAATGACAAGCCTTTGAAATTACTTAAATCATGTAACATCGGAATGTATCCCTAGAGTTCGAAGAATAAACTGGTAGGAGTGAAATGGGTGTGCAGTCTTATTAACCAAGATATCCGCAAGAAAAAGATGATGCGAAAGGAATAATATGTGCCTAAGGATGATGTCAGCTATGAAAAGTATAAAGCGACTCAGAATAATTCTATTGCTATGCTGCAAGTAAAAGAAAGGATTAATATGAAAGAATAACTCTACTGAATGCAGATGATATACCGGTGAGGATGCAGAAGATGGAGTTCAACTTAGTGCTCATTTTGCTAAAAGCTGCTCTTCATTGGATGAAGAAACTAAGGGAGGGGGGGGTATGAGGAGTAGGAGGAAGCACGAGAGCTGCTGCACAAACTGAATGAGAATTCTAACTTAGAACAAGAAAGATTCCTCAGGAGTGGAAAGAATGTGTGGTAATTCCATTGCACAAGGATGGTGGAAAGACTGATGCTATGCCTTGTAATGAACAGCATGGGTTTAGTGAGGGAAGGTCATGTTTCAGCAACATTCTATAACGATGTTACCATCGAGTCAGACAATTGGAATGGATACATCGTGATACGTTTTGGTTTTTTGCTATGGGTTTTGCCAGAATACAACATGGAAGACCGATGCATAAATTAGCGAATATTTATTGGATTGGATTATAAAATGTGGTATATGGGAGATGTGAATCTGCAAGATTTCAAGTAATCGGTGATGTACCACAAAGATCAATCGTTGGTGTGTTGTTGTTCAATCTGTACATTAATAATATTGGGTAGGACTGACAGGAGACATACAGCTATTTGCTAATGATGCAAAGATCAGCAGGGATGCTGCTAATATGCAGCAATACTTTTAGAATCATTTGAGTAAGCTGGAATTGTGAGCATGTCAGAATAGCTGTTAGTTCATCTTAGTAAATGTAAATGTAAAGTCCTGCATTTTGATGTGATTAGATATCCAATGCCATATTGCATTTCTGTAATTATGCTGGAACACGTGGTGACGCATGTGACCAAGTCATTGTACATACGCTGTGTAAGTGACATTTACGTACATCTCCATACAGGTTTCTAATTTAGTGACCGTATGTGTAGATAGGAACTTGAAGTTCAAGGGCCAGGTAGCAAAGATTACAAATACAACTCCAAGGATAATGGCAATGCTGAAACCAACGTTCACATTGTGAATGGTATAAGGATGCCATTTTGCCTCTTTACAAGGCCTTGATAAGACCTAACTTGGACTATTGTGTGCAGGTCTGGTCTCCTGGTTTCCGTTGTGATTCTAATATTGTGGAGAGAGAGAGAGAGAGAGAGAGAGCAAAGGAGAGTGCTAAAAATGATATCAGGATTGTGGAATATTGATTATGAAGACAGATTGAGAATTTGTAGACTGCAAACAGGAGAAAGAGGGATGATAATATTGCGACTTATAAACTTCTGAAAGGGTGATACAAGATATCCAGTAGATAGAATTTTTCATTTTATGGAGGGCAGGGAAGTTGAAAGTGAATGCGATCAAGAAGGGGGATTGATTTTTCTCGCATAGAGGAGTTCGTGATTGGAATGGATTGTCATTGGATGTGTATGTGAAGGTAACGCAAATGAGTTCAAGCCCAAGTATTACAGCTACTGCTGTCATACCTGTGCTTGAAAATTTACAAGTGTTTAAAATTTACATAATTTATATTCAGCTTAAATCTAAACGTTGTATTTGTTTTAATAGTTAAAGAAACATTTACATGACTAAACTACTGTCCTTTAACCTCTCGTTACGAATGAGTATCCACCGAAACGAATGAAATTCTTTCCGAGTGTCAGACTTAATTCTAGTTTCTTCACAGACGGTGAAGACAATCCAAACTGATACTATGGCAACAAGAAATCTTTTCCCATAGTTATTGAGGTTGAGGATATTATCAGGAAGAATTTTCACAGCTACTTTGACGAAACAGCGAATATTCTTTTTTTTTTCTTATTACTCAAAAAGGAAATATAAGAATGTTTTATATAAGATCCGATATCCAAATACCATTAAATATTTCACTGTTCAAATGAGATGTCCGAGTAGCTCATCTTGGATACTCAAGTACCTTAGGCTTTTTCAATCTTTCTTGAGATTCACATAAAATAAATAAAATAAAAATAAAATCATTAAATATTTCACACTCCGTTCTACTACAAATGGATCATATTATATCGTAGACTTAAATTTTTATCACAAAATGTGGTTTTATTACATTAAAAAAATTCAAATTACAGATGAAGTGTAGCATTTCGCCAAACCTAATTTTGTTAGAAACTAATACGCTGAGCTTCTATAATCAGAAATTATTTCAAAGCAGGAAAACATAAATCAAGCATTCGAGAACTACTGAATATCACGAAAATGTGAAAACTAAATATGTTATAAATATCTAATTTCACAACCAAATGTCATATGTGTTACATAAAAATCAATATTTCATCTTATTTCATGAGATGGATTAACTTATTTTCTCTACTATCATAAGCATAATAATCTACATGTATAAGTGGGATTGAAAAGTAAACAGTTACCAAACTTTTCTAAAGACAAAGGTGTTTTAGATTGTGTTCATTTCTGCATACAAATGCTTGCACAACTAACTATCAATTAATAACATGCTTTCCAATGGGGGGGGGGGCTGATTTCTGAAGAAGAGCAAAATAATTTCCTAGATTTTTAGTAAAAAATATTCACCTGCTTCATCTAATAAAACTCTAAACCCTTTTAAAACTGAATTTATTAAATAAATATATTACCTACTGAATGTATAAATATATATTTATGCACATTATACATTTACAATGAATCCCAATCTAATCCAATACCAATTCGAGCTACTCAAAATAATCGTATCTCTGCAGTTACTCTTTCCAATACCAAACTAAAGATACAGCGTCTTGTTTAATTCAGACACCATCCCAAACAGCATCAGACTGATGCTAAAAGCCTACCAAACTTAATTGTAGCTTCCTTCCCAAGGAACATGATGCACTTTAAGATTGGTTAGTTTTTTCTTTCTTTTTTTTTCTTTTCTGGTAAGTAAATAACCTTTTAGGGAACAAACGTTAGTTTCTAGCATAGGAAGAAACAGAATGTGAAGTTCCGATAGCTTAGAAAAAAAAAAACTAAACTAAGGTAAAATCAATGACTTCTTTGCTACAGGTGGAACTGGCATAAAATATATCAAATTACTACACAGCATTATTTTTTTTTCTCTCGTAATCTTTTACAACATTCACTGCCGACACTCATTACCAAAGTACACCGTCCACACGGAGACATCATTATTAGCTTTGTTCTAAGAAAAGAAAACAAAGCAGACGGAAATAAATAGACATGGAAAGACAAGAAGAAAGAAAAAAAGTTGATAAAAATGCGATTCTAGAACGACACAAAGAGAAACGTAAGGCGAAGATAGAGCTGGGGAATGTAAACAAATGGAAAAGAAGACAAAAATCACAGAGCTGTGTGCCGATCAATGTGTTAGCCTCTGGAGTTACAATTGCTAAGCCACCAGATAATAAGGAAACTGTGCAAAAGCGTAGTAATGTCTTTTAACATAGTACGCTAATGAGCCACACTCACACGAACACTTGACGCCTCTGGCAATGCTTTACTAAAGAAAACAAGTAGAACCCTCCGACAGATCAGAAGCCAAGACATGCTATTAGTGAACACTGATCCGCAAGACGTGTCGACCGAAAATGGAACCTCCGTAATTGCCTTCCCCGACTACAAAACAACACTGTCATCACTTTCCACAGGCATCCTCATATTACTAACAGCATTAGAGCACTTCCGGTGAAGTTAATTTGCCGCAGTACTGACACAAAATAATAAAAAAAGGTGAGAATACAGGTGAAGAAAGGCAAAGAAACCAAACACCTCGAAATGTTACCAAATATTTATACGTGCTTCGCTTTCCACCGTTCTAGTTCGATTCCGTCGAAACATACTCCCCTTGCAAGACAAACACTACACTCCGACTTTTACGTTACGGTAGGGAGAACAGAAATACGCCCCTTCTACGAGAGCGAGAGGTGCTTGAGGTTACTCAGCGGGCATGTCGTGGAAGTGACCAAGTTGTTAACACACATCTGGTAAACCCTAAAATGGTAGACTGGTCACCGTAAGACTCTTCTACGTGATGATGCTGTTTTTGTCAATTTATATAACGATTATAATGACATCGCTAAAAAAAAACGTAAAAAATATACTAGAAAGAAAAATAATCATCAGTATCGTACTTATTCAGTTTCTACTTAAGCCTATTTTTTAATTCAACTAAGCACTAGTTGGATTAAAAAATAGGCTTAAGACTTCGTTAAACCAGGGTATTAATTTTCAGCCTTACGTACTAAATTTTTTACTATTCTAGACGCATCTAGACGATTACTCTTTACTAAAATAATCGTCTAGGATGCGAAGGATTTCATCTGAAGAGGAATTCACCAGTCTAATGCGGTAGTGGTGAGTTTATCTTCGGAAAAATCGATTTTTTTTCATTTCCACAAAAAAGCCAAACCGGACAGAAGAATACACGCAATTTACAGACATAATACATTTCATACCCTCAGTTGATTTAACCGTAATCCCAAATAAGCACTAAATAATGCAAGTTTACAGTTCTTAGAAAAACAAATAGAAAATCACTCAGTGTTTTGCTAGTTTAAAAAAAAAACGAAAGAAAGAAACTTCCAACATGATTAATAGTCCTAATTCAATTTTCAAAATCCACGATCTCTTCGCTGACTTCACCTAAAATATGCACGTGACTGTTGATCTTTTTATTCTAATTTAAGCTTATGCGGGGACTCACAGTAGTACTGTGCAGCAGATCAAAACCATATCCGACGGAATAGGGTGGTTAATCCTTATTTCCGTAGTGTGCTATGTCTTCATATTACAATTACGTGTGTTGTTCTGGCCAGATTGCCTGTTTTATGGGACGAAAAATCCGAGTTTTGGGGATTAAAAACCATCCTACCCCAGTATAAGAAGGGTAACTTTTCATTTGAAAAGCAGCACTTCAGATGAAAAGACCTGATAAGATTCTTCTCGTTCTAGACGCGATTCGAACCCACGCCTTTCCATTCAACTTTATTTATTTATTCATTCGTATTGGGTTCCCTCCTTCATTCCTCATCCGTCCCTCAGGACTGGTTGAGCCTTCCTACTGAGGGATTAAGCATGTACTCATGACTTTAAATCCGTGTGTGTGTGTGTGTTCACAGGCCAGTTTGCCTGCTCTAATGGACGAAAAACTCGAGTTTGCGGGTGAAAAACGTCTACCTCCGCATGAGGCCGGCCAACAACTCAACTTTAGTCGAAAGAGACCAGATAAAGTTTCCTCACGTCCTGGACGGGAATCGAACCCAGGTCTTTCCGACCAAAGAGCTTCGTCAATTCCGACTGTGCTACGGAGGCTATTTCAATTTAAATGATGTCGTCCATATCGAATGAGCTACATTAAGTTTTTAAAAACTTGTTTTGCTCTTCTTAAATGATAAATTAATCCATTCTTGTATTTTGATCTTAGAGTTATCTCATTTGTAAAACGGACTAGTGCAACATCGCACTTGGTGTTAAAGAGAGGCATGGAGAACCCCTTCTCCCCCCCCCCCAAAAAAAACAGAGATCATTGACTAAATCTACTGATTTAGTCAAATGAAACTTTGGTTTAAGTCAAACTCAAAATCAAAATCAAAATCTTAAATCAAAATTTGATTTAATTCAAACTCAAATGAAAATTGTATTGCTTTTTCTGTGATATTATCATTGTCAATATTTCATTGAAGAATAAAGGCACGCATAATGAGACCGTATTATGCGTTCTAAAGATGCATAACCCTATACATCTTTAGAAAATAATGTTTAAATATTTTACACTGAAAAACAGCATGTGTGTTTCAGTGTAAAATATTTTCAACTATAATGTCAGTATTCTCTAAAAGAAAAAAAAATCTAACTTTAATTTAAAAAAAAAATGTTATTCCTTTTATTTCTACCGCTGGGGAGGGGGAAAGAGAAGATGTCTAATCGGTTAAAAAGGTGGATCGTGATTAAGTCATGTCCTTGCAGACTGTAGATGGAAGAGAGATTTGATCAAGCAGACAGATAGCGGGAAGATCATACGAATTCTTCATAAAGAATGCAAGCAGAGCAACTGATGTAAATAAAGTTCATCCTCGTGGGCATAAAATATCCTCCAGCAGCAGCAGCACAAAATAACGACACGGTTGCCAAGAAATTTCCTGATGGTTGCTGCAACGCATACTTAAAGTATCAGCAGAGAGGGAATGTTGAGGTCTTCGATAGGTTCTTATTCATGAGGAAGAAACAAATATTTCCTTTAAGGTACAGAAGCAGGAGTCTCACAACACACGCAGATATTGAAAATATCTTATCGTAGATTTAATAACGTGTATGCAAGCGGCGTGATTTTTCGCCAAAGAGGAAAAGAGAGAGAGAAAGAAAAAAAAAAGCGAATTTCTCATTTTTTTTCCCGGTCCAATATCTCGTAAGGTATCTCATAAAACAGTGAATTTAGTGGCGAATGGCGGGGAAACAACGCAAACGCCAATATTGCCCCTTATTTCGGCTCCCATGTACGGGAAAAGAACTAGTAAGGGGGTGGTAGTCAAACAGCGTTTCACACCCGCTCGAGGAAAGTATTGATCTCCCGGACCACTCCTCAGCTAGCTTATTGTTTCTCCAGACGCGGGCGGGAAGGCAAGGCTAGAGGGAGGCTTGTCTCCATCACACCGGAACGGACTATGCAGTTGATAACGTTCGGCTAAAAAAATCAATAACTATGGAGGGAGGTTATTTGGGAACGAAGGCACGTCCCTCGCTCCAAGCTAGATTTTAGTTGCTTGATACTGAAATGAAATTCCGCTTAGTCTGCACTTTATAAAGTTTTTACCTAGTTAAAGTAGAGCTATTGATTTGGTATTAGTAAAAGCTGTCCCTTGCGGCAGCTTGACTTACATAGCCATCGTGTGCTCCGTTTTCTCCAGCAGGTGGAACATAGGGTTGGGAATAGAATGTGCATCGTTCGCTGTAAAACAAGAATCCACACAAAAGGGAATAAATTCAAAGATTCCGTGTGACAGGTAGCAAAGTGTTGAACGACACCCAATGTCTCGAAATATTCTTCCTCATATCTTTTGTCGAAGAAAGCATTCCTTACAAATCCAACGATTTCTCATCCCTGTTTGTTGCTTTTGAAATACGCCCCCGTCTACCAGTTTCCTCAGATACGTTCTTTAGATGTTTTCTAGGTCGTTTCTTTATACTGCTTCAACTGGGAGATATATCGCTTAAGTGTACAGTTGAACGCGAGAAATATTTCTGTTCAACGAGTGCCGCTTTCGATCCTCTAAATGAAAAACTGAAGACAGAAAAGTACGCAGTGGGTCCGTCCTGGTGCAGGGATCACTTGCGGATATAAACGGGTCTAAGGAAAATGTCAATACTAAAAGACTTCAACTTCCTTAGAAATTATTCGCTTAAATAAATAAAAAAAAAGAATTTTATTTGGAAATACTAAAAAATTTCAAGACGTTTTATTCTACAAGTTCAAATATCTATTTGTAAATAATAACATGTTCTTGATAACTGAGGTTCGAGTAAGCCGAAAAACATGCTCTTTATTTTTGTCGTTAACAATAGAGAAGAAGAAAACCACCTGTTGGAACAGAAGTTGATATATTAGTAGCAAAAGTAACCTAGTATTAGATCGCAGTTGTAGCTTTAATTGAATAATTTGTTTTTTGCTGTTGTCTAATTCTGAGATAGTTTGTCTCCGGGTAGACATTTTTAGTCCGGGTACTCTGGATGATATCTTTCATACGATCAAAAGCTCAGTAGGGCCCTTGTTTCCATATGCGAAGTTTATAAATACAAGTGGATTTTTTTTATGCGTGAAAGTAGGTGAGAAAGAGTGAACTACTCCGATGATCCCAACTTTTTGTAGAATGATCCTAAATGATTGGAAAAGTGAACAGAGAAGTGTGCATTCAAATTTCATGAAGAGAAAGGTACATTATAGAAAAGAAATTATATTTTATTTTAACCTTAAACCAAGCGTAAGCAAACAAAAATTAAATCTGTAATCTTCTAAGCTTAAAAGTCTATGCATTGAATTCGTATCAGTCTAATATCATCTTCCTACAAAACTGCATACACTTATTTATTTCGTATTGGGTTTCCCCACTTCCTCCTCCATCCCTTAGGGCAGATTGAGCCCTCCTAATGAGGAAGAGGAATTAAGTATGTATTTTATAACTGTAGATCCGTGTGTGTGTGTGTGTGCGCGTGGCTCACGGGGCCGGTTTACCTGTTCTGAGGAAGGAAAAACCCAAGTTTTAGTGGAAAAAACTCTACTTCCGTATAAGCCTCTCTAACTCACCTTTATTGAAAGAGACCATATAAAGGTTCCTCACGTCATGGACGGGAATCGAACCCGGGTCTCTGCAACCAAAGTTCAGTCTGTGCCGACTGAACTACGGAGGCTCACTGCATATATTGCGCATGTACAATTGTCGTAGGAAGTTTTTTCGATGCAAAGTGAATGCACGGACTTTTAAGCTTAGTTGTCTGTAGATTTAATTTTTTTCAATGCATCACTTCTTAGAAGAATGAAATCACCATTATAAATTTATACTGGCCAGCACATATTGTGCTACTGCTCATAACTTTTCCCACACAGATTTTTATAAGTTGTTGAGAAAATCGAAGGCATCCTGAGATACTTGACTCAAGTTGTAAAGGAATCGCGCCATGATACTTATGAGAATCAGATGGTGTCCTGTAATTTGTTTGAATATATGAGGAGATAGCAAGGAATTTGAACAGAAAATTTGTGAGAAATAAATAGATTGGCTGAATCAGGCTTTATCGGACAGCATAATAAAAAGTAATAGAAGAAAATTGCACACACACACACACACACACGCGCGCGCGCGCGCACACTTGCATATATCAGTAACGGGTTATATGAAGCATGGTGAATTTAGACAACTTTAAAAAGAATCAGTATGCAATTTAACATACTCGAATATGTCGGTATTGTTATATGTGTTTATAAATATCAATTTAAAAATGAAAAATATATATATAAACAATGAAAAGAAAATAAGGAAGAGGGAGAAGTTAAGTTATAAATGAAAATATTCTTTAGATTATCTACGAGGTATTCAGAGGTATTCGTATATGCGAAGCTATTGAATCAAAACGACACAATGGTGATGACTTGTTCATGGGTCAGCTACTATATTCGATTTGCTTTTTTGCACCAAAGGTTATTCGGTTTCGAGATATGGTTGCGAGATTAGTATTCCTGCACCTTTTCCTATTTTTTCATTACAAACCAGAGTATATTTGGTGGTCATATTACTTATAAATAATCAGGCAAAGGAGGAATTAGGCAATTCTGCCTAATAATAATAATAATAATAATAATAATAATAATAATAATAATAATAATAATAATAATAATAATACTCACAGCCCCTGTTATTCATAGATAAATCCAATGTGGGGATCAGAGATGATTTTATATTATTATAAGATATATATATAAAATTTCAGGTAAGGCCATATATTACCAAAAATCCATTCGTAAAATATCAACTTTATGATGGATTAATACCCATGTTGAGTGGAGTTTAAAATGAAGTTTCATAATAGTAACTTCTTAAGTAAATAATAATTGTACTAGCTGCCAGTGAAGTATTCAACAAAGAATATGTGCAGTATTAGATGTACTTAATTTGTACACTGTTGAAATATTAAATCCAAAAGGATTAAATCACTTACCTTATCTTGTCTGACACATAATACTAACACCTGAATTTGCGTGGTATCCTCTTGGCAGACGGTATTATTCCTTTCTCTAAGACGCCGTTTTGCAATGATAAGATGTGCCAATTTTTGTCCCATGATCTTCTATGAGACCGAATCTGAAATTGGAAACCGTCCAGTTTTATTATCACGTGATCATCCATTGCCGCATGAGAACCAATGGTAAATAAATTCCTAATCTCTCTCCTTTGTTCACTACACCATGCTACATTAATGAGTGCCAACCTAACCGTGACCAGTCCATCTCACTATGAAAAGTCAGTTGTGTATGCAACATAAGGGCAACTTGACTAAAGCAAATAAACGACAATAGAATAGTCATCCGCCATTCTCTAATTACAGCTTCTTTTGTTATTAATAAAATACTTATTGGAGAATAGCTAGGCAAAATCTTTTGTCGCTATGATGATCTAAGATATAATGAAAGTTACTTATTATCCTTGTCAGTTAAGCTGTCAATTATCCTTTCTGTGTTATCATAGGAAGTCTATAACAAAACAAAGGAGCCATACCAAGTAGATGACCAGCCAACTTTCCAATATCACACAGTTTGTTTTTGTATATCAAGTATTCCCGATTCGTATTTTTAGCAGAAGGGAAAAAAAAGCAGTTTTGTTTCTGTTTGATTAAATCCGCAAATTCTTCTTTCAAAAGGCGCTTAAAATCCGTTAGTATTTTGTAGTCTTTCAGAATATGCATTTATCTAGTTTATCTAGATTTCGATTCATGAATTCTTTCCAGTTACACAGCCTAATGTTTTTCCAATAACTCTGTTTTTTCGTTGGTTATCGGTATTTAGAATTACTTTTAGGCATGCTATTAATAGTTTTTTTAAACAGTTCCCAAACATTATGTTGTCTATTGATTTACATTCCCCCCCTCCTAAAAAAAGCATACGGTTTCGGGTAACGTCACTGGTACGGAAAAACTAGTATCAGTTTTTGAATTTTGCGAAAATGGATATTCATTATATTGTCCGTTATCGGCTTAGTTTTCCCAAAAAGTCAATCTATCGCATATTGTAGACGGTGTTTTCATTCTGCGAATTTTAATAAGAATGTCATGTTTTGTTAACATAATTGTCAACGTCTGGAGTAAATTATCACTTTCCTTAGCACTTTTCAAAATATTCAAAGCAAACTTATTCATACAACTATTTTGTTTTTTAAGCAATAATAGTACAAAAAAATTTTAAATCTGCGGTTCACTTAATGTGAGATGTACTTGACTGTAGGCATACTTTACGTCATATGAATCATTTTTCCCGATTTCCTGGGAGGAAGAGGAAATGTCCCATTTTTTTTAGAGAGAGAGAGGGAGGGAGAACAGCTATGAAATTCTGTCGATAATTTTCCTCTCGCTCATGTAAACGTTCCTCTGTGTATTTTTTGAATAATAGCAGTAGGCAATCCATAAAAGAAAGGCGAGTGATCATTCCTCCCTCGAGAAATCAGATAGAAAAAGTGTTTTCTATTGATATATATATAAAATACTTATAAGCTCTGTATTACTTAACTTTGGTATTTCTAAGCCTGGCTCCCACTGATGAGACCTCAATAAAGGTCGAAACCGGTCTGGGTAGTGGCCCTTCCCTTAATGCATAGCATTATACATCTCCTCAAGGAGATGGGCTTTGCATTAAGGATAAATATTAAGAATAGCGATCAGAGCTCTTATTCTACCTTTACCACGAGTTGCCTTGACTTGCACTACTTTGAGGGTCACCTAGACTTGCATCACTTGCAGGTGCAAACTTGACTTGTCTGTTTGCATACTTGGGAAATGGAGTAAAATCAGGTTTAAAATAGCTTGGTATCTTTAACATATATTATACCCAAGGTAAAAAACTTTCTATATATATATATATATCCATGTGTGTATTCCTGAGGATGACCTTTTATAAAGGTCGAAACGTCAAATGTTATTTTAATATAATTAAAGTAAGTTCTCTAACATGGTACTCTATCTCCATAATTATTCATAATGAAAATGCTGATCACCGTCTAACCATATAATAAAGAAAAAGTGGAATTATAAGTACTTAAGTATCGCACGTGGTATAATTATTATCCGAAATACAAAATTAAAAATTCTTTTTTCTAATCGAATCCTTATGTCACTTGTGTTCGATTGACACACACACACACACACACACACACACACACACACACACACACACACACACACACACACACACACACACACACACACACACACACACACACACACACACAATGACCTGTTAAAATTATTAACAATTTTAGCAATTTACTTTGCAGTATTATATAAAGCGGAAGTTCACTGAGCAAACGTTTTATATTAAAAATTTGTCAAAATTAGTTATTTTGATTAGGACAAGTAAAGTATTTTATCTTTCATTAATCAACAGGTATATGTAAGGACTCAGATGAAAAATAAATATTGAATTTGAACGAAAGAATGCATTATAACGGTAACGGTAAGAATGTGTACTTCGTCGTCCACTTCCTGATAATATTCATGATCCTCCTGCTGCACGCTTATAAGCTTGATGCAGATTCTCTTGTACAGACCGTGGTCAGTTCACTTTCTTGTGACGGGCGAATAAAAGTGGGTGGGGGGGTAGATTAAAATCTGGAGTGCCAGTAGGAGAATTGTGATAGCTGTTGCAACAGAGTTCATAGTAACATAGAAAGCGTTGTAAAAAAAAAAAAAAAAAAAAAAAAAAAGCTTCCACATTTTTGAAAGGGCCATTTTGTGGCCTATTTAAAAGGAAGATTGCTAAACAATAAATAAAAATAAAAAATAACGGAACACATTTTACCTTCATGTCTTGATGAATGATGAAAATGTTAATAACACAAACAGTTACTGAAAGGTCTCAAAATAGATACTTAAATATAAAGAGCCAACAGGCATCATTTCGCCGATATAAACATTAATTAAATTAAGGGGATATTAGATCCCACATTGTTTTAAAACCGAACAAGAAACTCAAAGATTGGAATCAGAGAGTTTCATGCCGAATATAATATAAAAAAACTATAAAAGTATCGGCGAATACTAGCGTGAGCTCAATGCAAGTAATCCTAGAACGTAGTACAAATACAGGCAACTCGTTGCAAAGGTGGAGAAAGTTCTGATCACTATTCTTTGGTATTTACCATGATGTAAAAACACATTTCCTAGGAAATGTATGCTGTTTTTACATTATGGTAGGGAGGTCACTACCCAGACCGGTTTCAGCCTTTATTGAGGCTTCATCTGTGAGTAGCTGGACCAAATTATTAACACCAAAGGGTATAGCGAAAAGAACTTATATACTCTGCTATACGAGTTGTCCAAAATGTGCACCCATTAAGTTGCTTAAATATCAAGAGCCAACAGGCTTCATTTCGGCGATATAAACATTAATTAAATTAAGGGGATATTAGATCCCACATTGTTGCCCGTGTTTGTACTACGTTCTAGGACTACTTGCATTCAGCTCACGCTAGTATTCGCCGATACTTTTATAGTTTTTTTATATTATATTCGGCATGAAACTCTCTGATTCCAATCTTTGAGTTTCTTATTCGGTTTTAAAACAATGTGGGATCTAATATCCCCTTAATTTAATTAATCAAAATAGATATTTTATTTGCACATTTTACTTTCAAATCTTTAGTTCATTAGCACCATGGATAAGCTAAGGATTATATAATCCACAAAACCTGCTATAACGACTAAACACCGAACTTCTTCAACCCAATTCAGGCCTCCGATAAATGGGACGATCACAAACATCAATACTCATGGCAGGATTCGAACCTATTGATTGGGGACTCAGTCCTCTCAGCTAACCCAATTGACAAATTTGGGTGTTTCCACTTGCTTGTGTGTTACGTCTATTGTGCAAATTAAGTTACTTACATGAATCATATCCTCTCTACTTTCTTTTATTCATAGGTTATATTAAAAATGCCGTTCACAGAACTGCTGGCGAATACGTGTTCACTTCTTTTAAGTTAGTTGCTATTTTCTGAAGATACTGATGAGTTAGCGTTGCATTGTTTAGCTGTATTTATAGAAAAATATCAAATTTTGCAGAATTAGTACAAATACTGAGGAGACTCCATAGCTCAGTCTGTATTGACTAAGCCCCTTTCGGCTGAACAGACCTAGGCTCGGATTCCGTCTAGGATGCGAAAAATTACGTTTATAAGAGCTTTTCACTGTAGTTTAGCTGGATGGTCTTATACAGAGGTGGTAAACGTTTGCATCCTACAAAGCAGTCAAATCGGCAGTTTAAGACATAATACATATAGTTGCTCCTAGCTTAATTCTAAATAACAAATTCTGGAACCCAAAGTTCTCGTTTAATGGATATTTCAAATCAAGTAAACATGTCAGAAAAATAGCACAAGATGGCAAAATTTAAATTCAGAAGAAATATATTGGAGATTAGAAACCTTCATCGAACTAAAGCCTAAAAAACATAAAAACAATATTAAGGAATAAAGATAGAAAACGAAACACAAAATATGCGAATGTGGGATTATACCAGAGGAAAACGCATCTCTACGCGACTGTATACACTCCCAACTCCTCATGAGAATGAGCAATTCATCTTCGACTGAAAAGCTATTAAACCAAGCTCATTCAAATGAAATACTGAGCGCTGTTCTTTCCCTACAAAGACAAAATTTATTTTTAATGGCAATGCGTCTGCAGAATGTTCGGAACTCATCAGATTTTATTATCATTAACTGAACAAAAACTTCACGTATTTTGCAATTAAAATGTAGTTCCTTCAATAATCGATTGTGGGTGATGGTACCGTTTTATCTTCAAGCCTATCTGTCAAGAAGCTGTTTGTTTCTTTTACATATATCGAAGATCCTATTTCACTGATTTTAAACTGAAATTTCATTTTTAGCTTACTTCTTGATATATATATATATATATATACCCCAATTTACAGACAAATATGGAACTGTTTTCAAGCACATCATGCCTCTAGAAGGGAGAGGTGGCTGAAATTCATCTCACCAACATCCATGCTCACTGAAGGATTTGAACCCGTGGCCTCTTCTTTGGAGAGCAGATATTCTAACCACTCGGCCCCGGCAAACGTTAGAAGGCGGTCAAGCTATCACTAACGAAATCTTCCTGATCACTTTTGTCCATTGAGTAAATTCCATTCTTTCTGTTTCCCCAATGCATTCTGAAAATGGATCCCGCTTTGTTCGGTGATGTTGCATATTTTATTTTGTTTAGACCTCTCCTCATACGCTGCCAATCAGTGTTATGATGTACAAAAACTATAAGAATATTTCAGGCCAATGTTTTTAATTCCGATATGTAAATCATTTTCCAATGTAGATGATAATCCAGGTGATATCAAAGCGCATTTTTGTCACATCTCTTGGGAAGAAAAAAGGGAACAGGCAATTACAGGAAACAGAATTTTATCTCTCGGAAGAGTGATAGCCTATGGAGTCTTGCTAATATTTGTAGCTCAAGCATCTTGGTTTCTTCTCCCAGATGTTACTTTATGGCAAATCCAAATTCATCATTTATTTTGGAAACGTTTATGTAAAATTTAAGAATCACGAGCTCTGTTCTATAGAAGTCAATTAAATTTGATTAATTTATTATTAATCATCATCATCATCATCATCATCATGCATATCAAGGATTTAGGCCTGTTCCGGCCTTAGAAGTCATCGTTGAATCGTTTAAGAGGACGTCCTGGTTTTCTTTTTCCTAATGGCTTGTATTTAGGCTTGTTTTGGTAATCTTTCTGTTTTCATTCTTTGAACGTGTTCCATCCATTTATGTTTATATTTTTTAATTTTTGCTATTACTGGTTCTTGGTTCTATTATTAATGTATTATTAATAAATTAATAATACTAATTTATTATTATCTCTCTCTGTTATTATTATTATCTCTGTCACTACCTTTCTTGTATCTTTATTTGATATGGTCAGGTTTTCTTTTCCTACACATAATAATAGTTTGACCTACGAGTTATTATTCTGAGAACTGGTGATAATTTCACAGAATCTCTTGCATTTTCCAAATTGATTCCTTACTGATGTACTAGTCATTTCCAATGCTTGACAAAGTGCACAATTTCAATCAACTTTGTTTTATTCTATCATATATAGCCCCTAGTTAATCAAGAAATAAATATAGTGAGCAATTACTAAGAACAGCTCTATGAAATTATTAATTTTTGGACTAGATGGAGGAAGCCAGATTTGTTTATATTTCCCATTATCTGTAGAAGAAACTGTATGGATAGGGCGTTATTGAGCTATAAGCTCTGGTCATGACAACAGCCGAGCCTCAGTTAAAACTTCATTGGCTACAGCATTGCCATGTGTAACCCTCTGAATTTCCTCATCCATTTAATTTTTTCTTAATTAAATAATTAAGTTTTATCCTTATAAGGATAATGAATTTTATCCTTATAAGGACTGGCTTGAAGGGGCGAAGCAAGAATGCTTTTCATATTCCCCGTTATCTGTAGAGGACAGTGTAGGGTTAATGTGTTATTGAGCAATTAAAGCTCTGATCATGGCAGGAGGGTAACAGCAATAGCCGAGCCTCAGTTAGAACTTCATTGGCTACAGCATTGCCATCCATTACCCTCCAAGGGTATTCGATTGAATGAATCAATCACCGCATCTCACGGTCGATTGATTCTCTTCCTTTTCATCTTCCTTAATGGGATCAGCTCTATTAAATTATTTTTATATAAGTTGTTAAATGGTGTTTTTATAGAAATAACATTTTATAAGAATTTATAATTGATCACAGAAATTAAAATCTTATTTTGTGTGTTATTATTATTATTATTATTATAGAAAGAGGGAGCTTTAGCAGCAAGCAGTCGCAAAAACGCTATTTCGATGCTCCCATATTTTAAGTTGCAAAGTAGATCTTTTCTTGTGAATTAAAATTTAAAGTACATCAGTGAACTCCGTTCTTCAAGACGAACATATAGATGTAAAACCTGTAAGTATCTGTTAAGTAATAAGTAAAATATAAGTATTCAAAGTTCGAAGTATACGTTGGTCAACTACGCGAGAAGAGAACAAAGGAGGACGCCATATTAGAAAATACAGCAAGATCGTCAAACAAGAAGTATGAAGTGCTACAAATGCCAAGAAGACCTAACGGGGGAAGAAAACCACGTAACATGTAGGAACTGCCAAAGAAACATGCATTTTTTATGTTCAGGATTGTCCGAAACTACCTGGCAGCGAAAATCAAACAAGAATCGTGACGAGTGGAAGTGTCCCCATTGCAGAGATAACAAAGGAACGTCGCCTTCGACCGCAGGCGGAAAACAGCCAACGCAGAAAACAACTTCAGGCAGTAAACAGCTATCAACAACAGAGGGAATTAAAAACAAAGAAAACAACAACGGAAACCCAGGTGAGCCATCTTTAAATGCTTTACTAGAAAATAAATTACAAAACCTAAAAGACTGTTTAATCGATTTTGTTGGAGAACTATTTAAAAAACATACCGCACAAATTACAGAAAAATGTAACCAATACGAGGCATTTATTAAATTTAATAATGACTCGATAGAAGATATGTTACAGACCGTTAGAGAAATTAAAAACTGCGTCAACGAGCTAACTGAAAGACAGCATAATTTAATTAAAGAGACAACGGACCTACGGCAAGAACTAAACTCTCTAAAGCAACAGTACGAGCTCTCAAACCAACAGCAGCACAAAAATGACCTCCTCATAAATGGTCTCCCAGAAATACCTACGGAACCTCTAAGAGACACTGTAATACAACTAAGCCAAAAACTCGGCTCCCCCATTGAACCAAGAGACATCCAGTCAGTGCATCGGTTACCACAAAAAAGGAAAAGAGAAAATAATACCCGTCCTTCTCCCGTCGTAGTGCGACTCACCAACAGCCTAACAAAAACTACACTTATAAAAGCTAGCAGGATTAAAAATCCAGTAGTAAAGGATCTGAAAGGAGACCACGACAACACCCCAATATACTTGTCTGAATACCTTACTCCACACTATCAGAAAATATTCTACCAAGCAAGGAAAGTAAAAACAGAAAACAATTACCAGTTTATATGGATAAAAGACAGCAAAATATTCCTTAGAAAGACACAAGACTCAAAACCAATCGAAATAAAATCCGTAGATGACCTCAACAGGCTGTCACATTGAAAGGAATATTGACAACTCGTAAAGAAGGACCAGCACCCCAACCAACATGAATGCACACCATCAAGCAGACGTAATCACCCCGGAACATGATAATTGCCACATTCTGAAATCAATATCAGAATGGAAACAACTGACAATCCCCAAAAAAGGACTATCTATTCTCCACATCAACATCAGAAGCATTCAAAAATACAGGCTGACCCTGCAAGCTTATCTGAAGGAAGATATAGACGAAATAGACATTTTAATACTGACTGAAGTATCTACGACAAACGAAGAGGCATCCTCCTACCAAATGCCACACTTCCAACAACACAAACACTGCAGACAAACAAAACGAGGCGGTGGTATAATAATATTTACCAAACATAAACTAGAAGTAACAGAAATAAACTATAAATTAGAATACGCAGAAAACATATGCATCGAAATTAAAAACATCAAACAAGAAAACTCCCTGATATTAAACGCAATATACAGACCACCCAACTTAAGCACCACAAAATTCCTAGAAGAACTAAACAGATGGCTTTCAGCCACGAAAGTAGGCACCTCAAAATACTTGATAATAATAGGAGACATTAATATAAACATTAGGAACATAAATAACAACACAGAACAATACCTAGACCTATTATCGGCATATAACATAACCCCATCCATACAGTCGTATACACGAGAAGAGATAATCGGAAACACAACAACCTCAACCTGCATTGATCATATAAATATAAGGGCCCCTCCAAACAGCCACACAGCAGCCGTCATAACATGCAAACTAGCAGACCATTATTTCACAGCATTGCAGTTACACACTGAACCAGAACCCATAAAAATCACTGAGACTACAAAACAGTATCGTAGCATTGTAAACGAAGCAATAGTGAACGATGAAATCAGAAAAACAGACTGGATGCAGATAGCATCTTTAGACTCTGCTGAAGCTGTATATAATAATCTTAAACTTGCATTTAACAAAATATACAACAAAGCATTAACAAAAATAAAAATACGCCCCCAAACGAAACAAAATCCATGGATAACAGACATCATACTAACAGACATACAAAGAAAAGATGCCCTATGGAAACAACTTAAGAAGTCACCGAACAATATCGCTTTAAAAGCTGAATACAAAAGAAAACGGAATCTCCTAACAACCCAGATTCGAACGGCAAAAAGAAACTATTACAGCAACAAATTAACAACAGCACAGAATGACATAAAGGAAACCTGGCACCTGATTAATGAAATGCTGGACAATATACACAGAACTACTGCCACAGAAACAATAAAACACAGCTTTGCCTGCGACCCCAAATCCCTTAAACAGTTGGCAAACAACTTTAATCAGCACTTCGTGAACTCTGTCCAAAAGCTACAAGAAACAACCTTTCCTCACACATACGAACATTCTCCACTAGGTCCACGAGCAACCCAGTCGATGTGGTTCCCCACAGTAACAAAAGAAGACCTATCACTGGCAATTCAACAAACTAATCCTAACAAAGGACCGGGGATAGACGGAATCAGACCAAAAGACATCAAGAAACACTCAACCGACCTACTTCCAGTTATACAAAAACTGTTAAATAAAATCTTCGAAACTGGACACATACCTGAAACACTGAAGACTGCACTAATCACACCCATACACAAACAGGGAAAAAGAAACATAATAAGTAATTACAGACCTATCGCCACGCTGCCTGTAATCAACCAAATCATGGAGCGCATTGTACATCAGAAACTCTCCACATACGTTGAAAAATTTCAAATCATACCCAAAACACAATATGGCTTTCAAAAAAATAAAGGAACAGCAACACTCCTGGAAGACTTCACAGATCTAATAAACGCAGCATTGGATAAAAACAGAATAACATTAGTGGTATTCATTGACCTAACAAAAGCATTTGACACACTAACACATAAAACCTTGTTAACGAAACTTACCCATATCGGAATTGGAGGTCGTCTACTCCAGTGGTTTAAAGCATACACGAAAAACAGAAAGCACATCACACGTATAGGATCAGCACACAGCAAAGAGGTACATGTAACCTGTGGAGTACCGCAAGGAGCTGTCCTATCTCCCATTCTATTTAACATATACACACACGACATAAGCCAACTCCCCCTAAAAAGTAAAATCTTCCAGTATGCAGACGACACGGCCATAGTATCCATTCACAACAATGCAAATATCGCTTACACAAATATGCAACACGACATCAATCAAATCACTAACTGGTTAACCGAAAACGGCATATATATAAACCCTGGAAAAACAAAGCTAATGATATTCAAAAACCCCCAAACCCTGCCCATAGAAACTAAATATCTCACGATCAAACATTCATCCTCCTATACACAAAGTGCAGAACCTAAAATCACAACCATCACACAGGTGAAAACAACACGCTACCTTGGACTTCACTTCGATGCAGATCAAAGTTGGAATAGCCATACAAACTACCTACATACCAAGCTTAGGATAATAGCAAGCAAACTATACAGATTAAAAGACATTGCCCCAACCCACATAAAAATACTAATCTATAAAGCATTATGTGAAAACATTTTAAGATATGCAATCACATCATACGCATTCTGCGCAGACTACAGACTTAACAGGCTACAATGGTTGCAAGATAAAATGATAAAACTGATATTCTGGGAACAACCCACTCTTATGCAGGAAGCATGGACAAAACACAAAATATTTAAGGTGAAACACTTACGCCACTACACAGTCATGTTAAAACACTACTACAGCCCAACATATAGAGTAACCAGAACAACATATCAAATAACAAGACCACAGTCAACAAACTACATAACATATAAGTACAACAATCACTACGGCAAAGCCGTCCGAAACTTCTACGTACCTGACATGAGAAACAAACTGCCGTTCGACAACAGAAACCTAGGAACATACAGAGAGCTGAAACAGGCACTATATAAATATTATAGCGAGAATGAAAATTAGAGCAATTCCTGTTTCTCTCTCCCCCACCACACATACACACACACACAAACCACGACAACCCCCCCTCTCAAAAAACTACCACTACAAGAACACAAAGAAACAAACACACCATGTCTAAATCCAACCCTATTTGCACAAAAAAAAAAAAACTGTAATAGCAGTCAAAGTCTTTCAAACACGTACCAACAAACAGTAAAATCAACACCTGGCTTGTGACCACCATAGGAACACAACCATGAAACCACCACCCTCTGTCATCTATTATCTTCCTCAGATAAGCTCTGCTAAGCTTCGAGGAAGAAAATTACTAACTTGCAAGTATCTGTTATACACACTTGTAATGCGTTATAAATATTATATACAGATAATTACTACAGCAACTATGTATGCAATTCATGTGAGACATAAAAAAAAAAAAAAAATTCTTTATAATCCTTATTGTAAATACTGTAAATATTATTATTGTATGTAACTTATACTGAGACAATAAAAAATAAAATAAAATAAAATAAAATAAAATAACTATTGTATATACAGTATGTATGTGTAAATATTTTAGCAGTGAACAAAAATATTATTTATTTAAAAAAAAAAATTATTATAATTTAAAAATATTAATAACTCGCCAGTATTTGTTATTCACAATTGTAATGTATTATAAATACTATGTATATATATATATATATACGTGTATATATAACCATTGTTGTATCTATGTATGTAATTTATCTGAGACAATAAAATGTTTAAAAAAAAAAAAAAAAAAAATTATTATTATTATTATTATTATTATTATTATTATTATTATTATTCCATCTCTAAACAAAGCTCTTTTTGAATATTACTGTCAAATATTTTGTTAGCGTTATAACTATGCCGCAACGTATTGTTGGATAGTAAATGTTACATGACTTCATTGTATTTTCAATGAAGTGGCAACTCAAACGCCTTATTTAATAAAGTATGAAGTCGTTTCTGATAACTGAAATATGTTTTCGTATTATTAACACGAACTTTAAGATGTTTTAATGAAACTTAAATGTCTCAGACTCTCTCTCTCTCTCTCTCTCTCTCTCTCTCTCTCTCTCTCTATGTTCACTGAGCATCTACAGATGCCGTATGGTCACTACGATGCTCGGTGATGTTCCACACCAGGCCTCGTCATGTAGTCCTGGTGTTTGCTTTTCTGGCAGCCTCAACTCTCTGAAGATCAGCCACTCCACACACGCCATCTATCCATCTCATTGATGGTCTACCCCTGCCTCTTTTTCCAGGAACTTTACCTTTTATTACTGTTCTGAGAAGTCCTCCTTCCATCCTTTCTATGTGTCCAAAATATTTTAACTTTCTTCAGTCAATATCCTTAAGGAGCCTTAAAGTTCTACTAATCTTTTCTAACACCCATTCATTTGTACGCCTTTCAGTATATGATATCCTCAACAGCCTTCTGTAACACCACATCTCAAAAGCAGATATCCGTTTCTTATCTGACTTCTTTAGGTTCCAAGTCTCGCATCCATAAGTCGCTGTTGGAAAAACAACTGCATCTAAAATCCTCAACTTTGTTCCCATGGAGATAGATCCATCCTTCCAGATTTTAGACAGGTCTCTGACTGTTTTTTAGCCATGCCTAACCTTTTTCTGACATCTTCTGAACAGCAATTCTTCACATTAATAATGGATCCCAGGTACTCAAACTTGCTGACTTCCTCAATTCTTTCCCATTAAAATACACTTGTTTCTCAAGAGCTTCTCTGTTTGTTTTTCCTTTGAGAACCATGATCTTTGTCTTGCTAGAATTGAGTTGAAGTCCTCTGTTATTACTGATCTTGTTAACTTTGTCAAGAATTAGTCCTAGTTCTTCCATGTCATTACAAAGGAGTACTGTATCATCAGCGTACCTCAGATTACTGATCAATCTACCTCTTATCGTAATTCCTGTCCTGAGCTCATCCAATGCTTCACGCATGATGTCCTCTGCATATATACTAAACAAGTGAGGAGAAAGTAAACATCTTTGTCTAACACCTTTTCCAACTTGAAGCCAGTCAGTCAATCCAACACCTGTTCTTACTGTGGCTTCTTGCTCTTTATACAAGTTGGCTATCAACCTGATAGTGTGTTGAGGAAAACCCATTCTTTTCATTACTTCCCACAGTTTCACATGCTCAACACAGCCAAAAGCTTTAGAGTAGTCTAAGAAACACATTACCAGAGGGAATCTGAATTCTTTATAGTTTTCTATGATCTGTCTAAGGCAAAGGATCTGATCTCTGGTGCCCCTATCTTTCCTAAAACCTGCTTGTTCCTCGGGCATCTCTGCGTCAACTTTGGCCTCAATCCTATTTAGCATGATCTTTAATAAAATTTTGCTTGCATGAGATATCAAACTAATAGTTCTATAATTCTGTATTTGTCTCAGACTAATATGTTAATATTCATAAATTTCGATGTTTAACATTAAAAAATGCGATAGTAAAAAAAAAAAAAAACGTTCGTTACAAACACAGAAGGAATTTTATTTCTTAATATGAAATTAAACGCCTTATATAGTTTAAGTAAATGAATATCTAAATAACAGAATAAGTGAAAACTTAATAGGTGACCTGATGATTTTAATTCTAAGATTTCCAAAGTTCATTTTGATAGCAAAACTTTTAATGTTAACTATCTAAATTACTTCAGTAGGGGTGTTGATCATATTTTACACAGGATTCAAGCATTCCGTTTGTAAACGCTAAAACATAAAAAAATGTAACGTTGCAATTGATTTTCATCACATTCAATGCAAATTTTTCATAAGATAAAAAGTATGCCGAAATGAGCATTGGAAACAGGAATATATTTCAGCAAAAATGCAATGCACCTCATAGAACCCATCGGTTCTATTTAAATGTAAGAATTAAATTTAGACTCATCTGTTTTTACATACGATATATAACGCTAGATGTGTTTCTTTTACTACTCAATACTCTCTTTTTAATTTAACTAATTAAGAACTGTTACTGCTGCAATTATATGATTTTAATGACATAACGCACATTTTAATCATATATCTTTAAATGTTTCACTAATCACCCAGATTTATCCTAATAATGGATCCATTTCTACAGAGGATATTGAATTTTCCTATGATGAAATTTATATGGCTGTCATAAGTTAGTAATACGATAATATCAGATGAATAAATATTTTCTAATGTATTCTTTCTCTCTTCTCCTGCATTGTTTAAAAACCAGAATCATTTTAAGCATAAATAATTTTTAAATAAATTTTCAATTAGTTATGATTACTGGTCTTAGATGTGGTATTCTCCAGAAAACTATTTTTTTGCTTCCCACACCTAAAAAAGACATTCATCCAACTAAATTAAAAACAGCGCATTTCTGTTAATTTTTATCATATCATATCCAATGTAGCCTTCTTTCGTCTATAATGATGAAGTCGAATTTAAAACAATATAATGACGAAAATGAAATGTCTCCAAGTTCTAAATCGAATTTAAAACATTATTTATCGTTTTCTTAAGACCAAGTGTATCTAGACTGGATCTATAATTATACAAAGGGTTTACAAAGTCAGAATCACACCTGGAAGTAATGTTTTTTTTTTTGCAGAAACTTGGATATTTCTTCAAATTCACCTCGTGATTTTAGATGTTTCAGGGTATTATTTACATTATTCTTGTGCTTTGTTTATTTACAGTTAAGCTCTTGATTAACGGAAGTATTAACTGTAAATTTAATTTTAAATAAACAGGATAAACGATCATTTTAAAAGTAAATAAACAAAATAGTTCATCCATCGCATGATGGACTCAATCCTGGTGTCCTCTTCCCCCCAAGCTCATTTCCAACAGTCCGTTTGAGTGACTTTTTATTTTTTACTAGCAATATTCTTGATAATGCAGCATTTTCTGTACTTACTACAAGAAGATGACTCATCATTAACATGATACAACATGCTGCAATCCACATACGACGAGGGTATTCACTCTGGTGTGCAAAGTTCCCACGCTTGGTAAATATATAAGGATGAAGTCAGTGAAACCCATTAGAAGAAATCGGTATAATTGTTTGCGTGTTTCCACAGCGTTGTGTAGTAGGCAAATCGATATGTTTGCCTCAATGCATGAAGTACGGTCTACGACTTTAATATAAAGGTTTGACGTTAATGGACGTAGCTAATTTCCCATTATAGTTGACTACCCTCAGAAATGTAAACAGGCCACATCAATTCATCTCACAATGAGCTACGGTTGAAAACTAAATATCCACCACTGGGCACAAATTTGAGTATAATAAGCGAGGTCTGCTATCAAGGTTTCATGAAGGAGAGTGTCATTTGTGGTACAACGACACTGGATACATTTTTTTGTGTGAGCAACTTCCCACAGTTCCTACAGTTTTAATTTACTACTAAGAGAGCGTACCACAGTTCCTTGTCCACAAACAACTGTTATTTAAATCTGACACTTTGCTTGAAAATGTGAGCACGCAATTTTCACATTAGTCAAAAAATCAATAACCCCAAGAAAGGGAGTTGTACGTATTAGCTGTTCACAAAATTACACATTTATGCTCTACACTGAAGGTTCTGTTTATGTTGCATCATCTGTGACCCATTTCCGATACACATGATGGATACAGTTCCCTTCTATTCCGATCGTAAAGTCGTTATAAAGAATATCGACCAAGTGCATTAAAATGTAACCGGACACATTATTGTGCTCGCATTTCCCCTTAGCCACGATCATATGTTTTCTAACGTCACATAAAGGTACACTTAACTCTCCCATAATCCCATAGGAGGGCATGGACCTTGTAGAAAGCTGCTTTCTACACATCATTATTCGTGTGTGAGGCCAAAAATAAAAGACAATTCGGTGTCATTTTGTGTATTTCAGAAAACGGTGAACGTGTGATTGTGCGATGTAAAGTTCTCTTGCGTTGAAATTCTAACTTAAAATAAAACGAAGAGTAAAATATTCAAGAACTTTTACATTTTTGATGTTAAATTATCTCATGAATTTGTGTGATTGTAAACAGCAGTGGGGATTAAGAAAATGACGCAAACTCATTTTGGTTTTTCCTGAAAGGGCATATTATCTTTTGGTTTATGAATGCGAATTTGGAGGATGGTTGTCCTCTAAATTAACATCCGGTCCTCGAGTTCTGAAGCGCTCAGAGTCAAATAATCATAGACTTAGACTATTCCGAAAGTAAACCACTAAAAGAAAACTAGCAAAAACAATGTCTTAAACTAAGTTTTTTAAGTGTATATATATATATATATATATATATATATATATATTAAGAACATTTAAGTTTAAGAACATTTATTTCAACTAACTTATCCTAAATTTCAACTACAGCTTTCCCGAAAAAAATAACCAATATTTAAAATCAGAAATCACCTCCATAAAAACAAGTTTTAAGAGAGCAGTAGAAGTTTTAGATTCCCAACAAAAATGTTGGGAATCTAAAACTTCTGCACTCCGCAACTCCACGATCCATATTATATTTTTAAATTTAAGCAAAATCAACGCTCGTTAAAAAAACAATGTAGAATAAATAAATAAATATTTTCTGTTCTTTGTTGTCTCATTCGTTCCTTGCACTTCTGTAGAATTAAGTGCGTTCTCTTAACCAATGGCCAAAGTTTTTAATTTACTACAGAAACACGGATTTCCAAATACTCTCAAAGGTATTTTACCTGTTAGCGAACACCTTACTGTTATTAGAATATTTGTCCTTCTTTCTTAAATATAAGGCGCTTTAATATCCGCTCACCAAGAGGTTAATATTTTGCTTGCCCTCCGTATTTGTGTTGGTCTCTTTAAGGAGATTGACTGTTGCTGCAGTGACACTCTAATAGCCGTAACGTGTTGCCAAGGCGGACAAAATACCTCAGAGAATGCTTGCAACCTTCCTCCCCAACAATAAATTAACAACCCGTGTTAGTTTATTACAAATAAAAGACTAGGTCAAAGTGTATGACGAACATAACTCTAACCCTAACTCCTTTTGGAGCCTATAACTAAGGTTCTCAGACTTCCTTGGAGATAGTAAAGTGGATACCAGCGTATAGCATAGGTCGTGTGGAGTTCTTCTTGGTTTCAATAATGGTACTGCCTTTATACGAAACGAAAATAAATATTCCAGTTAACTTTCGTGCTGCATGATCTGTAAAAGGATCAGTAATCTGCTCTTTTATATAAGAAAAATGTTTACTGGATAAAAATGGGGAAAAATATATGTTAATCGCACCAACCAATGAAGTCTTCCTTGATTCATTAAAACTGTATTACAACCGAAAACGAAGCTTGTGTGACCAAGCTTCGTTTTCGGTTGTAATATGTCAGTTTTAGAATATCTTAGTGGATAAAAGAGTGCTGGAAAACCTAGAAAATCGTTTGACAAATCACGTGGCCATCTTCACCCGATAAGCGCTCCTACTTTCTCTTTCATAACATTTTACTTTTTTTTTTACATAAATACTAATTTCCTTTTCGTTCTCCTACATTTGTCACTCAAACGAATAATAAAGGAAACGCCAAGGACAAGTAAAACTCTCCTACACTAACAGTCCTGTTCACACACCAACGAAGATCTGAGGAATGCAGTGTGAAAAGTTAACATTTTAGCTCTTGTCAACGAGTCAATTTATATTCGCCATGCCGCAGACAAGCGTGTCATAGTGGCGACAGACAGTCCCCGCAGGTTTATGTACTTTAGCTTACTGTTCGCCATTAATGGAAAGGTAACAGAGTTTAGGTAAATTTGCAGGTCTCGCGTTAATAACCAGTCCAGTGTAGTGCACAGGAACATCACATTACAGTTCCTTCTGTCAGAAACCACCAGAGAAACTTCGGTAAAGTCCGGAGATGAGTGAAAAGGGGAGGAGGAGGAGGGGAAGAAGGGTGGGTATTGCTCAGCGTATCGGTCAGCCAGCGCAAACACAACTTGTGCAAGTTACCAAACTCTGAACGGAAATTAACGGCAGACTATTAGAGGCAAGCAGGCATTCAAGTCGAATCTCTGCCTTGTAGAAGAGAGTGCGTCTCAATTGTGGGATTATGTCTGTATGGATTTCCTTCCACTGCACTAGACACATAGGAACCATTAAACTGGGCTAACTTTCCTGCAATCGTCACATTCCAACCGGAAATTCTTGAGCAGCGTCTGAAATAAACAGTTAAGTAGAGTGTCGCTGGCGCATTAATTACCTCAAGAGGAAGATAAAATGTATGGTAGAAGGTTGAGCGCAACATACAGAAATTAAACTGCCATACGGAGCTTGTTACGATGTACAGATTTCTCTTCGCCTCTAAAACATCACGTGCTAGGATTAAATTGTACGATTTGAAAAGGGGGTCTTTTAAATGCCCGGAGTAACGGATATACGGCTATATTTTAATACACTTGTGTGATTATCTCATGCAACTGTTTCCCTGTCGAGAGCTTGTTAAACTTCAATTATTTATAGTTTAATTTAACTCTTCAAATTCGTGACTGAAACAGCAAAATCTAATTATCTAGATTCCATCGTGTGCTAAATTAATACCGCTGGTTTTAATTTAATAAATCCGGACATAATTTATATTTCAAATTAGAACCACTCGATTTACTCTTACACTTGCACGTATACCTACAGAATCGTACAATCTCTTTTCTATCATTTTATAACTCGTCCTGGCAGTAATCTGCCCTGATGCTTGGGTTCACAGACTGCTGTCGATAGCATCATTTCATTACGAACTTCACATTTTTATAATTGCTTTTGCTGTACATCCTCTTGGGACAAAATTAGTAGTTAAAGAATTATTGGTGTTTATCTGGAATGATATATTCGTGGGAAAAAAATGACAGTTTAGTTATTGCTGAAATGTTTTTTGTTTTGCCTGTTTTTACGCACTGCTGGAGGAAATAAAATAACAGCAGAAAACAAAGCTGTATTCTGAAATAATACTTCTGCAGAAATAATGTTCATATTTCTCATTCAATTCCAGTAAGATTAAAATCAATATGTTATTTATAAAATAAATAAATTGTTTCTGCAATTGAATGATTTTATTTTTTCTACAGATATATGAAAAAATAAGAATTATTACAGGTGTTGTTGAAGTGTTTAGACAATTTTAATGAGCTACTCCTTTAGGAAACGAAGTAATTTCCAAATTATTTTCCTTGCCTGGAAAGCAATGTATGTGCACAGAAAACATGCGGTCATTTCAATCTAGCTGACCAATGTCGCTAGCTTGAATTGGGATATCAGGAAATTTTGAAAAATCAGGAAGATGCATATTAACTATAATATATTTACGAAATATTCTTGTTTTGCAAATACCTGAATTACATACACGCGCAATAAGAATATTAATCACATGAAACAACGAAAAATAGATCATTCTAAAGAGATCATACTTGCCGAATGATTAGCGTACTCGCTCTCCAACCAACAGCTACGAGTTCGAATTGCATCGTGGGAGATGAATTTCATCGCCAATGTGATACTCCTGCTCTACATTATTAGAAATTTGGAAAAGTGTCCTGTTTGATCTCTTAATATACTACAGGTTTAAAACTATCGTGAGTGGAAGTCACATAAAAACAATACTAACCTAATTATAGCTTTTAATATTTCATGTTCGAAAGCTCTGTCTCCTATTGGCATTTTACAGTAGATGGTACGTTTATTATTTCCTTATCCTATAATAGGACCATTTAAAATAATGGTCATTTCATATACAAAATGGATTCAGCTATTACTATGGCGATAAGCAGCCATGTCTATTTCCTAAGTTGCTATACAGACAAATTCAAATTCCATTTCCCGCATACCAAGTCATGTAGATACGAGTTATGATGGCGAATATCTTTAAGCGAAAAAAACTGCTAAAGAACACGATACACGATAGTTGGGGTAATGTCAGAGAAGAGTCCCAGTTATCTCCAGCAACTGGTCATAAAGTGATAAACGGTTGAAGGAACGCGTTGAAGTAAAGAGACAACAAACGAGATTTGCAGCTACTGTCAGATCCACTTAAATTTTAAGGACAACCAAGAGATAAGCGAGTGTACGGTCATTCCTTATCACTTGAATAGAGACTGCGTATACATAATGGGATGCTGTGAAGAAAAAAGAAGAATATACAACACATAATACTTACTCCGTGACAACACTAGATCAACGTTGGTGTAGTAAGCTCAATAGGTCGGAATATATGCATTTAAATCGGTATACTTTCTTTACAAATGCTTTCATTAGACTGGTAATTTCAATGTTTATTTTAGCAGATAAAATTATCAGAAACCGTTATGTTGATCTTATAGTCATAATTTTCTTGACATTATCCTAAATCTAATAAAATATTTTATATTTTATTCATTATTGAAAGAGAAGCAACGGATGAATTTGCTCTTCGGATCTTCGGTGCATGCTTAATGCATATATTACGTGCCCCGGGGGAATTCCGATCTGTTAAAGAGGGCATGATCTGGGGGGGAGTGCAATAGTCCATCACTCTTAATAAACAAAAGAATTTAAGACAAGGCTGGCTATTTTGAGTACACCTGCAGTAGCAATAGTAAGCAGTTTTTGCGTGATATTGAAAATTTGATAAATGGAACACTTGCTTACCCATGGAATCTTATGATGTTTGATGAAACTCAACTTCTAGTTTAACATAAAACTCATTTCGACAACTTCTTTTTTAGCTACTGAGAAGCATGTTAAGCCACTCGCTTGAATATAAAATGAAGTTTCGTTATTTTCAAATAAGATATAAAATATTTCTCCCAATTCGAACTTTGTTCAAGTATTTTATTCGCATTCCTTTTGATTATTGGTGTCTACTGAGAACTATTTGTCAAAGAGGGCGCTTCCGTTTTCTTCCAATGATCGCACCTGGAACAATATAGTCTCTTAGTATCTGCAGTGCTCACGACTTACCTTGCGGCAGAGAATCGTCAAGTACCGTTAACTGCTTGATCAGTAATTTCACTTCTTTACAGACTCTTAGTTTCATCTGATTTCATTCAACCGAAGAAACGGCTTCTGAATTATGAGAAGACAGACATAATCGCGATATTGTATTTTTAAAACGCTGCAGTTTTTTTCAGTTCATTTTATTTTTCATTATTAAAGAGCGCTGCGTGGATCGCCCCCTCCCCCTCACACGGAGTGTGTACTTTTATCTTCCCTAGCTTAAAGTGCGTCACTTATTTCCAACTCCTTTTACAGCAAAATTATCACGAAGCAAGAAAGATTTCTGTCTGCTTTAATCGATCGACTCTGTTTTCTGCAGACGATTTTACTTACAGAGAATTTAAAAAATATAACTGACATATTGCAGTCTATTTTACAAGCATTTTAGCTCTTCCATAATGTCAGAAGAATGACACGTGATCTGTAGCTGAAGGAGCTTGGGTTCGAATTCCTTAACGTCCTTAACGGAGGTGTCAGGGTATTCGTTTTAGAAACTTGGTCTTCATTCTTTTTCATACAAGATAAACTGATCGACAAACATGGTAAATCCTATGGAAATAAGATCAGCTGCTTCTCAGAGTAAAATAAGGTTAAAAGAAGAATTCAAATATTAGGCAATCGGCCTAATATTTGAATAGGAAACAAAATCATTCGATTATCAAGCGAAAAATGCCAATACGTATAAGGTCATATATTGTTTATCCAAAAATTTAATAAAAAATAAAATAAATCCACTAACGCCCTTTCCTCATAGGTAATATGTGATGCCGTTAGCCCGAATGAACTTTTGGAAATTTCAATCTTAGTATTCACAGATCGCTGGCACAAGACTATTAAGAATTTTAATTGACATCCGGGTTGGCAGACAAATGCAGCCATCTCGTGATCCCTAACCCTAACACTATAGATTAATTTCTGTAACAGTGTGAGTTCTACTATCTCTTCTTGATTTGGGGGATTAAAAACATTCCTGAAAGGAGGTAAATCCTACTTGCCCGTACGAGAGATCGAGAAATATCCTCTAGTCGGAGCATGGAATTGAACTTAGAACGGTCCCTCTTTGTGAAGTTCATTTTTCTCTTTCGTTTGACTAATTATGTTATTATATTTAAGACATTTCTTATTACATATGCGACACTTTCTTTTTTTTTTTTTTTTTTTGGCGCGGCTACCCAGGCCTTCGAATAAGTAAATAAATGAAAGAATTTAAAATTGTATGAACAAATAGGATCGTTAGTAGAGGGTAATAACTCACTTAAAAACAATGAACGTATATTGAACAGGTAGTCGTTATATAGGATCGGTAGCAGGTTAAGATTTTGTTATAAGTGTATTCTTATCCAATTCATTTCTATTGGATATTTTTCCTGTTTAATCATACAGTAGTGTGAAGCACGCATAAAAAGAAAAAGATTGTTTAGTTTTTATTGATTCTCCGCAACTTTTCTTTGAAAAGAACCGAGAAATGCAAAAGAAGCATAAACAGAACCATCCCCTTTATGTTACATTCGGTTGTCACTACAGGTGGCTATTCTGACTTTCAAATTTTTGGTAAAAGACATTTTCTCGCCTCATTCCTTGCGGCAGGATTGAAGCTGCGATGACAGCCCTCCTTTGATGGAAGGCCATTATAAAAATTCTTTTCCGTTTCCTTCCGAAAATAAAGTCCTTTCAGTACAAATTTTGTTCAGCAGCCATCACATTAGTTTCGCGAATAGTCGTAATATTAGCAGCTCTGGGAATGAGAAGATTGAAAATATGCATTACATTTCCATAGTTTCTGCTTGTTTGGCGAAACTAAACAGAGTTTCGCCAAGAACAGCTTCATTTAATCACATTCGGCAGTAATGTCATTCACTGTTTCTCTTTTCTTCTCTCTTAGCGGCTTACTAATGGGCTTTGAATGTGTCAAGAACAACTTCTCCTGCAAGATATTTTTATCACTTTCTCACGAGCTCTTGCTGTAAGATAATAGAAAATAGGAAACGAAATACAACTGTAACTCAGTTTAGTCGTGTGGATTTTACTTAAAGATAGTATTTGGTTTCAAGAAAGAAAATTATTGTGTTATAAGTAGTTGCTAGGAACAGAATATTACCGTATCATGTGATCATTACGTCATCAAGTGGAGTTTTTAATGTAGTGATTCCTGAGTTTTCAAATATCGCGTGGAATTATTGAAAATAAGCTAATGATGGGCACATTAAAAGAAAAAAAAAAGGGGGGGAGGGGAAACAATAAGTATTCATTACACAGTGATAATAACTTAAATGATGCTGATTAGAATCTAGAATAAATTTAAGAATCATATTTCTCTCTACCAAGTATTTGTTTTTGATCTATAAGAATGTATTTAAGTTCACACTTGCACAAAATAAGTTTTTGGAACTGCTGGAAGAAAATATAACAAATATTTTAACATTTTAACATAATTATAACAAACATAACAGCATAAGAGAATGCAGCTTTCATAATTCGGCTAATGATTATGTATGTTACATCAGGGTTTTAAATTAATCAAATTTTGGAAAGTTTCACTCATTAAATTTATTAAAATTAAAATTATTTTCTAATTTGTTGCTTGAATATGTTGCTTTTTATAATCATTTCGGGATATAAAAGTCAACCTCAATGAAGGTTTATTATTCTCCTGAGGAATTTTAATTATCTACCAAATTAATACTGTTCACAAGTTTATTTTAATTAGTATATCACTTATTCTTCCAGAATATATTTGCACTACTTTTGTTATGCCGGTATACAATTTTCTATGACATGCAAATAACATGGTTTAAGAAATGATAAAAAAAAAAAAAAAAAAAAAATCGCTATCTTTCGTTTCACGTAAACTTTCACAATTTATAAATATTAAATTTTTCCCATGTAAGAAGAGGTGTATTTTTAAAACTTGATAATACATTCTTTATAATTTATAATGTTGAAGTAGAAAAATAAATTCTTCTATAACTTTACTTTTTATAATATGTTAAATATCTAATTTTCATTCATAGATTAAATATTATATTTCGTTTTTTTACTAAATTTAAAAATCGATCCATGGTTATGTTACACATTAGATATGCAGATGCACCTTTTGAGTCTTAGAAAACTGAAAAACTAAAAGTGGTCGTAATTCAAAAACGATCGAAGATCTCTCGTCTATAACGTATCTAAAGTGTTGTAGACTTAAGAAGACTTTTTATAAAAGAAAATTATGGGGATGACACTTAAGATTTTTTTCCCTCCAGTTTTATTAACTCTTTCAGAGTTTTTATCTCATAGAGTGGAATGAATACGTGCATTTTAGCTGTCCTGATTCTGGGCTCTAACAAACATCAGTCCTAAAAACATCAGATTTTAATCAGATCTGAAATTTAACAAGAAGCAATTAAAATGTCTATTTATTGATTATCTTCGAGTAATTTGAACGCTAGAATCGTTGAAGGTGTCCCAGTTACCAGTGAAATCTGCAAAGTTAAGAGCAGAAATCGACGCTATCTACGATAGACGATAAGCACAGAAATCCTAAAATGGGTGAATTCTTGGATCTGTGTGGGGGAAAAAGAAAAAAAAAAAGGAATGATTTTCCATTACGGTAATTACATCGATGGAGACTGACAGAGACTAATGATGTCAGGAAACTGACATCAAAGATTAGTTGAAAAATTGCTGCAACTTGGATTTGTCAGCGACGTCAACAGATCTTTCAACCGGTCAACACCTTTCCGGTCATAGAGACCAATATTCTAGATAAAATGACATATCCTTTTCCACAAAGACTACTTAAAAAGGCATCTTTCCCCTCTCTTTTGAGTTTTCCATATGAAAAAAGTATTTTTTAAATTGTTTTCTCGCGCTAGGAATTGTTTTTTAAATTGTTTTTTCGAGCTAGGAATAAAATATAATTAGTTTTTATCCATCAATATTAAGTAGTAGAAATATCACTTATAAAGCGTTCTTTTGATAAACAATAAAATTTAAGACTTTCTATAGTAGAATTCCTGTCGTAACTAAAAGGAAAGGATTAATAGAAATTAATCATTTAAATTATTATTATTAATATTAATTTGAAATATTCATAGGAAAAAAAGTTTCATATAATATATTCTATTTAAAACATGATCGAAATATCATTCTTTAACACTCTGGCGTGAAAGAACGGGGTTCAAATCCCACTGTGATGCGTAGAATCAGAATCATAAAATACACGTAGTGTATTTTATGATTCTGATTCATATAATCATAAAATACACGTAGTGTATTTTATGATTCTACGCATAGAGAGGAATTACATTTTGGAATGTTTTACAAAACGTTTTTTGGATGACATAATATAGTGCAAAAATAAACGAATTCAGAATACACTTCTTTAAGAATTCTTTCTACTTTTTTTCTGATCTTTTAGTTTATTCATTTATTAGTGAATTTAGATTTTTTTCACACTATTTGAAACTCTGTTGCTTAATTAGCTTTTAATTTTACCACTGATCAAAGAATAATACCATTTCGATTTGATTCCAGTCATGGTCTAGTATAGGACATGATTGTGTAGTAATATGATACTCATGCAGTGCATCATAGGATTCTTTCATTTTTTTTTCATTTAAAAAACAAGAATGGCAATTGTTATAAATGAATGATTGCTATTCAACTAATTAAAATGATTTTCGGTCAACAGTTTGATCTCACTGGTCTTTCTAGCCTAGCATCTTACTTTAACCTTTCGTCAATAAAACCCATCCTTCATCGAGGAAACTTTGCAACGTGTATGACATTTCAGCCATCCAACTTTACTCCCACACTTCACTCAGCCACTTGTCCCATAACTAAGAAGCGTCATGAAACTGGCCACTTTCCTTGATTGATTCGTCTACCGTCTGAACGCATTTGGCAATAGCCTTCGATTTCGTCTTTTGGACACAGCTTTAGCTCTCTCTGCTAGTAAACACAGTTCCCATTGTTCCTAAACACAGACATCCAGGATGGAATAAATGATCAGCTGACACTCTTCGTCTATATCACAGGCGGGCACTGACGACAGGTCCTGACATTTCTGATACCAACTGACGCTATCACGTAGAGTGGCATAAAATGGCAGAATTCCTCTACGAGTAAGGTAGAATGATGCCTAGAGGCGTTTGAAATACAAAGGACAAATTTGAGAGGCGCACGTACTGAACTCCAGTCTATAAATATGGTTATTGGGTAAGAGACAGTATACGGAGACAAATGGATACAATTCAGCTTGGAGACAGAGTCTGAATAAATTGCTGCGCTTGGTGCAAATCCTCTACGCTAGAGGTATCACGTTTCGAATACAGAAATGCTTCCTTTAACAACAAGCTAATTAAGATTAGCTTGTGATATATGTCTAATATAGTAAGCTTACATTTTCAATGTTGTCTGGAATGTTTAAAGTTAGCTTGTAATCACCAGAAGATTTAGTAATGTCTCTTAGTAGCATGAAAGCCAACAGAAAATTTTGAATTGTATATAAATACTAATCCCGTTTGTGTTTTTCTTTAAGAACTTTTATAACAGATCCTTCCCGTCTCGTTGGCGACTTGAAATCATTCCATAAACTCTCTCTCTCTAGAAGACTGCGGGATATCTTTGACATTTGGACAGACGTAAATAAATCAAACCAAATGATGCAATAAATAGCTTTCGGAGAAAATTCCTCTGATCGTAAAATCTGGCTTGAAGACATTTATCCTATAATTCGCCCAACACCAAAGCGACATCTTTCGGTTTCTGTAGATAAATTCTAGAAAAAAAGACCAAAAAAAAAAAAAAAAAATGAAAGCCGTTTCAGTAGCGTATACTTAATAAACAGCAATCTATTAATTCATTATTTAGTGTAAATTAACAAATTAATTAATATTAATTTCTTTATAAGAATTAATTTCTTTCGATTTAACGAGAACTTTTTAGAAAGCGATAATAGGTTTATTTGAGTACCTATACCTTTTACTTTTTTTTTTTCAAATAACTCGAGCGATCTTGACCACAGGAGTAACTTAAGCTCGGTTCAAAGAGCAGTAGACTGATAACTTATAAACTAAGGTCTTAGCTTGTCTTATCTGTGTGGCTGAGAATAAAAAGGATTACAAAATGCGTTAATTTACTATATGCAAAATAATCATTGAAATAGTCCTTATAAGGACTGGCTTAAAGGGGCGAAGCAAGAATGCTTTTCATCTTCCCTGTCATCTGTAGAGGACAGTGTAAGGTGTTATTGAGCAATTAAAGTTCTGATTATGACAGGAGGGTAACGGCAATAGCTGAGCCTCAGTTAGAACTTCATTAGCTACAGTATTGCCATCCATTACTCTCCAAGGGTATTGGCGATGTGTAAGTAAAGCCAACTCTAAAAATTCGGACGATCCCTAGGCCACTCAAGCGTGGGCGAAAGACCGTCCATCTCAGCGGTGGCTCCACTCAGTGATGGCCTTCCACCCACACACCACCACCGAGCCGAACCGCTCATATTCCGAAGGAAATCATTCACCGACAAAGCCCCTCAGCGGGCCGTGCCGGAGAACACTTTCTACGGAGACTCAAATTGCTCCCTTAAGGCAAAAACCTTAAGAGAGCGAACTCAAAACTCTCGAATCTCTGCGTCCCAGGGGGTAACAGCCGAGCCTCAGTTAAACTTCATTGGCTACAGCATTGACATCCATTACCCTCCAAGGGTATTGGATTGAATGAATCAATCACCCATCATCATCATCATCGAAATACACAGTCTGTTATCATTTTAGGTATACATTAAACAAATTACATAATGGTGTGTTTGGTTTTATCTTAAAAATTTATGTATTTTTAAATAAAAATTAAATTTTAGTTACTTTTAAGATTTATTATTTTATCAATTAGATTTTATATATTAAAATATTTTATGTACAAAAATATTTCATGAATTAAAATTTTCATCAGAGGAGAGATTACCGTGGTAAAATGAAAAAGGAAACCATTGTGTGTGTGTGTGTATGTGTGTGTATGTGTGTGTGTATGTGTATCAGTACAACCGAATTCGTTTCGTTCGAACCTATAGATGGCGTCACTATTTGAACATTTTTTCCACCAAAGGTCACTTCCCTGTCAGCAGAAAAGTCAGAGAAAATAACTTTAGTGGAAATAAATCGTTAGCAATACAAGCGTCATCATGATTCATCGAAGGTGAATCACTATTCGAACAACGGGCGAGAGTCACCGTCCTCACTTAAGTAGCCAATAATCGACTACTTTCCATCTCAGTACATTCGTTATATCGTGTGTGTGTGTGTGTGTGTGTGTGTGTGTGTGTGTGTGTGTGTGTGTGTGTGTGTGTGTGTGTGTGTGTGTGTGTGTGTGTGTGTGTGTGTGTGTGTGTGTGTGTGTGTGTGTGTGAAATCCGTCACGTACAATTCATTTGGGAGGCCGCCCTTCGAAACTTAAGAATCAAGAAATATAATTCCCTCGATTATTCAGCTATGCAAATGAACAAGCTGGTAGGAAAAGAGGGGGAATGGCCTCGTCTGCACGACAATCAAAATTGAACATTAAATGCCATTTCGGAAACGCTACCGAGGAAAACTATAATACATTAAGAATATCATGTCGAAAAGAACGTAAGTAGCAGACAACATTAATAAAAATATAGCTGACATGCTTAAAAACAGAAGGGACAACTCAGAAAAACATTCTGTAAAAAGAGATTTATTATCTTCGGAATTTCTAAGTACATTCGACGCATATAAGACTCATGCCACAATACTTATTGCACATATTCAACTAATTAATTAAATAATTTTATTTGCCGAATATCTTTCTATAAAGATGAATGTCAAGGGTTATTATCTCTTGTTGTATTAACAAAAAACAAGCGATTTTTAGCTGAAAAATATTTAATCATGTTGTTCGGTAGATTTTATGTAAAAATCGTCGGCTTATTTCATTAATAAAAAACAAAAAAAAACGAATTTTAAAACAAAAAAGTCTTAACAAACTGGCGTGTAATATATTTTGAGTTTTCTTTCCTTTATTTAAAAGTCCACTTTGCAAAAGAAGTATTCTCCGCCATTAAAAGAAGTCCAAAAGAAGGACACGAGTGGCTTAAAAATGATAAGTGCATAATTATAAGAGAATTATACTGAATTGAAATTCATACACAGTTTTTTTAATTTAAAAAAACAAAACTAAATTAAAAAGCTGAATTACACGTTGCGTTGCTTGTATGGATATGTTAGGAAGTCTTTATTATTAATCCCAGAGAATATTATTATTAAGATAAATAAATATCTGCTTAAATCATTTAATATGTCTTAAAAATGATCAAAGAAATAATCTAAAAATCATATTCGCTGTTTACAGAAATTAAAATAAAAAATAATCTACAAATAACTGTCAACATCTGAGAGACACCAAAAATTATCATTAATATAATTTTCTAATATATTTGACGGACTTATAACGAATCACTTGAAAATCATATTTTCGATTTTTCATACAATATACAAATTACTGAATTAACTCTTAGGACTATAATTAATATTAAAAAAGAAAAACATAAACAAAAATTTGAATAGAAGGAGAGAATGAGCATTAATATTGAATAAAGGTAAGCTTTATATTAAGTACAGTATATTTATTAAAATTTTTGTGAAATAAATAGTTGAGAAACTGTGCATTTGTATATCTTATTAAGCTGTTTCTAAAAAAGGATAAGGTATAACAAGTCGTTAGCTTAATTGGAACACCCTAAATATTCGTAGAATCTATCACTTCATCAGCTGTTATATTATATTAGGTGTACATTCCTGGCTATCCTACATCATGTATGTAAATTCCAATAAATTTGGTACTTAAATTTAAAAAATCTTTAAAGGCACACGTTTTAATTATTATCATCTTTATAGTACTAATATTTCTCAAGGATTAAGATGAGATGATTTGCAATGCGCTATTAAGCATCCATTTTGGTTTAGTTGTCTACTTTAATGCTTTCTTATTTTCTGGAAACTATGAGAACGGTCGAAACCGTACAAGCGTATTATTACGCTATTTTGGCACTCGGTAAAGTTTTTAAAATAGTATATTGAATAAAACTGCAGTTATTTTTGTTCTACTGTCAGAGTAGTTTCATGCTCCTGAGATGATAGCAACATTTTTTTTTTATTGAAAGACTCGAAAGATTATTAGTTTCACGTAATGAATGGATCTAAGACAGCATCCCCACGGTAAAGAAGATACATCGTTCTAGATCCACCAATCCATTATTTTCTGTTATTTTGTGCATTGTGTATGCTCAGCAAAGCTACTGGGGACAAGAATGCCTGCAATCTCTGATTTTTCTTAAGGCCTGTTCTTTAAAGTGGTTCATTTTAAAAGCAGAGTCTAATTAAAATGTACGCTAGGGGATTGTGAAAGAGAAAATTGTGCAATTTCTTCTAACATGTAACTACATCTAGTCAAAGTGAAATTAGCGGACACAATAAATACAATTGCCTCCCAAGAGGTTCGGTCAGTGTTGCAGAACATGTCTGTTTGTTTGGTTTCAAGCCTGTCATTGAACTTTCATTGTTACTGCATCGTTTTCAGTGGGTATATAAAGTCCTTATGTAAACACATCTAATTAGAAAGACAATATGCAGTTTACCTTTTCGTCTATCCTAATCAAAATACATTGTTATATATATTGGATAAAGAGTATGGCTTCATTCTTTCAGAGTTTATTTTGGAATAAATCTCAATATATTTAAATGCGCTAGCTGAACATAGCTAACGAACTCGGGAAAATGTAGCAAGCCCTCTAGACGGTGCAGCTTATAGCAAAATTATAAGAAACTCTCTTGTCAACGATCTCCTCTACTGTCAGAATCAGCAGTCAACATACAGTACATGCAGCAAGATTCCGAGTTCCAACTTTTAAGAGGTTTTCCAACGAACCAAAATAATCATGAACCGGATTTCGCAGTCAGGAGCGTGTCTGACAAATTATTCCACATGACTACATTGTAAGACCCGGATGTACGTGAAATGACTGATAAAAGATCATTATGTGTTTCGTGACAGACGTTGAGCACTGATTCTCAAGGTACTTACATAAATTCAGTACATACGTGCATCCATTTCTACGATATAGTTGGAGAATGTCTGACTTTTTTTTTCTTTTCTTTTTTTGGTTTAAAAGTCGGAATACAGACGGGAGATTTTCACTCAGCCTTATTGATGACTAAATATAAGCTCTAAAATATATTCATGATTTATACTTTTTTACCCTCTTTTTTTTTTCAAGTATTGGTGATGAGCTAGATTTCTGATTTAACAAAATTTAAAAAATGAACTGTTTTTTATTTAATATTTTTCCATAACAGCTGTTAAAAACTTTCTATGGCTTTAAGCAAACACAAAATAATTAAACAAAAGCTAAAAATATTTTAAAAAACAGATGTTTGTAATTACCACCCAGTCAACTAAATTCTGATGCCAGTTTTTATGTTTGAGTGTTTTCTGGCCCGTTTGCTTATATTTTCTGGATTTAAAAAAAAAAAAAAAAAAAACGCAAGCTTCCGGGAATTAAAAAAGTAAAAAAGTGATAGGTTTTTAGAAACGTTCTTTGCTACCTATTCTTTGCTATAAGATTTGATTCTTGATTTTTCGACTTAATAGGCATCGTCGTTACTAAATGAGTTAAAAAAAAAAACAAAAACAAAAAAAAAAAACAGATAGGCATTTTACAGTTTAATGGGGAAATGTATGAATATATAATTAAATAATGCAGAAAATCCTCAATGAAGATAATTTTCTAATTGCAGTTCTTCCCAATCTGCAGATATTTAATATCTTGTATGAAGCAGCACTTAATAGAAAAAAATTAAAAAGCTCAATAATTTAATTTAATATTTTTTAAAATTTTAAATTAATTTAAATTACTCTAATTTAACTCTCTCTCTCTCTCTCTCTCTCTCTCTCTCTCTCTCTCTCTCTCTCTCTCTCTCACATACACAGTAATTGTACAAACTGGCTGAGACTATAGTTCTATTTCAAACCTTTTGGTTAAGATTTAGATCAGGAATGGTAATTCCATTTCGACTTTCTCATTTGTATATGACACGATATACAAATATTCGTGCTGATTTTTCATATTTCGGCGTAATGTGATTATGTTCGAACTTGAATTAATTTTAAGAATTCGATGATAACCTAGAGACCAAAGGTTATTCGTAAAATCCATTTCAGAAATTCCATTCATCAAAATGTTGGATCACATCGAGTGATGAAAATAATCTGTTTCCTGCAAATAGTTACACTCATCACTGCTACAACGGAACTCGAACTCACTTTTTAATGGAAAGCGAATACGCAATCCACTCATGCAGACAGTTTAACATGTTGATTGTAGAAACAAACGTCCCGTAAATTTCTCGTGTGCTTACTAGTAATCCTGTTAATGAAAAGAAAATATGCAAATTCCTCTTTGTCGTGTAGATCCCAATTCACTACAATTCTTTTCTAATTTCGAAGTAGTATAAAAAGCAATGTTTGGTTTCCGGCATAATTTGCTGGCTTATTTAATTTCTATCTTGCTCAGATATTCGTGTGTCATTGAAAAATAAAATCCTTATAGAAAAATTAGCATTTTTCCTATTAAAATACAAGTGCAGTTCTTAATTTCATTTTAGTTTGGAATTACGCGTGACTTTTGGAAAATGTATGCAGTCCAGATATTCACAATAAAAACAGTACTTTGCATTGTTGATGAAAAATTGTTCACATTGTTAAAGCACGTAAACCACGTGATTCAAACAATTACTATCACCGAGTGCTCACGAGGAATGCGTTTAAACTCTATCTCTTAAGGCTTATTGCGTACCTTTTTTTTTTTCAAAACCTATTAAACGAATGTTTTTAAGGTGGATTTTTCATTATTATAATCTAATTGGAAGCTATAGTTAGCTTCCCCCCCCCCTTTTTTTTTTTAAAGCTAGCATCGGCATCAGCCTTCTGTGAAGTATTGTGACAAGTTTGGGCTTTCAATTTTTTACTTCTTTTTTTGTTCACAAACAGACCGGAAATTAATTACATTCTACAGAGAAAAAGATAATATTGTGTTTTTGGGCGTACAAACTTCTCCTTGAAATCACTCAAAAGATATGGTCGTAGCTAAATCTTGCCGTTCCGGCCAGAAGATGTAATGAAAGAACATCCCACCATTCGCGGTACCAGTTGGGGGAAAGGGGGAGAGAGCGGGTGGAGACCGAACGAATGTGAGTTTCTTATTTCTTGGTTGTCGCGTGAAAGGAATTTTAAAACAAGACGTCTCGAAACTAACAAAAGAAACCGGAACGTCGGTGGTATGGGTGAACACACCGTAAGGAAGATACGAAGAAAATTGGACATTTTTCTAAGACTTCCCATCGTAAAAATATACTTTAATAGAAGTGCGAATTAAAAGTGCTGATGAATGAAATGTTTGGACGCGTATTTTTATAATTATTTAATGGATGTGCAAATCAGAAAATTTGTGCTTAGGAAAAAATACAGAAAAAACATCACCCTTAAAATATTCATTTAATTCGCTCTTAGAATAACTTGAACGTTTCCAGTTTATTACCTTAAAAGTCAAGGTGGGTTTCATCAAGACTTTTTTCTTTAGTAATAGGATCTAAATGCCTCGAATATTCAAATTCAACTTATTTTTAGACTATTTTGTTGGTTTAAATTGCCTCGTTTTATTTATTAGATATTAAATATTTAATTATCTGAATGCGATTAACAAGGAGAAAATAATACTGAACATTTGCAAAAGTAATTTTTTTTGTTAAAAAATTGTTGATTATATCCTTTAATTTCAAGCCATTCGACAGACAATCACTACACAAGCAATTCATCTGAAACAGGCAACCTATCTGTTTCTTTTAATTATTCCCCAGCAAAAACCGAAATGATTCTTCCATTACTAATAATTAGTGATCTGATAAGTACAAATACTCACTGGAGATGCGACTAACAATTAAGATGGAAAGCATACTTACCGTCCTTTTCATTGTTGGTCAGCGCTCTATTGTTATTGTAATACATAAGCTAACAATGGAATGAGAGAGAGAGTGAGAGAGCAGGAAAGAATGCATGCTACAATATCATGTCCAAAACTAACATTCACGTTCTCTGAGTTTCTTAATTGTGTTTTTGTTCATTATTTATTTAACATTATCGGACTAATCATTAGTCTCCATTTTCCCATTGCTGATGTTAAGTAAAGAATTATTCGTGCACGTGATTTCTCCTTTCAACATAATGAACAATTATATAAATATGGCTATTGCATTTGCGGTAATGAAGGATAGTTTCATTTTCCATTTCCGAACTTACGTTTTTTTTTCTTTATCAATCTCTATTCCCCAAGTGATAATAAGTATGGTGGTCAAATAAAAGTGTTCCCGCGAGATTCGCGCTCTCCTGACACACACACACACACACACACACACACACACACACACACACACACACACACACACACACACACACACACACACACACACACACACACACATTACTAAAATATGTATCTTTATTAAGGTACGGTTGCAATTTATTAAACGATTAACACATTTTTGATAGTACAACACCATTTTCGATATTTATTACAACTTTTAGCTTACAAAAATAGCGTCGAATGAAGCATCTTACCTGTCTAGCAAAATTACAGAATTATATTTGTTTTCTATCATACCGAAAATTGATTTTATACCATGAACCCTTCGAGCTAGTTGTCGTGGTTATTGAGGAAATGCATTGTTTCGAAAATACCTTTTAACATGCTGATCGAATTAAAGTGTGCCCTAATACGAACTCGTATCAATCTCTTGAGGTTTTCTTGCTTTGCTATTTCACAATTTGGTAAAAAACTTAATAATTTTTAAGATGAGCGGTACCCTCCGTGATGCAAACCATAAATTCTAGAGCTGTATTTTAGTTTAATAAGGAATTTTTTTTTAAATTTAACTTATAAATAAGAACTCTAATTAAAAATTAAATGTCATATAATTGTCATACTGAACAGAGGATATGGCATCTGGAATTTTATTCATTTATGGTTTTTAAATTGATTATGCACTTGCCGAGAAATTGCCAAAATTCTTGGGCTTTCGTGGTTAATTTTAATCCTATGCAGCAATTAATGAGTAATCAACCATCGACTCGATAAACAGAGTTGTTACAAAATCCATTATGGTTAGAATTTGTGGGAAATAACTGTTATTTGAAAAAATAAAATAAAAAATGTAACTTCTCTATGAGCAGGTTGATCCCATTTACGATTCTTGTAGGCTAGGATAATGTGCGCAATGACAGATTTTTCATTTGCTTCCGATGGATTTTCAACAATACATCTAATATAATCCCAACAATGAAATCGTACAGAAATGACAATGTGTCCCCAGACTTGAGTATTGGCTCTATAGTGATTAAAACATAACCAGTGCTAGAACGCTCAAAACACGAACTGACATTTCTAACATAGTTGGTAATGGATTTTTCATTAAAAAAATGAAACTAGTGCTGTTAATTGTGTGTGATCTCGGGATAACTGTCTGTTAGTGGAAAAAAACTTGAATTTCCGGAAGGGTTTTAATTATTATGATTGACCGAAAACCAGAGATTTAAATTTGCAATTGTGGAAAAAAAAAAAAAAAAACTAACTATAGCGGAGTTTTCAAAAAAGATATGGACATCTACCATTTTGTGTCTGTATCTGGATGCGGCATACCACGTTGGTTACTCAAGGCCCACAGCGATTAAGATGTAAACAGAATAGGGTTGGACAGGCAAAATCACTTCCCACCCATGCAACTGAGAGCACGGAAGGCAGATGCTTAGGGTAAGTGAGGGATGCGACTCCTCATACCAGCTAAACATCGATTGACGATATTGTCACATGTGACATCAAACTAGAGATGATGCACGTCATCTTCAGTGCATGGGATTCCAGAGTTGAAAATCAACGACACTCTTTCTCCGAAGCTTATTGTCGAAAATGGTTCTCATTATGTTAACAGGAACAGTGAAAGATGTGCTGCTTTTACTAGTTGCAGTTACTTCTGCAACAAGCAGATAGATAATTACGTTTATGGCAGAGAAAAAACAAACGGATCGATTCCCCCTAGTGGATAGTTTTGTACTGTCAGGGACCAGTGGGGCTGGTATTTCTGTTCATAATGTTTTGCTGGTAAGAATTAGAATTTGTTGCGTATCACCACTATGTGAAACCACGTGCACTAGTTCTAGACAGAGTCTTCTAGGATGATGATGCATCCTGTGAGTGTTAGAAAATACTCTTCAACCGGTGATCTACGATTCGGGTGTACTTAAATTATATATCTGAATTATTATAAAAATATTCGGGGGTTAAAATATTTTTTCTAGTATAATCTTTATATATTCCATTTTAAATATCGACAATGTTTTTTTTTCTCATAAAATTGTATTTAATAGGAATATAAAGCTAGTGGCATTTTCTTTCTTTTTTCTTTGGTGTGTGTTCCAAACTATTTCCCATTTCTCTTCTTCCTTTATTAAATCAATTTTATTTCGACAAAATTTTCTCCTATTATTAGCTAACTTTTAAATAATATATTAATTTGCTATTTATTCATTGATACGGCGATGTTCATTTTCATTGATTTCTTTGATTTATCCATTGATTTTCCGTTAGGTATTTGCTTGGTTATACAGACAGAAACGAATAGTACAGACACGTGTATAATATTCCTTCCAAAAGTTTTTCCAATCTCTATCCTTGTGCAAGGGAAAAGGCGACATCTATTTATCAAAATCAGTTTACTCCCGAAAGAAATATTTGCGTTAGTATGAACACATTTCCGGTGTCCTGAGAGAAATGTAGGTGTGTGTTCGCTACTTGCTACTGCCATGTTTTAACTTATAGAAAAGCAATGCCCAACGGAAGGCTCTTCTGGAAACAGCGTCTAGCACAAAATCCAGTCTGCTTTTCTTGTAGCAAAAAATAAAAGGAATTCGAATCCGTTATAATATTTAATCTCATCTAAAAGTGTATTCTAGGTTAGATATTGTTTCTTAAATAATCACTGTGTAAGTTCAGCAGAAGATTCAGTTTCTTTATGGAAGAATATTTGAACGAGACAAGGTCATCCTTTGACATTAACCAGATTTTTAAAGTAGAATGTTTTGTAACGAATGATTGATCATTTTTGTTCATTTAAAATATTTTATTTCGTTTGAATTGATTTTCCCTGATGAATCTTCAATTCCTAATCCAAAGATATGTCCTGGAATGTTTCTAGTTATCCATTCCATGATTACTTTTGTGCAGAACAAAATATGTGAAAAAAGTATCCTCATATATTTTGTTTCTTGAAAGAAAGAAAAAAGTTGATCTTTGGTTATTTTTAATTTTCTTTATAACAAACATAAATATATTGAAATCGAATACAGACTTGAGTCTTCAGGTTGTTGCATAGGGCAGGAATATCCGACACTGATTGGCCAAATTGGAATCGGAACTAATTAGTATAATTTTATATTAGCAGACACAAATTTTGCTGATGTTGATCAACGAATTTCCAGAAATCAATAATTTCTTTTCTACAACAGAAGCAGAACATGACAAAGAGAGACTTTTTGCGGCAAGAGCCTCTGTAGTATACATGTCATGAAAACAATTTATTTATTTTTCTTCACAACTACATTAAAATTATGAAGAAAAATAATAATAAACACTATTGACACTATTATTTGTTTATCATAACACCGATGAAGCCAGAGTAATATATTTATATATTTTTTAATTAATTTATTTGTAAAGATTATAAATAGACCATAATAGAAATCTCATAAAGAAAATATTAGTCGTCAGAATGACAATCTGTCTATCTAAATGCTTAAGCATGATATTGTCTTTTGCCTGGCGTGTTTGGAGCAGATTATGTAATATGTTGGGGGATTACAACAAAACAGGTTTTTTTTTTTAGTTTTTTTTTTTGCACTACACCTTGTCACCAATGGGGAGAGAATTTTGATTTTTATAATTATTGAATTAATATACCAAACCATTTATGGAAAGTTAGCTAATACCATTTCTGGAAAGTTAGCTAAAAACATGTATTTTAAAACCAGCCATATGGTTTGCAAAATGCTCTTCAATATCGCATTTTTCAGAAACGATTTGAAGAATGCGATATTTGAAAAATGTGAACGTCTATTGTTCAAAGACGATTTTTGTATTTAAAAAGAAGCATCTTCTAGTGATACCAAAGTTTTGGAGAGTTTGTGTGGATCACCCACATTATGTAATATCCACCAGGAAGAGATAACATTTCTGTCTATTTTTACTATGAGAGTTTTTTTATGGTTCAATCTTCTTAGTTTACAGTGATCTTATGATCAACTGCGGAAATGACTGGAGAAAAATCCCAGGCAGAGAAAGCCAACTCAAGGCGGTTAACTTAAATAAGGCCAAGCACCTGGGTATCAGTCATCTCCGGATTTTAGTTTCAGTTGATGTTTTGGTTGAGCTGCATGAGACTGGTTGAAAAGGGGGAAAAAAGCGATAGCCTTTGGTTATATGATGATATAAAAGAGCTGAGGACGTTTTTTTTCCATTTTCATACTGGTCATCTGTCGTTTCTTCCTCCTAATACTATCAGACTCTCTTGCACTGCTATGTTAACTACTCTAGGCCTATGATGAATCCCCCTTTACTTTTCACCTCGCGTTATTGCAGTTAGCGTAAATCTTTTGGTGTCCTCTGCCATCTGAAAATCAAAAATTAGATTTGAACTTGACAAATTTTTCCTAGTTGGGTGCTCGTTTATAGAGAAACAAAGTCAACGAGGATAATGCACAACCTTTACAACTTACAAACTGTGTGTAAACTGGTCGTACTGGAGGGGTTGCATATTTTGCTGCATGAAAGGGCCAAATCAAGGAAGGGAAAATCCTGCCAACCGCGTATTAAACTGGCTAATTCAACTTTGTTTCCAAAGCGCCTATAAAATTTCCTTTCGTCCTAGACGGTTTGAATCCAGGTTCTTCCAGCTATTACTGAGAACTAAGAGACTATTCACGCGTCTCCTCAAGACACGTCTGCATGGACTTCAGAGATATGAAGACCTTGCATTTTCAGGGTTATTCCGATCCTAACTTCAGTCTTGCAAAACTAATACTATCTCTTTTTTTTTAGATCTCTCAATCTGAAATGGAATACTTTATGTTTTTTTATTCCACAATAGTACACGGAGGATTACGTATTTGTGGATCAGTCGAGGTGACCAGGTTGGTCTTTTATCTTCTTTGTTATTTTCTGTTTAAGAACAAAGAAAATGACCCTCTATAAAAAAAAAAAAAAGTAGTACGCTGCAATGAAATTTTCTGAAAATATATTTTAAAATTATTTCACATATTTCCAATGATTTCATTAAATGTTCAACGCTGAATTTTACGGTTATAATCATTAATTTGCCGCGAATGATTGGAAAAGTGTTGATTCACTTACACTTTATACTCATATGCTAGTTTAAAAAAATAATAATGCCGATGTATAAAAATTTGATTTTGTTCAGTTTTTCGTGGGGAAAAGAGGAGGAAATGATAATAAATTTCAAAATCTAGCGATTTATATATACAACGTTCCTTACAACATCAGTTTGCTCATTCCTCATTCACTTTATCCTTTCCCCCAGAATTCTGATAACTGTTCTAACCTTTTTCATTATTTATTGCTTATTCTTAATTTTCAGCGGTCTACATTACTCCAAAAGTGAGATAACGTCCTTGAGGTATTGATGTTCTAAACTCATATCAGATTCGCTTCTCTAATTTCATTTATCAAGCTAGAAGAAATGTATTATTTGCTGTTCGTAATGATTTGATATATAAATAGTTCTTCTACCCATCAGAATACCAGACAATTATTTCAACATCCTAGATATTTTCGTAACCAGCTGTCACTCCAAATATACTCTAGATATTAGCCGTCCTTGGACAGGTTTTCTTACATAAAGAAATCCTTTAGCCACTCTTAGTCTTGTATCCTTGTCCCTAAAATTGTTTCAAATATTCAAATTTTCAATTGTCTGATTATTTCCACTCTCCTGATTCAAAGAATGTCTTTGACTGTATAACTGAAATAACCGTCTGTGGAATAAAGACCTTCATCTTCCAATCCCTACAAGACCCTTGGCCACTCTATCCTAGCCATGGTATTATCCAAAAGGTAGGGAAAAGCGGCTCAAGATAAAACCACAAAGTTTCGGCATATCTCAAGAGACACGGGTCAAACTTTTTAAACTTTTGCACATAGCCTGCATTGTGGCTTTCAAAGCTATAAAAATTGAAATTTTACTTTTAAATGTGAAATGAAGCTTAGTCCAAGGAAAATAACCATCCACTGTACCAAACAATTTACACCTAGTGCTTCAATCGTTCGTAAAAAAATAAATAAATAAATAAAAAATAAAAAAAAGATCATAAAAATCCTCGGTCTGGATATCAAAGTTTTCTGGTTCGGATGGCAACTCTCCTTCTTGCGCTCCAGAATAGAAAACCCTATATAGCCCATTCAATTGATCATATTCTTCTTCTATCTGCGCATCAACATGAAAGAAACCTATACCCTTCCTAACAAGGAAGATAAAAAAATTGACCATCGAATTATCGTCTGTTGCCCTCACTTCAGCCTTCTCCAAAACAATGGAGAAAGTAGTCGTTAACTAATTTCTTTATTACTTGAAGGTTCTTCAGTTAATTAGTGATCACTAATATGTATTCTCTCACTCTGTTTTTCCCAGAGCAAAAGCATATATCCTAGCCAACTTTGGTTTGTGCCCAAAAAGTGCCAATATGACTCCAATAGGAGGTCCGCACGTTTGATCAACTAATAGATCACCTTTTACGAATGAGTTTCACTGTAAGAGAAGTAAATCTAAAAATAAATATTAACTTTTGTTCAGTTTGAAAATTTGCGCTTACGAACAACATTCTCTGTTTCAAAATTCAATTACGCAGAAATCTGAAGCCAATCACCCTTAAATGAAATTCACTTCAATGATTTTTAAAATGTAAGCGACTCGAGTAATAAAAATAGGTAATTTAAAAAAAATACAATTGCCATTTTCTGTATTAAATTACATAAAACATTTGATAATATAAAATAAAAGGTACATTTTATAAAATAAAATTATTAAAAAAATTCTTTGATATATTTTAGAATTTTTAATAAAAATGTAATTTATTATATAGATTTATATAGAGTTTTATATATTTACTTTTAAAATCTCAAATATATCGTCTATTGTAAACAAATTGTAATCATGATAGTATAGGCATTGCATCCATAATCATATGGCAATTACTTTTTGTAATGCGTGTTCGTATACATTTCTCAATTCAAGATTAAATAAATGGAATGAGAGAGAGAGAGAGAGAGAGAGAGAGAGTGAAGTGCGAACGCTCTTCTTTTTAAATAACATCAGGTGAAGTCGCTTTTCGTCATTACACCTCGTAAATGCAGAGGAAAAACATTTGTCCTGGATGAATATATTTGTCATTTTCCGGGTGAACAAAACCGCTCTGGCGAGAAACAATGGCAGAATCGTGACAATATTGTCGAATCAGTCAACTACTAAGCATAATTCCTCAAAGTGAGAAATTGCATATTTTAGTGCATGTAAAAACAAAACTTTCACGTAATAATTAAACTTTAAGCTAAAATACACTTCAGGATTTACGTGACTTCAACACATAAACTTATGTTCACTACTATTTTAGCATTTTTATCATGCATGCTTTCCGTCTGCGAATGACAGAACCATCATTAAAAAGCCCATGCACTTATTTTCAATATAAATTAGTACTGGAGTGGAATTAAACCATTTTCATGTGAAGATGGGAGTGACTCATTTATGTTTTTCTTTTAACCTTAAGTATGCACGATTGAATTATAATTTCGCTTGCCACACCCTGCAGATTGAGACAACGTATGCAAATTAAGTCACTTTGTTCATAAATTGCTTTTGTATAACAATGAGAAAGTTTCGCTATTTATAATAATCGACAAGCGATTTATTAGAAATCTTCGAAGATACAGGAAATGTATATTAATATTTCTAGTATATATATATAATATATCTGAAAGTTATATTTTAAATTCAATTAATATAAACAATTTGAAAATAATAAAATTTTAAAGTAGTATTACGAAGTTTAGTAATACATCTACCCTTATTAATACAATAAGCTATAAGTTTTAAGAAAATATACATTTAACACTGAGTTAATTGAGAGGTGAGGTGCGATGAAGAAGAAATTACCCTTGGAAGGCAATGGATAGCAATGCTGTAGCCAATGAAGTTCTAGCTGAGGCTCGGCTGTTGCTGTTACCCTCCTGCCATGATCAGAGCTTTAATAGCTCAATTATACCTTATCCCTACACTGTCTTCTACAGACAACGGGGAATATGAAAAGCATTCTTGCTTCGCCCCTTTTAAGGACTATAAGGACATTTAACACTATGGGTGGATCGACCGTGAGATGCGGTGATTCCTTGAAGGGCAATGGATGGCAGTGCTGTAGCCAATGAAGTTCTAACTGAGGCTCGGCCATTTCTGTTACTCTCTTGCCATGATCAGAGTTTTAATAGCTCAATAACACCTTATATCCCTACACAGATAACGGGGAAGATGACAAGCATTCTTGCTTCGCCCCTTTAAGAGGATGGATACATTGCATCCATCCTCTTTAAGGATGGATGCAATGTATAAGGACAGATCATTTATTTTCGGTGCTATAAAACATAAATATATTTTATAATCAAAATATATGAAACATAAAAGTTTCGAAAATTTAGCAAATAGCGTGGAATGTAATCGGCATCATGGGAATTGCCTTGATTTGCAACAAAATCTAACCAGAAGAGAGAATGTTTGCCTTTTATTAAATGCTTTGATTAGGTTTTTTATCTACCTGATAGAGAAGCCTAATCCATTCCGATCGTTATATTTTCATAATCTCTCTCTCTCTCTTGTAAAATTTCGGAACTTTCAAGTTTCTTAGATTTTTTGTATAAAATATGGAGGCATTTATAATATCCGTCATATATTTTTATCTAATTTAATCCAAAATGAAGCTTTTAGACTCTATGCTTTGTTGTTTAGGAACACAGAAACGTTTCTAACATATGGATACTAGCATATGCTGAAAAGGAAGTCAATTATTTTAAGTTCAAGAAAGATTTACATGCAAAGAAGTCGTTCCCTGTAGAAAGTTATTATAGCCAAACGAAAGAGAGTTTTTGCTATTACACGTTATTAAAAAGCTTGAGCAATTCTTGCAGATTCCATATAAGAAACAAAAACATTTTCATGGATCCATTACGATTTCCAGTTGTCGGTAGGAGTGATTTTTTAATCGCTCTTCAACAATTTAATATTCTTTTTCTGTCATCAGCTATGACTGTTTTTCTTTCAGTGCCTATTAAAATTAGCTGAATATTTTACACCTAAAAAATCCCAAGCCATAAAGATCTCATTACTGTTTTTCGTCTATATGAGTTTCGGGCTCATTACCTCCGTTGGTAATTCAATGGAGGAAAAAAAGCAATGCTTGTATGAATAAAGTAGCAGAAGAAACCCTCCAGAGACTAAATAAATGTGAACTTCTGCTGTAATAGTAATTTCGTCAAGATCGGTGAATATTTACTTGCTTTTTTAGGTTAATAAAATGTTTAAAAGAAGATCTTTGATCCATGTTTCTTTCATCCAGTTAAGTGTGAAGGATGAAGGAGAAAGAGAGAGAGAGAGAGAGATATTACGTAAGGTCACGGATGAAACTTATTGCCGTCTTTCTGAAAATGCATAATATTTTTATGGTGATATCATTCCTACTCCGATAATCTTACATGCAAAGCATGTAGCGATGAGTCAGGGTTATTTTTGTTAGTATTAACTTAAGTGCGGAGTATGGAAAAAATGAGAGCTTAATATATATAAATAACAAACACACAGAGAAAGAGTAGAATAGTGTTTAAATCATTCTTATATATATATATATATTGAATATTTTATATAAGCATATATTAGCGAAGCTTACAAAATATACTTACCAGCAAAGAAAGCAAATGAACGCTGCGTCTAAATATACATTGTTTAAATGTTGACGTAATTTATTTGTTAAGATAACCAGTTATTCATGTTTTCTGATACTTAGCAACAATGTGGAAATATCTGTTACTATGGAAACAGAATAAGTTCATCCACTAGAGCAGGGATTCTCAACCTATGGTACGCGTACCACTGGTGGTACGTGAGCCACTGCCTTACTGGTACATCTAATATCTTGAATTAAATATAGTGGTACGCCACTGGAAAAGGTTGAGAACCCCTGCACTAGAGTATTTATACCAGTACGTATAACAATCAATTTGGAAAATTAGCCGATTAGGAAGGCCTACTTTTTATATTATGAATTTGTGTGAACAGGCCGGGCTCAAGATATTTTTGCACCCCAAGCGCGGAGCCTTTGGGGAGCCCTTGCCAGTAAAACTGTTGATATTCCAAATATTTTCGAATCAATCAGCGCCCCCCACACCAATATTTTGTCACGCCAAGCGATGCTTGGTTCGCTTGCATGGTAGGGCCGACCCTGTGTGTGAATAGACGATCCTTTGTTTTATAAACTAGAAATGCAGGTCACCTGTGGCCAGCGGAGCTCTTTGCCGTGGCCCGCCCGGCCATTTTTAAAAAAATAACTACTTATTTTTTTAAAAATGAGTAGTTATTAACATTAAAACGAGATTAAATAAAAAATATTTTCAATGAAGCCCGCGGGCCACTAAGCTGTACTGCGGTATTTAGAATTGTAAGATGCTTTCCAGATTCACAGGGAACGCCGTGCATTTGATACTTGACATAAAATCCTATAAAGATAAATATTAAATAGGCATGCTTCTTCATCCATCTACCAGCGGCACTTAAGTACTAGTACTAACGTCGCAGGTAGACGGCTGAAGCAGTAGTTCGTTCGAGTGCGCTGTCTAGTGCCTTCCAGATGCATCTCGAAGGTTCTCGATACTTCGTTATTTTCATATAAATACAAGAGGATCTCATCCACAGTTAGTCAGTCGTTAACAGTGTGATATTCGTGTATAAGCGCACGAAGGTTCGCCGTGTCAGCCATAGCCTATTGTGGTTTTATATTGCCAGACTTTTTTTCATTAGTGTGAGACATATTCAGGGGATAATAACCGTTACACGGCCATTTTGGATCATATTTTGGGTTTACCTTCCATCACTATGGCATCTACGAGTAAAATGCGTAAATCAAGTGATTCTTGTCGGGTTTCTAATGAAAAGTGGACCAATTTGTACTTTTTTTGTGCCGATCGACGATAAGCAGTGTGTTTAATTTGTCGTGAGTCAGTGTCAGTATCAAAATAATACAATATAAAACGACACTATGAGATAAAGCATGCATCCAATTTAGATAACCTTCAACGGTGGTTTCGTGTGGACAAAGTGAACCTCCAAATTGATTTAAAATGCGAGCAGGGTACGTTTAAAAGGCAGAGGGAAGAGAGAAAAGCGTGCGTCAAAGTAAGTTATGTAATATCTGAAAAAATTGCTAAAAAATCAAAAGCCTTCTTGGACGGCGAATGTGTGAAAGAGTGTCTCATCGTTGCTGGGGATATTCTGTGCCCAAATAATAAGGAAGTGTTTAAAAAAACGAGTTTGTCTGGGGTAACTCTAGCACGACGTGTCGAAGAACTTGCCAATGACACTGAAGGAACTTTAAAAAAAAACGGTCGTACGAATTTACGTCATATTCACTTGCTTTATATGAGACCACAGATGTGAAGGATACAGCACAACTGGCTATCTTTGTCCGTGGCAATGATCAACAATTCATTGTGACAGAAGAACTGTTAGCGCTCTTACCTATGAAGGGAACGACGAAAGGCACTGATATTCTTGAAGCCGAAAGAAAACGCTCCAGCGTTTCGACCTCAGTTTAACCAACCTCAAGGGTGTGGTAGCTGATGGTACTCCTGATATGGTGGGAAAGAACGAAGGGTTTGTTGCGCTGCTACGGAAAGAACCGGAACTAGAAGGAAACAATTTCGTCCATTACCACTGTTTAATCTACCAGCAGAATTTGTGCGCGAAAATTATTGGATTTGAGAATGTCATGAAAGTTATGACTGTCGTCAACATTATTAGGGCAAGAGAGTAGTATTGTAGTCACTTTGAACAAGATAAAGATCAAGATAAGATAAGGAATCGTGACGTGATTAGTTGTTGAGATGATGGTGTCATTGTGGGCGTGACGTCATGAGATTGGAATGTTATGAATTTCCCTGGGGGCATATGTGTCAGTGACGTGAGTTCTTGCGTTTTGGTTCGCGTATGGAATTATGGGTGATGGTAGAGATAAAAATTCTTGTTGTGATTGGTGGTGCACTTCTGACAAGATCAAGATCAAGATAAGATAAGGAATCGAGACGTGGGTGTTTGTTGTTATCAGATGAAGATAAGTAACGTCATTTGTTAGTTGTAAATAAGTGACGTTATTGTTTTGAATGGAAAAGGGTATAAGAAAAGGAATCGTGACGTGGATGTTTGTTTTTATAGAGTTGGAATGTTTGGAATTTCGCTGGGGCCCTAGTCTGTCAGGGACATCACGTGGTGTATTTAGTTCGCTTAAATCATTGTGGATAATATTTAGAGATAAGAATCGTGACGTTATGTGTTTGGAAATTTCTGGGGAACATATGTCTCTCTCTCTCTGTGATATGCCATGATATGTCATATGGTATTTTGTTTGGCTATGGAATTGTGGGCGATGTTTTTGAGATAAGATATCTTGGAATTTTCCCAGGGTGATACACAACCGTCACTGTCGTCATGGTTTGTGCTTGGTTGTCTGTAGATGGCTGTACTAATTTTCCAATACATTTTGGGGTATTTCTTTCCTGTTAAACGGTGGGAATTCTTTGAGTAGAGTCGTGATGGCGGGTGTGATTAGGTTTTTATGAATAATTTAATTATATATTGATGTCCCTCAAACACACACTTTTTTTCCACAGCTTATCCGTATTTTCTTCTATATTCATATTCGAATTCAAATTCATATTTTATTCATAATTCATCCGAATATTTTGATTTATCTAAATTAAGATCATAAAGTTCAATAAATAAATAAATAAATAAACAAATCGTGTGAATTAACAGCGATTTCAAAAGCGATCTTACTTAAACATACATAACACATCAACGACACTGTTTGTTCTTTTAAGTTTACATATTTATTTCACAGATATTACTTACAATGCAATATAAAGAAATAGGAATTTACAGATATCATCAATGCATATGGTGTTTTTCTTGTCGTAACATTTCTTTGATGAGACATGTTTGATTGTCTGATTGTGATACTGCTTCCCAGATGATTATGACAATTTCTGCGTACACTAATATTAGCAGTACTGCTATAAAAGCAAGCATCTGCCACTTTTGCGATGGTTCTTGATTTTCACCTGCAAAGAAAAAAAAATCATTGATAGTAATGGAAAAGTTAGCAGATTATTATAATCCTAATACAGTAGTTAGTTTTGGAAGTATCAAAGCTTTACAGAAACATACAAATTTGCCACATGAAACCATGAAAAGTTGGTCAGCAACACAGCCTACTTATGTGAGATATAAACCCATTAGAAGAAAGGTTAAACGCAGTCAAATCAAAGTCCCGACACTTTTACACTTTTCAATGTGATTTGGCAGATATGTTATCCCATGCAAAAGAGAATGGGGGTGTGTGTTCCCTTCTTGTATTGATTGTTTTTCCCGATTTGCGTGGGTTCGAACCCTGAAGAAGAAATCAGCAGACGCTGTTGTTAATGCTTTCGAGTCTATTTTTAAAGAGGAAGTGCCATGTTACCTAAACACTGATCAAGGAAAAGAGTTTTACAACAAGAAAGTTCGTGCATTATTTAAGAACCCTAATATTCCCATTTCTACACGACCAGGAGCGAAATCAAAGCACCCATTGCAGAAAGATTTATCAGAACATTGAAAACAAAGATCTACAAATGGATGACGTATACTAAAAGTAAAAGTTATACGAAGGTTTTGCCGACCCTTGTACATACTTATAACCTCACGCCACACCGCAGTATCGGTATGGCTCCTTCGGAAGTTAACCTTAACAACGAGGATCGTGTTTGGAAATATTTGTACAGAACCCAAGAGGATACTACCAAACCAAAATTTCAAGTAGGTGATAGTGTGGTTTTAAGTTATGATACCCACAAATTTAGAAAAGGGTATTGGGGTAACTGGACACGAGAATTGTTCACTATTGCTCAGGTTATTAATAGAAACTCTGTAGTATATAACGTTCGCAGTCGAGACGGAGAGATAGTGGAGGGAACTTTCTATGAACCTCAATGCAAAAGGCTGATATACCCAATGAACTTTCGGAAGACGTTTATCTAATCGAACAAGTACTTAAACACCACAAACAGAAAGGAAACCTTCAGTATTTTGTTAAGTGGCTCGGTTATCCCTCATCGTATAATTCTTGGGTTCGTAGCGAAGATATTTTACTTAACCTTTCCCAGTAACGCCAGTATGAAAATGTTTCCTACAAACACGCAAACGAAATTTCAAGTGGAATTACCACACGAGATCAGACTTAAAGGTAAATGGGAAGTTGCTCTTGCCGAAATTCATCTTCCTGGAGAATTTAATAACATCGATTCCGGTTACAATGAGTTTCATATGATACGTGTAGTTGGAGGAGGAGTCAACACTATCGACAACAACAATATCACAGGAAATAAAGTTTTCTAAAAGTCTAAAGAAGGATTTTACAAAGTGTACAAGATTCCCCATGGGAGTTACAATTCACCCTCTGAACTTCTTCAAGCAGTGTTTGATGTGAGTTCTGTGATTACTGGAAAAAAGAACACAAACAACACCATTTCTCTGACAGTCCTAAAAGATTACAACCTGTTGTTTTCCAAAACAACTCTTCTTTGAGAGAAAAATTATTCATTGTGCCCTTGCTTACATTTACAAAGACTACATTTCTGAGGACGCATTCCCTAATCTTCGCCGGCATGCTTTGAAGATGTGTGCTTTGTTAGGAAGCACATACTTATGTGAGCAGTTCTTCTCCAGAATGAAGCATGTGAAGCCCAAGACAAGAACTCAAATTACAGACCAACATCTCGAGAATACGCTCCGCATAGCGACTTCCAACATTGATGCCAACATCGACAAGCTGGTCAAGGAAAAACATTGCCAAGTTGCCCATTTACATTGTAAAAAAATGAATGTTTTGTTCGTTAAATTATCTTTTTTAGTATTGATAGCATTTACTTATCATGAACCCGACTCCTATCTACGCTCTTAAAGCTGAGCTTGTTTATTTTTATAGGATTTTATGCAAAGTATCAAATGCGCAGCGTTCCTTGTGAATCTGGAAAGCATCTTACAATTCTAAATACCGCAGTATAGCTTAGTGGCCGGTGGGCTTCATTGAAATTTTTAATGCGACCTGCACTGTCTGAAAGGTTGAAGACCCCTGCTTTAGGGAGACAGCCAGTGGCATTTCACCGGATTTAGATTATTTGCGACAAACAAGTCCCCATGGGTATTATGACCTAGTTTGAGTTAAACAGGATACTTGTGAACTACCCACGTGTATTGACAGTCATAAATCTACCAATGCTGTTTTTATAACAAAAGTCGATCACCAGGGAGTCAATTATTAGTTTAAGAGTGAATTTTCAGGTCAGCAGTGATAACTTTCGAAAGTTTTGTAAAATCTTTTAAATAGAATTTTACTGTTTAAATAATTTTCCAAAATGAGCGTTTGCTGAAAGAATAACCAATTAAATGGCAATTAAGTACCTATAGTCCGCGCGGTTAGCCTAGTGGCTTTGCGCTTCGCAACCATATGCCTAGGGAAGGAGTGCCCTAGGTTCGATTCCGTCGACGACGTGAGGAGCTTAAGGATCTTCCTCAACTAGTCAAGTTAGCCGATCTTAGGCGTGAACAGCAGGGTTTTTCCGCCAGTTTATCTCGGGTTTTTCATCCCGCAAACAGACAAACGGGCCTCGTAAACACGCAGGCTACAGACAAAAATGCATACTAACCCCCCCCCCCCCTCATTAGGAGTGCTCAACCAGTCCTAAGAGGCGGTCGAGGAACGGGGAGAACCCAATAAAATAAGTATAAAATAAGTACCTATAAAAAAAGCGAATAAAATAAGTACCTATACATAATAATTTCGAGCATTGAACTGTCAGAGGAGCCTGATTTCCCATTTCTTTAGTGTAAATATTGAAATAAAAAAGACAACGCTAGCTAACAAGGTATTCTGTTGTTTGCAGGCATAGTAGAGGATATTTTAAGGTACGTGATTGTTTCTATTGCTTCGTTGGTATTTCTTCATCGCATAGCCAGTAAAATGAAATAGTTCGTAAGATAAACACGTATTTTATTATTAGTGGAATGTATAAAGACGTATTTTGTTTACTCTGCCCTCGTTAATGTATCAGTTTATACGATAAAAGCTACCCTGTATTCTTTATTTACAACCTGCATTTCATGAGTGCTTTTTTAGACTATTCTTATTGCTGCAAGCATTTTATTTGTTACTTCTTTTTTTTTTTTGATAAGTGGCATCCACAATTCTCAACAAATATTTAGGCGCCCTTTCTCATTCGAGAGGTCTTGGTCAATGGAAACCATAACTTTGTCATACAAGTAAATCTTAGAGAGCCTTGTAGTACTATTTCCAAATGCATTTTTGGCACACCATTTTTCACCGCTCGCTGAATACAGACTGCAATTATAATTTTCTCCATAAAAAGCATTCCCCTGCGTGTGTGTGTATTGAGCGGGGGGGGGTACCGTACACACGCCACCATTAACACGTTTGCATCGGCCAGCTCTTAAACGAGATCAGCTCTGAAACGGATGTATTTGTGTCACGAAAGGTCAATTGGCCACGTGGCGTTAAACACATTAGGGCGCAATGGCCAACCAGGGATAGATCTAGTGGAACGAACTGCTGCATTCACACGCTAACAGAAAGGTGATAAAAACAACTCGGTAACAAAAGAATACAGAAATATAAGATATTGTTGGTCTTCCGCTATCAGGCCATTTGTCAATCAAAATGCCAAACGAAACAATTCGGTTTCTTTAGTACTTTTAGCGTAATTATATCTTGACAGCCATTTTCAGATCAATCGTGAACAACAAATGGAAATGTGGAAAACTGAAAAGTGCTCTATCCACAGAAAAAATCCAAATGCAACTGAAAGCATTTTTTTTTCTGTCTCAGAATATCCAAAAATCTAACCGTTCAGTTTGATTTTATTTCATTAATTACTTCCTATGTTCTTGGAATGAATCCAGTAACAGTTGGCCATAAATTAAACAGAATGCTACAATCAATTGGAAATCGTCTCCTTTGTGTCCCCCTCTCTCTCTCACACACACACACACACACACACACACACACACACACACACACACACACACACACACACACACACACACACACACACACACACACACGTTCATTGATTCATTCATTGTTTTCATCCACTCTGATAAAATAATGGTAGTGCCATGTTGGCTTGAACGATCTGGATTCAAATCTCATTTAGGATAAGAGTGACATTTACAATTTTTTAAACTAAAGATAAATTACATGGTCTTATTTGCAGGCAGAAGGTTTCACTCCTATAAAAGATAAACCGGCCAAAGGATGAGTGCAGTTAGCCATCAAAATACGTTCCCATCATGATGAATGTATTTTTCTTAGCTGCCTGTTCATAATCTTAAGAAACCAGTCTTGCTCTCTCTCTCTCTCTTCGATTTTAGTCATAAATATTTGCCATGCACAAATTTGGCTAATTTTTCTTTATGGCCAATATTTTCCATGTCTAAAAGACTAATAACGGTGTCTTATAGCTATTAACAGATTGATATCTACTTTTTATCACAACATCTATTAAATATGTACTGATTATCCTGCCTCTCTCGCAATTCTCTCCCATTGATATTTTTTTCCATTTTTGGGTGCATTCTTATTATTCCTCTTTGATTCTTGTCTAATGCTCTACAATGATGAAATCACAGAATATAAGAATAGATAGATTTGTATATATAATAATTAGTATGATTTACATGGATGTGTTTGTCTTAATAAAGTGACCAGTCAGTTACCCATAATAGATATATGTCATACATTTACACGATATTGAAGTATGTCCTGACCAATCAAGTGTCATCTTCATCTAGGATGAAGATGACACTTTTACTATTATGGACATTATGGTTTTTTTTATGCTTTCTACTGCATATTATGGACCTCTACGTGAGATCCATAATATGCAGTAGAAAGATAAGATGGTGAGGTTCCAATCTTTACCATCTCGCAGTTGGTATTCGTATCAAGGGACCGGTTTGCCTGCTTTTAAGAATGAAAAACCTGAGTTTCTGGAATAAAAAAACTCAACCGCCGTATGAGACCAACTAACTCACCTTTGAAAAGTCCTAATAAAGGTTCCTCGCGTCATGGACCACAGAACTCGAACCCAGGTCTCCAACGAAATGGCCTTCGTCTATACCGACTGATCTGTGGAGGTTCATTACAACATGGCGCGGTGCTTATTGGAAACCATTTCTTAGTTAATGAGGAATGCATAAGAGTGTCTTGTCTTTCTATTTATCCAATTCTAAACGTAATTCTTCTCCTCTTTTAAATTAGTATTTCATGCTAAGAAAGTTCCTTCAGAAGAAAACAAACTGATGATGTCATTTGTCAGTCCGAAATCACAAGTGGGATAAGTTATCCAAACCAGTTTGGAATTTCTTCTTCTCCAACATAACTTATTTCGAATAACGTAAGTATTTGTTTTGCGTTGGTCTTCTTTTATATTCTGAATTCCATTTGAGCACTTTATCTCGTTAAACTCTGTAGGTTACAAATTCGAAGCCTATTTAAATATATATCCGCATTTTTTTTTATCTTCTCGTATAAAATTACAAAGGGCAAGTGTGCACAAAAGAGCAAATAAATTACTAACTTTCTGGGTCTTGGGGGAGGGAAACGAAGGGGAAGTATTATTATTTAGTGTCGGTAAACGTAGTTGTATCCGTTCGTTTAGGATTGACTTTCCAACAATAAGGTTTATAGTTGCACTAAGAATAGCTCTGAACTCAAAAGAACTTCCTTTTGTAAGGGTACGCAAGAAAATATCCTTTTGTTCGCCTAAACTCTGCACCCGACCACTTCTAATGTGTTCCTCTTCTATCAGGACTTGTAAAGTTTCACGCTCGTCTTTCTCTTTGAAAGAAATCCTTTTTGTAAGATCGCTTGAGACCTTGTCGAACGCAGACAAAAATTGAACAGTAACGAAGTAAAAACGTGTGTCTCCAGCGGGGTTTACATCGTGATGAATGGGAACTAAGCCGGTTGTTGTGTAATTTCCAAGCAGAATCTGTGACACAAAGACACTTCGTGTATTATCTCTACTGCAGAAAGCAATCTTAGGATTTCCTTGTTCGTTTTGATGTATGCAAAAACTACGAAACAATGAACAGATCCAGTGCGTCCAGAATTACTTTTCCTTCTTATAAAATAATAGTCTCTTCTTCAAGAGTAACTTGGCAATTATCGAAAACATTATAGGAAACAAAAGCGTACGAGCTTTCTTAATTTTTTCTTGAAATTATCGGAACATTTCGTGTTTCGACATCTTTCAAGAGACAGTGTGTATGTGTGTGTGTGTGTGTGTGTGTGTGTGAGAGAGAGAGAGAGAGAGAGTACGCATCCTGAATTCTGTATGATCTCAGAAAACATTTACAATTATGAGCACCTTTGGTCAGCCTGATGTCGTTAACGGTAAATGATGTGAAACATAAGCAAAACATTCAATATATTCTTTTTCCCTACCAAATAAAAACTAAAATGGAGAAAATTCTGAAAAGTATTAGGGATTATTACATAGAACCACTACTATCAAGCTACAGATCACTAAAATTCTCGGTGTCTATCACTTTATGATTACCAGTAAGAAGGAGCTCCATCTTGTCGAGATAAAAATGTGTTTCCAAGGTTTCTCTTTTAATCAGTCTCCATTGCACTTAGCGTATGATGGCACAATGGTCGCGATGTCCATACGAGCTGGCACTGCACCATATTATAAACCCAATATAAAGCTATTGTTTATAATATATTTATGTCTGTCGATTGTGTGTGTTCTCCTGGTTGGTTTGCCTGTTTTTAGGATGAAAAAGCAGAGAGGTGGTAGGGTTTTCGGAAGAAAAATCTGCGACCTAAGTATTAGACCCGCTAACTCACCTCCAGTTGAAAAGTCCTCCATTTGGACTTTTGAATTCTAACCCAGGTCTTTTCAACCCAGAGGGGTATCGTCGAAACTTACTGAGCTACGGAGGTTCTCCACTGCGCTGAAGCGTCAATATACAGTATGCACCTGGCTGAGAAGTTTGAAGTAAATATCTGAAGTAACCAGTTCTTCAGATATTTAACTAACTTGCATTGATAGCTGCGTTTCTTAGTACTGTATTTCATTCCCCTTAGGTAAAACTTTTCTTTATTAATGTTTCCAATTTAGCAAGAAAACTAAAAAATGATTTTGTGAGTTTTTTAAAAAACGGCGTAGTAAAAATTTTGGCCAGTGATATTAATATTCAAGTCCTCCTAAACTAAATAACATAAAAATATTAAATAATAATTAAAATAATAAGTAAGGTTAGTTATAACATAGTATAAACGACTTTGCAATGTATCTGCAAGAAGCAAGTGCTTCAGTGAACCGAAAGGCAATAAGAAGGAAACTGTTTGCTGTAATGAGTGCAATCGCTTCCCTAATCAGGAATGCTAATCACTCTTAGGGTATAAAAAGAAATGTAAACACTTCCTTCATTTTAAACCCTTTTTATGTCACATGGTCGCACTGCTTTATCTGCTTTCAGGATCTACCGGCACTAGAAAATGCATGTCCTCTCTCTTTTACTAATAACTTTCCTTATATAAGAAAGATTTAGTCGTTCGTACCATCAATTTACAAAAAGAGTAAATCTCTCCTTCAAATAAACGCCGGGGAGGGATGTGACTGACGTCCCCTCCATTGAAGAAGGAGTGGTGTACGTTCTTTTATTAGCACGCCTTTCGGTTTTTAATATATTTTCGTATTAATCACCTGCATTGACTTAGTGTAGTATTCAACAATAAATGAAGGCTTGGAACTCTTGTATGAGAGAATGACGTAATCTCAGACTATAATATTATATAATCTCAGAAATATATAATGACTCTAGACGTGGGGAGTAAAAACGAATTCAATACTGAACGAATCAATGCCGTTTCTAAGATTAATTGTCAACCTCGAAGTTTTTTCTCTTCTCAAACAGCAGAATCTGCACAAAATTTACTAAATTTAGAGTTCTGCTTATCGAAAAGAAATGGTGCCTAACCGAATTTGAATTTAAAATCATGTTACCTAAAAGAATGGAGGTTCTTTCCCCTTTGAATTCAAAACAGCTCTATCGCCAAGTGTTCATTTGAATTTCAAATTATTAGACCTGAATACGGCAAGAGTTCAGTTAAAATAGATTTCTGTGAAAACACAAATCTACCTTTCCATTCATATGGAGAGAGCCTGAGTGGATCATTTAATGTGTGCGAGTCGGTTTGCTTAGACAGACTTTGGAGGTTCCATTCCCCCACTGTTCTGCTGAATTTAAATCTACAGCGCCACCGTTCCTCTGCATGAGCGCTTAATAAACATTTCCATCACAAGTGACATGTAGGGAACACTAACACAAGAGATTAGTTGATATCCATGCGCGTCTAACCTTGTTTCCCATATCGTATTAAGAATTTGCAAATGTAAATATGGCGTAATATGCATTCTCTATGCATATATTATCTTTGGAATTCTGTCATATGCAGCTGTGTGTTGGGAGTAATTTCTTTGAGTAAAAGGAAATACAAAGTCAAGAACGCAACCATACAAAGGACATGCAAAGATCAGTTCTGCTTTGATTTTGTCTCGGTGTTTCTGAGATTGTACTGTGTGTGTGTGTGTGTGTGTGTGTGTGTGTGTGCGTGCGTGCGTGCGTGCGTGCGCGCGCGCTTAAAAAATCAGACGCACCCGTATTTTGAAGAAAAGCAAAGAAAGGCGAATGTCTTTAATAATCATAAAGAGCTTGGAATGAAATATTACTTCAATCATTTAACTACCTATGTGAAGAGTTGCCGCCTCTCAAGGTATTACACTGAAGTAGTGCATTCAACAGCAACTCGCGGCAAAGATAGATCAAGTTCGGTATTGTAGTATTAATATGAGTTCATATTAACGACGTTATATATTAAATATAACTAAGTAAATCTTATTTATACATATATATATATATATATATAAATTATCTCTTGAAACATTAAATAATTATTTGCATAGCTTTAGAACATAATCAAATTTTACAAGATTTATTATTACACCATTTTTATATTAATATATAGTATACATTTTATGGAGGGAAGTATTTTTAATCGACTGTTTCGGTGAATTTAATCCACCGTGAGATGCGGTGATTAATAATATCCTTGGCGGGTAATAGACAGCAATGCTGTAGCCAATGAAGTGCTAACTGAGGCTCAGCTATTGCTGTTACCCTCCTGTCATGATCAGAGCTTTAATAGCTCAATAACACCTTATCCCTACACTGTCCTCTACAGACAACGGGGAAGATGAAAAGCATTCTTGCTTCGCCCCTTTAAGCCAGTCCTTATAAGGATAAGGAATCGACCGTTTCAAACCCAACGGAAAATCCTCGCTAGAGTTCCTCAAGGATCGCTGCTGGCCCCGATCCTGTTCAACATCTATATGGCAGACATCCCTCAAAATCCTCTCACACCCACCATTGCCCTTTATACAGATGACACGGCTATACTAGCAAGATCCCATCAACCACATCTCGTAATCAAAACTACAAGACACCATCCTGAATCTAGAAAAATGGTTTACAGACTAGCGACTACAATTAAACCCCCAGAAAAGCTCAACGATAATCTTCACAAGAAGATGAGCATCCCCCCAAAGGAGACATCACCCTGTTCAACTCTAAAATGGCCTGGAAAACTGAAACAAAATACCTCAGAATACTTCTCGACAAACGATTATGCTTCAACAGCCACATCAAGAGCACATGTACCAAAGTTTCAAACGTTATCGCCCAGCTGTACCCCTTGATCAACAAACATAGCAAACTAAACACAAGAAACAAAATTCTAATCTATGAGACAGTGATCCGTCCCACAATTATATACGCCTCCCCAGCCTGGAGCCATACCTCCAAGACAAACATCCTCAATCTACAAAGACTACAGAACAAGTGCCTGTCAATGATCTTGGACGCCCTGTGGTTCATCAGGAACGCCCAGAGCCACGGGAACATAAATATCCCATACATCTCTCGACTGCTACGCTCCCTAGCAGAAAAATTCTTTATGAAGACATCTGCGCATCCAAATCAACTAATACAACAAGCCGGAAACAATGACGATAATGACCACTTGAAACATAAAAGACCGAAAGCCATCCTAACACTCAACGACGTGTAACCACTTCTGCCCACTCAGGGCGAGCTAAAATAGCTCACAAATCTCTCCCATCCCTGCTCCCGAAACAGACAACAGGGAATATAAAAAGCGTCAAGAGTCACCCTCTGCGCCATATATGTCCTGCGTCAATCGACCGTGAGATGCAGTGATTAATACCCTTGGAGGGTAATGGATGGCAGTGCTGTAGCCAATGAAGTTCTAACTGAGGCTCGGCTATTGCTGTTACCCTCCTGCCATGATCAGAGCTTTAATAGCGCAATAACACCTTATCCCTACACTGTCCTCTACATATAACGGGGAAGATTAAAAGCATTCTTGCTTCGTGCCATTAAGCCAGTCCTTATGAGGACAATTGAAGATTTGCACAGTTGCGTGCAATTAATTAATATTCATCAGGATATTTTTTTGGCTTTTTTTTTATATTTTTATTTTGGCGTTTGGCTAAGAGAATGAAAAAAAAAAGGACGTACAAGATGTATAGAATAATACAATAGTGCGAAATGACATTATAGTAATATAAAAATATATAAATAAGCATAACATTAAAGTTGAATGTCTAAGTTCGACTGCAAATCTACAGCATCATTAGAAACTGTTATAAAGTCAGTTACAGGTCCCATGTAGACTCTGTGAGGAGAGTCAAACGGGATATGTTGTATAGTTCGGTTATCTTCACCACGGTCACAAGATGAGTTTAGTCTTATTCCCCAAGTTAACAAGGAAGCTCAGCACCTACCATGATTGGTACGAACTCTATTTAGGGGGGTCCATATTTTTCGAGGTCGGTCGAACCCAGATGGAGGGCTGTTTGAGTTAAAGACATTCTGCCAGATTTCTGGGGCTTGGGCAGTCCATTGCGTGTGCTATGCTGTTGTAGCATCATAGCCCTCAGTGACAAGTCCTTGCGCCATTATAATAGCCGGGTAAGCCTGTTTGATGTAAAGCTGTCAATATCAGAGTGTATAGGAAGCAGAGGATTCCGGTAAATTTTGTTATATTCACGAACCAAGTTGTCTTGGCGTCATAGTTTTGGCGGTTATATGTGGCTCAGAACTGGTAGCCAGTATGATGGAGTAGTCTTTATTGTTCCAGAAAAGATACGCATTGTCTGATTTGGGATGGTATCAATTACTTTAACGTGTGCGCTGTTTATCCAGACAGCTGAGCGGTATTCAGTAGTTGAGTAGACGAGACCCATAGCAGATGTCCTTAATGTGGGAGCACAAGCCCCCCCCCCCAGGCTGTTCCGGCAAGTTTATGCAGTATGTTATTTCTAGTTCTGAGTTTGCCAGCAATATTGGACAGATGTCGATTAAAGGAGAGAGTTCTGTCCAGGGTCATGCCCAGATACTTTAGATTAAAATCGTATGGTAGTAGGATTAATGGCATTCTTAAGATGTCACGTGCCATGCTATTGTATTGCTCTAGAGAGAGGTTTTACCATAAAAGAAAATGCATGTTACTGCACTTATATAATCTTTTTTCACAGACATATAAATACATACATTATACGTACTTATATGCTATATTTATATTTAATCTTAAATTATTCTATATTTCTATTTACATTTAATATATACGAGGGTGGTCTGAAAGGTTCTCAGCCTCGACCATATATGGAAACACTATCGGCAAGATTTTTTTTTCTAACTTGTAGCATCTGTCATAAACATCCTTGTAAAATTGTAAGTCATTCTATCAAGTAGTTTGTTTTATACAGCTGTCTGAAACAAACGTGTTGTCTGTATCCCTTGAAATGGATAAAATTGAGTATCGTGCGGTTAAAAAATTCTTTGTAAAAGATGGTTTAACGCCAAAAGAAATTCAATCGAAGTTCATAAAAGTTTATGGGCACTCTTCTCCTTCGTTTTAGACAATTAAGAAATGGGCTGCCGAGTTTAAACGTGGCCGTACCAACCTTGAAGATGATCCACGTGAAGGACGTCCAAAAAGTGTAACAATACCAGAAATCATTGATCAATTGCACGTTATGGTATTAGATGACCAGCGAGTCAAATTGCGTGAAATTGCTGAGACTATAGGCATTTCAAATTAACGTGAAGGATATATTTTTCACGAAGAATTGCAAATGAAAAATCTTTGCGCAAGATGAGTGCCGCGCTTGCTCACAGCAGATCAAAAACACACTCGCATGAAAATCTCTGAACAGTACAGTATGTGGAGCGTTTTAACAAGAATAAAATTGATTTTATGAGTCGATTTATTACTATGGATGAGAATTGGATTCGCCATTACACACCAGAATCCAAACAGCAGTCAAAACAGTGGACAGAAGCTGGTTGTTCAGCGCCAAAGAAGACAATGCCGGTTCTATCAGCAGGAAAGGTCATGGCATCGGTGTTTGGGGATGCTAAAGGCATTTTGTTTATTAATTATCTTGAAAAGGGTAAAACAATAACCGGGAAATCTTATTCCCTTTTAACCAGACTAGACGAAAAACTCTGAGAGAAAAGACCCGGTTGGCAGAAGAAAAACTCATGTTCATCAGGACAATGCACCTGCCCGCAAAGGCGTTTTGGCAATGGGAAAATTAAGGGATCTGCACTATGAATTGTTGGCACATCCACCCTGTTCCCCAGATTTGGCTCCCTATGACTTCTATCTCTTCCCAAAACTAAAACTCCTCGTTGGTCAGCGTTTTTCTTCAAATCAAGAGGTGATTGCAGCTGTAGAGGGGTATTTTTCAGATCTTACTGAGAACCACTACAAGGACGGGATAATTGCTCTGCAGCACACTGGAATAAATGTATTAGTCTTAAGGGGGGATTATGTTGAAAAATAAAAATAATTTTGAAATTATGAAATTATAAATTCGCTTTTTCATTGTCAGGGCGAGTACTTTTCAGACCACTCTCGTGTATATATATATATAGAAAGTATTTTTTACTTGGGTATAGTTATGTTAAAGATACCAAGCAATTTTAAACCTGGTTTTACTCCATTTTTCCCAAGTGAGCAAACAGACAAAATGTCAAGTTTGCGCCTGCAATTTATGCAAGACTAGCTGATCCCACAGGCAGTGCAAGACCAAGGCAACTCGTGGTAGACGTGGAGCAAGCTCTGCTCATTAATCTTAATATTTACCCTTAATGCCAAAACACATCTCCAAGAAGGGGATGTATGATGTTTTGTATTAAAGGCAAGGGGCCACTACCCAGACCGGTTTCGACCTTTATTGAGGTCTCATCAGTGGGGAGCCAGGCTAGAAATACCAAGATTTAGTAATGCAGAGCTTGTAAGTATTTTACCAAAACGAGTTACCATAAGGTGTTATAACCTTATTAAATAAAAATCTCAGGAGGAGATATATATATATATATATATATATATATCTCCTCCTGAGATTTTTATATATATATATATATAAAAGAGATATATATATGAGATATATATATATCTCATATATATATATAAAAGAGATATATATATGATATATATATATATATATATATATATATATATATATATATATATATATATATATATATATATATATATATATATATATATATATATATATATATATATATATATATATATATATATACGAGGGTGGTCTGAAAGGTTCTCAGCCTCGACCATATATGGAAACACTATCGGCAATTTTTTTTTTTCTAACTTGTAGCATCTGTCATAAGCATCCTTGTAAAATTGTAAGTCGTTCTTGGTATCTTTAACAAGTCAAGTTTGCGCCTGCAAGTGATGCAAGTCTAGCTGACCCTGCACGTAGTGCAAGACCAAGGCAACTCATGGTAAAAGTAGAACAAGCTCTGATCACTAATCTTAATATTTACCCTTGATGCAAAGCACATCTCCTGGAGGAGATGTATGATGCTTTGTATTAAAGACAAGGGAGAGTCTCCGTAGCTCAATCGGTATAGACGAAGACCTTTGGTCGGAAAGACCTGGTCTCTTTCGACTAAGCGTGAGTTAACCGGTCTCATACGGAGATAGAGAGGTTTTTCTCACGGTAACTCCGATTTTCAATCCCTCAAAACAGGCAAACCGGTCCCATGAACACACAAGGCTACAGTCATACTACGGAATATATTGAATATACTACTACAAGGAGGGCAATGAGATTATCTTCCTAATATGGTGGCATACAGCTACCCCGCACCAGCCTTATGGCTGAGAGAATAGGATAGGATATATATATATATATATTATATATATATATATATTTATATTAATTAGTTTAGTAAAATATCTTGCGTTTCGTTTCAAAAACCTTCACGTGGTGGCTCTTTGGACTAGGAAGCATGGCCTAATATATCGTATATAGTAGGCTACTGAAGCTAACATATATAATATATATATATCCCATCTTCGTTTTCGTGTTAGCCTCAGTAGCCTACTAACATGGGTTCTTAGAAAACTGATTACTGGGAGGTTAATCCTATCGGCATTGTCTATTATGTCTGTCAATTTGTCGGATCTTCTGGCTGGTTTTATTGGATGAAAAAAATCCTGGCTCGTCACACCGGTAAGTTATTCGGCCTCACAGCCTGTGAGAGCGAATAGCTCACCTCCATTTGAAAAGCCATGACTAAACTTCTTTGCATTGTACATATATCTGTACAATGCAAAGAGATCTTCGATCTTCCTAAGCGAAGGTCATCGTCGATATTATATGAACTGAGCAACGAAGGCTCTACACACACACACACACACACACACACACACACACACACACACACACACACACACACACACACACACACACACACACACACACACACACACACACACACACACACACACACACACACACACACACACACACACACACACACACACACACACACACACACACCAGCCAATGAATTAGAAACTTATTTAATACCGTGTTGGACTCAGCACATATATGGTTCAGCATAGATTTGGCACAGTTAGATTGCATCTGCGTCTACAACATACCAGTCGTTCCCAGACAGTTTTGAACTGGCCCATATTTTATGGAAGAGGACTTTGCTCCGAATCTGTTTTTCTAACATGTTCCATGCGTTCTCAATGGGGGTTCAGATCCGGGCTTTGTGGTGGACAGGAAAAATGGTGGAAGTGGCATGCTCGCTGAACCACTGCTGAACAATTCTTGCGCGATGGGCAGTAGCATTGCCGTCCATGAAACAACCGTCACCTGCTGGATAAAAAGTCCACATTGCGGGATGGACTTGATCGCCAACAATGTTCAGATATTCTTTGGAGGACACACGATCTTCCAGCAATATCACAGGAATCATTCCGTACTAACAGAATATGCGCCACTCCATGTCACAACCTCCAGAAGCTTGAGTTGTGCTTTGAGGCAAGCTGGATTCAATGTTCAATAGGGAATCTGCCAAACTCTCTGTTATCGTCAGTACAGAACAAGGTGTACCGTGATTATTGGACTACATAACTTTTTCCAGTCTTCCAGTGTCCAGTCACACTGTTGCTGACACCAGTGTGACTGGTGTTAGCAACAGTGTCAGCAACCTACAAAATGAGCCCTTTATCGAACTCTGTGCAATCCTTTGTTTATCCATTGTAATCAACACTATTGACGATTACTGACCACCAGTTGCCAAGAGTGCATGTAGAACGCACGTGATGAATTATTTTGCTAAACCTTTCCTTTCGCACTCTGCTTAAGTGACCGTCTACCTTAGATTAGCTCTTCTAATCAGTACAGTAACTTAAACTGTATGAGTCAAGTTCCTTCCTAAAATCTTCATTTTAATATAAGTTTCATATCCATGTCATCTGTTTAATTCCCTCATATCTGTGGTCTCTCTCCAGTCTTTTATCAAGTGTTTTATTGACCATACAGTAGCTAGTTTATGATCCAATAATTTTTCTCTTATTCTATATAAACGTATTCAACTGGCTCCAGCAAACTATCTTTGCTTATTGGATTGTCTGTTTATATATTTAACTTGCATCTTCATTAAATATTTTGCCTAAATAGCTGAACTATTTTACTATTTTACTTGTTCTACAGGTTCTCCATTCAGAATGCCTCCTGAATTTTCTACGTTCTTGCCTATTTTCATAGGTTTGGTCTCTTATTGCTGATTTTCAAATTTGTTACAGCTGTTATTCAATTTACGCAGGGGATCTTGCAGAGTTATACTGGATTTAGGAGCCAGATCTTTGCTTTATGCTTCATCTGCATAAAGCAAAGATCTGGAGTTCTACTCCAGTCAATCGGAATTCGACCTCCTGATCAGGTGCTATAAATTTTGAAGACAGACAGACACCATCTAATTCAATTGAGTATTTCTGGTCAAGTATCATTTTATTCGGTATGCTTTTCCACATTTCAGTATTTTGACAGTTTTTTGCTACTTCAAGTATCGATAATGTACTAATGATTGCATTCCACTTGAATGTTTTCTGTCACTGCTAGTTTCATTTAACAGTCTTTCAAAATAATTACTGTACTGTACATATCCAGAATGTCTTTAGTTTCAGTTTTCATGTTGCCTCAAGTATTCGATTCCTTTTATTCTCTTCTGCATCTCTTTCTAATTTTTTCAAGATCCTCCATAGCATTTTCCTATTTTCTGATATTTTTCTTCTGTATTCATAACAAAGTACTTGTAATGACTTTTGATTTTAAGTATTATAAATTGCTAGTAGTGCAAGCGTGTTATTTCCGGTGCCGTTTGTATGTGCTATAAAATCAATACGAATAGTATCGATGAAAGGTCTTAAGGCTGAATATTAAATTTAACCACTTAGATTAGTAATATTTAACATTTTAACACAATTGGAAGATTCATCTTAATTTTAAACGTATTTTACTAAATATTACCTAAATTACTAAATTATGGTCATGAATAGGGGTGCATGCGTGTCCCAGTAGAAATGACGTTTCCTTCCATTATGCTATGCTGCCCAAAGAAAGGCCATTATAGGATCTACTAAAGGAAATTTTTCTAGACTTTCTTCGGTCAGTTCCCAAATTGATCGATCTTGGACACAAGCAAGTAGGATTTTACTTCCAGAAAGTCTTGGTTTCAACTTGAGAACTCAAAATAATGGACCGTATAATTCATAATATTGCAGTATGTTACTAGTGCTAGCGATTTAGGGACACTAGATGACGCTGTCATATACTCTCTCTCTCTCTCTCTCTCTCCACTCTGAAAAGCCTTGAATCATTTGATAGCTTGCGTTAACTATCAGTGGAGACTTGGGGATGTATTTATTTATTTTATGCACATGAATCCAACATTGTGGGAATCATGAATATGCATGTTTCCTTTTTTTGATAATCAGAGAAACTTCGTGCCTTCCTTCAAACTTGTCTTCCATAATATAATTACATTTAAATATCAAAATAAATGAAATAAAAACAAAACAAAACAAATGTTTTGTAAATTTGGTCATCAAATTCTTTTCGCAATCAAACATAAATTTATGTTTTCATTTCTCTGAAAGATAGCGAAAAGCAGTCTCGTTTTTCTGGAACAAACAGATAGGATTTCTAGTGGCAACCGTCTTGTTTGCCACTAAGAACAACTTAAATAATAGGTATTGTGATGAATTTGCGACAAACAATTATACTTCGGAATGAACACAACAAAAATAATTTCTCATTTCTATTTAACAAACGCATATAATATCGTGTTTTTTATATTTTTATTATTATTATTTTAACATCACATACCGCCACACTGAAATCCTGATTATCTACCCCAGTGGTACAGGGATAGACGGCTAAGAACCTATTTTACATTCACCTTTCAATCGTCACTAAAACCAATAATAATTCCCGATACGTACTATTATATTTTAAACATAAGTAAATCAAGAATAAATACGCAATTAAAACTATATCCATCAGGTGACCTGAACTTTTATAGTCTTTTCAGAAAACCTTGATCCAAGGGCTGAAAGTTCGATATTAAACCCAAAATATCTGTCCATCTTGTTTTGTTTCGCTGTTGTACGAGATATTAAAAGAAAAATTAATATAATCCAACATTATTGCGTTTTTCTACTGAGTTCTCTTAAACCACAACGCAATATCCGGTATTTCAATTAGCTTTCAGTAATTGAAATTACGAACGTACATTGAACGAGAAGTGAAAATCTGACAATGTGTTTATAATAAATTGTACAACTGTTGTAATGAGGAGAAAAAGAGTAATATAGTGGGGGATGGAGTATGTGAATACAGTCTTAGTGAAAAACTACAGCTGAAAACGGAAGAAGTAGACTTGAAGTGGTACTTTGGAGGCGTAAAGACCATACAGGGATGCAGTGAGTACAAACACATACGAACGCGATTGGTGTCAAGGGACGAAATGGGCAATTCGAAAGAGGAAATGGAACGAAAAAAAAAGAAGAAACGATTTTGAGGAAGAATGCTCCTATGGGACACTTCAGGAAGCGGAAAAGAGCACGTGGAAGGTGATAATGATCTTGATAGTCTGGTAATAATCTTCCGTGTCTCTATTAAAACGAAATTTCACCTTCACACCCTTCCTGTGACGCTATCTTGAGTGCTATAGCGAAGAAATCGCAGGTACAACTGGGTTTAGAAACATAGGCTGTTGTCAGCCAGATTTGGTTTTGTATGAATTAATAAGATTGTTTAAAGTCGCAGTGTTGAGGGAATAGAGTTTTTTTTATATATATATATAACTCCTATTTTTTTGTAAATAAAATTGCATGAAATATGCGACTAAAACGGGCATTTTCGTCAATCCAAGCTCTTTCTCTCAAAACAAGAGAACGCAGAACTGTTTCAGCACGCGTGCGCACGCACGCACGCACGCACACACACACACACACACACACACACACACACACACACACACACACACACACACACACACACACACACACACACACACACACACACACACACACACACACACACACACACACACACACTCTTAATGATTCAATGTATCATGATCAACATGTGATTTTCCTAACAGGTTAAATGGTGCTTCTATTATCTCTATCCATTACTTAACTCCCTATCAGAAACTATTTGAACACATTCTCATTTGTATTTATAACTAAATATTAAATGTTTTAAACGCTGCCAAAAATTCAGAAGTTAATATAAACTAATTGGCGAGTGCGATCTTGATTGTTGTTATTCTGAAATAATACCAATTATTTCATCACGTAACGCCCTCTGCTAATAATTAGCTCCACCCAAGTGCTATACAGAAGGTTGCATGTATTAGCTAAGGTAATTGAACCTGACTCTCATTAGTGATACTTTAAACGACTGTGACGTCATAAGTGTAGTGTATTTAGACTGAATTATGACGATTTAGTATATCCAGCTTGTTCTACAATTATCTAAGTTGGTTTACCTAATTATATTAGTCAGAATAATTTGGAATAAAGCACTGTAAGCTAATTTTTGAATTTTCACTTAGTAGAGTATAATGGCAGCAGTGCCCAGACAATTTTTAAAGCCCATTTTTCGCAATGCTATTTTTCATATCTCTCAACAACTTTTGTAGTTTATCAGGAAAGGTTTTGACAGCCCATCCATGTTTGAATCGTTTTGTAATTGCCTTTCTCTGCTAGTTTAAATCCATTTGCATTTCAACTCTGGGCTTCGGTAGCGTAGTCGGAAGGACTCACATCCTTTCTCTAAAAAAATAAATAAATAAAATGTGAGTTTTACCCTAGATTCTTCTCAAAGAAAACTTGCTTAATGAGTTGTAGACCACGGTAGTAAAGATTTAGAAAAGGTTTTTTTTTTTTCGACCTGAAATTTGACGTTTTTCTCCTATAGATCACTATGCCAGAGTGGAATTTGAATTTATAGCCTATGGCTTGGTTAAAACAGACTCGGCAAAAGAAGTCGGATAACTTAGCACCTGCTGCTGCATTATTTGTGTCTTAGTGTTGTGTGTGTATCGCATATGAACTACTTTAGAGTTTGGAAAGGTATATGAACTATAAGTATTACGAAGATATTTTTTGAACAGCCGGGAATTTAATGTATTAAAAGTGAATAAGCGCGCGCGGTATTCCTACACTGAATCGCTTGAAAAAGGAAGCCTTTGCTTTGATATCGTAGAAAAGGTAGGCCAACAGAGGAGATTTATCAAAGACCAGAGAGCTTGCTTTTGTCGGCTGCATTAAGTAGCATCATGAGTGCTCTGTACAAGCCACGACTTAAAGGATTAAAATGGGGCAGTTGAAACGTGTCTTTTCCATCGACTTAAATAAACGTGGAATGGCCGGGAGGCGTTTAGAGTGATCCAGAAAGATTTGAATGAGGTTTCATGAAAAGGGATTTTAAGTTCGAAGGGTTCTGTATTGAGACATGAAAGTTGGCCGAGTTTTACGCGCACTATAATACATGCCAGTATAGTAAGGTAGTCTTCATAAATATTAATCCTATAAATTAGCGACACGCTTGGAGGAAATGCAGGGAATGTAAACCCATTACTTGCGTAATACTCATTCAGCCTCCTTGAGCTTCCCGAAAATTCACGGAGAATTTGTATTGCATAATAGTACACTTTCCATTATGAGCTTAAGTCGCTCTCTGATTAATGATATCACTAATAGTCATTATATGGGACACTTCTCTCTACGAATGGAAAAGACTGGGGTTCGATTCACGTCATGATGAGAGAAATCATTAAAATTGGCTTTTTCAATTCAAGGCTAGTTAGTCAATCTTATACGGGTTTTTATTCCCGGAAATTCACATATTTTTTTCTTTCCCAAGAAAATCGCCTTACTCGCCCATATTGACCTCAAGGCCGTTGTGTCATCATATGTTAAATAAATTGGAATAAAACAGAAACCTTTTGTTGTAGTTAGATACGTGAAAAGGGATCTGTCATTTGTGTACAAAAATAGTCCAGGATGTTTTTCCCCCTTGAAACTTGAATTTCAGGAAAGAAAATTCCAGACACCACCGCACGAGACTAGCCAACTCACCTTCACCCTTCACAATTTTTATCAATGTTATTCACATCCTAGACATGATTCAACTCGACATCATTCCAATATAAAGTCACATCCCATTGAATTCTAAATTCAGTGTATTCTATAGCTACTCTAGTGCAAAGTTCTTTATCCGTAAACAGAATATTAGTGAGTATTTCATAATTAAAGAGAAAAATGACCTCGATCCAAACTTATTAGATATTGTTTATCCCAGTGAGGTGTCCACCAATCTATCTTCAGTGCATGCAATGTACTTCGGATTTCTCCTTTGTACTACTCAAAATGATTGTCAAAGATGAATGTTGTATTGATGTGTTTAAACCGCTCATGAAAGCCCTGCTTCCATGACCAAGGAAACAATGTTAATTGTTTTATTGGTCATGGAAGACTAGAATCCAATTTAAAGTCTGTACAGCCGTATCGTATCATTCACTTTCCATGATTACTATTGTTTCTTATTATAGGTATAATACTCACTTTACCGGATGGAAAATGGATATTCAGTTCTACTTGTCTGTTTAGTATTACTGTGCCCCACCACTCTGTTCCAGGGCTAAATGTGAAAAGCCAATCCTCAATCCTCCCACCAATTCCACATATTAAACACAAATTGTTTTGTGTGTGTGTGTGTGTGTGTGTGTGTGTGTGTGTGTGTGTGTGTGTGTGTGTGTGTGTGTGTGTGTGTGTGTGTGTGTGTGTGTGTGTGTGTGTGTTCTGCAGCCATGTCTGTTCGTCTGTGGGCAAGAAATCTTCGATTTTATGGGAAGAGGAAAAAAAAAACACTGCTACTTCTACAAGAAATCAGCTATCTCCTTTAGTTGAAATTTTATAAAGGTTCATTACACTCTGACAGTATCTGAACTCAGGCGTTTTCCAACCAAAGGCCCAATGTCGTGTCGTCATTCTGCATGCCCTACAGGCGCTATGAGGCCGAACATATTCCATTAGACATATTTAATCGATGGATAGAAGGCTAAAATGTTGGTGAGATTTTTCCTTCCTAGCGGGGGGGGGGAGCTGTCAACGTAAATCAGACATGGGGAAAAAATGACGTATAAGATATTCATCGTATTCTAGCTCCTGCTGTCTCAGCACCTCAAAGTTGAGCAGTAGTTTAAAGAATTAAAGCTAACAAGTAGGTAGTGGCAACTAATAACGAACTGTCGGACTCTGTAAAAATGGAAAGAATATAATTGGAACGAATTAATCTTGTCACGGGAACAACAGGCCGCCAATGGACTGAAGAAGAAGAAGAAGAAGAAGGGGAAAAAAAGAGAAAGAAAGAAAATGTCAGTAAATGAAGTAGGCTGAAACTTTCAAATTAAAAAAAAAGAAGCATTTATAAAAAATGAATTAACTTCTTGCGAAAGTTCAATGACCTTTACAATACAACCAAGTAATAACTACATATCACTAATTTGCTGTACAATCATAAATTTCCGAGATAATAATGCATAATACTGCTTAAATATCAAAGCATATTGAATTTATCCTTAGGAGTTGGCTACAGTTCCGAAATAATATGGCTTTATTTGATTAGATGGTTCATATTATAAATGATTCTGTAAAGTGTCCGAGTGAATTTTTTTCATACAATAATATAAAATTCATGATAAAATAAATAGTGAATCTATGTTTTTGGTTTAATTTTAAATAATGGTAATAAATAAAGATATTATAAATAATTCTCCTTAATAAATACTAATATTTACGCAGATATTGTGAACAGTATCTGCAATTTAGGCGGTAGTTGAATTGCATCTCCCAGTTTGAGATGATTGACTGATTTTTCCTTTGATTTTTACAGGGTAGTTCACTATTGCTTTCCCCAACCTTTCAATTTTATCCGGGCTCGGGACCGGCATATGGCTGGGCCTATTCATAACTGTAATCCGTGTGTGTTCAAGGGCCGGTTTGCCTGTTCTGGTAAACGAAAAACCCGAGTTTCCGGGTGAATCCCCCCTACTTCCGTAAGAGACCGGGTAACTCACCTTTAGTCGAAAGAAATCAGGTAAAGGTTCCACACGTCGCTGACGGGAATCGACCCAAGTCTTTCCGACCAAAGGACTTCGTCTATACTGACTGAGCTACAGAGGCTCTCGATTTGAGATCCCCCTGCTTATTGAAGGTTTGAAGTGATTTGAAAAAAATTAAAACGTGATTTACATTGAGACACTGTATAAACACCCATGAATTATAAAATTTATCCAACCGTATTTGATTTAATTACATAAACAAATAAATGAGGACACGTATTCGTTCAATTTTTTATTACCGTATGGCACATAAATAAGAGTTAAGACGTCAAAGGTTTGCGTATTCAAACCAAAAGGATTAACACAATAGTACATTAAGCTAAAGGAAATACAACAATCCAATCAAATGATTTACAAGACTACTGAACAGTGAATGAAAATATTATTATAATAACAAACTGTTATACTTCGGATCTGAGTTATTTAAATGACTCCTAACAGCGTGAATTGTCCCTAAATCGGGAAGTATTCTTCCGAACAAAACAGTGCAATGCTTATTTATAAAAATAATGTGTAATTGAAAGAAAAAAAATAAAAAATACAGTTGAGATTCGCAGTGCATATGATTTATCATTCTTCCATCTGATAGACTGTAAACGTCAAGAATCTTCTCTTAAGGGTATTCGCCGACGTGCAAATATGATGTGGGGACGACTTTTGATCCGAATACCGAGCAACAATCCAATCATACCGCTCTTGCACAGAGGTCACATAATCTGAATTCGTAAGCGCCATTCGGTCCACAAACAAGGTACTCCCAAGTACCTAACAAAAAATAAACTAAAAAAAAAAACTAGCGTTGCAAAAGAACTCTTTTAACTTGGGATTTTATAGGAAATGTGTTCCCAAATAAGAGACTTAACCCTGTCACCTTAAGGATGCCCGTTACACCATGGCAACGAATTGTCTCAATCTCCTGACTATCACTAGTCAATGCCCCTCGCTCCTTCCCAATGATTTGTTCGTTGTATGAAGGTTCATTCTGAAACGGCTCACGTTCTGCACGAGGGGAAACTCTAACAATAAACGAAACGAGAGCTCAACTCTCACCAGACTCGCGCAAGAGGGCACGCGTTAAATAAACTGACAAATTAGAAAGGTCGTTATTCGGCTACCCACTTGATCACTGCTTGTGTGTTTGTCCACCATGACAATTACACCTGTTACGTGAACGCCACCTAATTAACTGCCATGCAATTATATCCCAGTGACGTGCAATTATATAAATTACCGAGCTTTGTTGGAATCTAGCCATTCTTACTCGTTACGACTTTTTTTTTTAAGAATAGTCAGTTTCTAATGTCTTCTCTACAGTAGTTCAGTGGTAAACAGAGTTAGATATAACAACAATGGCAGATGTGGCATACGTAACAATGGTAGATTTAGTCGACGTAACAATGAAAGGCAATACGATTGCTGGAAAAGTAAAGTTAATTAACAAAATATAAGACTTATTATTAAACTGACCATAGATTTTTAATTTATACGTATGTTCGTACAATATTGCCTACCGGTTTCGCTAGTAACTGACACTAGCTTTCTCAACGCTTGCACAATACAAAAAAAAAAAAATGGTAAATGCAAAAAAAGTTTAAGAGTACAAAAAAAGGTTAGTACTTGTTAGGTAGCTAAGATAACACATTCGCGTGACATTTCTACTCAGTATCATGAACACGCGTTACATGCAAACGCGTAATATGATTATTCGCGTACTGTAGTTCTGTTGAACTGAGGAAATTAATTAGATTTTTCCAAGTATCTTCAGTATGGCCCCTTGATTTCTGTTTAGGTTGCTGCCTGTACGTAGCACTACTGCTGCTTCTTTAAATAATCGATGTCTGCAATCTTCGTCTACGTAGAGCATAGAGCTGTAATTCCGTCTATAGTGTGGTTCGAAATTGAAAAGTGATGTGCTAACCCAGAGGTGATCGTTCTGTTGTGATTTACATCGCCAACATGTTCTTTCTGGCTTATTTCCAGGCTTCTCGAAGTTTGCCCAATGTAGGAAAGACCGCACGTGCATGGAATATTATATACACCTGGATATCTATAAAATGGAACACTATCTTTAGGAGATCTTAGAACCTGTCTGATGCTAGTAGTTGGTTTAAATACAACCTAATGTTATGGGCCTTTAACAATCTCGCAAATTTGGTGGAAATTGAACCCATAAAGGGGATGACTGCTGTTGAAAATTGCTGAGAGACTGTTCTTTCTTCTTGTTTTTCTTTGTATAAAAATTTGTTGATGATACCACTACATATGATAGGAGAGCTATTCGGAACTTAAGGAAGAACAAAGAAATAATAATAACTAAAGTGGACAAGGGGAATGCCACCGTCATCCTAAACTCAAAAGACTATTTCAAGAAGATAAACGACTTACTATCAGACAGTTCCACGTACAAAATCGTCAACAAAGATCCTACCCTGACGAACCATAACGAGACAAACTTCCTGATCCGTAACATGAATACTTGGCCTGATGAACTAAAACGAAAACTTAAATCCTCACAACCCATTACTCCTAGACTGTATGGGGCGCCTAAAGTGCATAAGGAAGAAGTGCCATTTCGTCCGATTGTGGATGGCAGGTCCTCCCCCACTTACCTATTGGCTAAGCACCTAGCGAACGTACGTAAGGGAAAAAGTAGACAAACAGAATCCTACATAAAAAAATTCTCAACACTTTGTTGACAAACTCAAAAACGTGAAGATAACACAAACAGACATAATGGCCATTCTAGACGTAGTATCCTTGTTCACGAATGTACCAGTAGAAGAAGTCATGAACATTATCAAAGATCTCTTTCATGCTGATATTATAAAGATGTTCAAGCATTGCCTACAATCAAATTTCTTCAAAGTTAACAACAAGGTATACAAACAATTAGAAGGCCTAATCATGGGCAGCCCTCTGTTATCACCATGTGCACATCTTTTCATGGAGAACTTTGAAAATGAAATCTTCACCAGAATTACTCCTAAACCTTCAATATGGTGGAGATATGTAGACGATATCTTCATCATACGGCAAGACAACATGGAAAACCTACATATGTTTTTCAATAGAATCAACGCACTCCACAATAAAATCAAATTTACTCTAGAAGTAGAAAACAACGAACAGCTACACTTCTTGGACATACTAATTAAGTATGTCCAAGAAGGTAACAATATCAAACTCCCCATTGCAAACAACCTACGGACACTGGCCGATATCTACATTACTCTTCAAACCATCATAGGTCACATAAACAGAGCATTATCCACATGTTGAAAAATCGAACTAGAAACTTTATCTCCGACGATGAAGAAGTTCAAACAGAACTCTCTCAAATCGCTATAACACTATCACAAAATGGTTATCCTCGAAACGTCATCAACAAATTTCTATACAAAGATAAACAACAAGAAAGAACAGTCTCCCAGCAATTTTCAACAGCTGTTCATGAAAATTTGCCAACAGGAAAATATACCCAAGGAATGAAGGGAGAGTACTCTTGTCACGATCTACAAGGGTAAAGGGGATGCACAAGTCTGTAAAAATTACAGAGGAATAAAGTTGATGTCCCACACAACGAAAATCCTAGAAAGGGTTCTTGATGGAAGATTGAGGAAGGAGGTGGAGATAGCAAAGGAACAATTTGGCTTAATGACTGGTAGATCAACAACAGATGCTATATTTGGGTTACGGCAGATGATAGAAAAGTTTCGAGAGAAAAAACGGAAGCTATATCTGGCATTTATTGATCTGGAGAAAGCATACGATAGAATGCCAAGGCAAGAAGTCTGGAGGTGTCTGAGGGAGAAGAAGGTTCCGGAGAAATATGTCAGGTTGGTGCGGGAGATGTACAGAAATGTGAAGACAAGTGTTCGGACCTGTCTGGGACAGACAGGAAGTTTTCAAGTAATAGTTGGCTTGCATCAAGGGTCAGCATTAAGTCCGTTTCTGTTTAACATTGTGATGGAGGTGGTGATGGAGGAGGTGAGAGAAGATGCGCCTTGGACAATGTTGTATGAAGATGACATCTTGCTGTGTGCAGATTCAAGAGAAGAAGCAGGAACTAAACTGGAAAGATGGAGAAAAGTACTAGAAGAAAGAGGTATGAGACTGAGCAGAAGTAAGACAGAGTATATGTGTTGCAGAGTGGGCGGCGACCAGGAGAGAGATCTGGAGCTGGAAAGAAATGTCATCAGGAAGGTGAGGGACTTTAGATACTTAGGTTCAACAGTGGAAGAAGATGCAGGAGCTGAGAAGGAAGTGGGATGCAGGATACAAGCGGGTTGGAGGAACTGGAGGGAAATGGCTGGAGTGTTATGCGATAAGAGATTGCCGATCAATCTGAAAGGCAAAATCTATAGAACAGTAGTGAGGCCTGCTATGACGTATGCTATAGAAACTGTGGCCCTGAGAAATACTAACATCAGCAGGATGGAAGTAGCAGAGATGATAATGCTTAGGTGGATGTGCAGTGTTACCAGAAAGGATCGTCTGAGAAATGACTATGTCAGGAGAACAAACTTAGTTACAAAATTAAGAGCGAAGATACAGGAGGCAAGGTTGAGATGGTTTGGTCATGTGATGAGGAGGAAGAACGAATATGTGGGAAGAAGGGTCATGCAGGTGGATTTGCAAGGAAGCAGGAAGTGTGGGCTGCCAAAGAAGGCAGCTGGTAAAAGAGGACTTGAGGATGAACTTGGATGTGGTGACAGCCCAAGACAGGAGGGTGTGGAGGAGACTCATCTTCAACAGTGACCCCACTTAAGTGGGAGAAGCTGCAGAAGAAGAAGAGTCATCCCCTTTATGGGTTCAATTTCCACCAAATTTGTGAGATTGTTAAAGGCCCATAACATTAGGGTTGTATTTAAACCAACTACTAGCATCAGACAGGTTCTAAGATCTCCTAAAGACAGTGTTACATTTTATAAATATCCAGGTGTGTATAATATTCCATGCACGTGCGGTCTTTCCTACATTGGACAAACTTCGAGAAGCCTGGAAATAAGCCAGAAAGAACATGTTGGCGATGTAAATCACAACGGAACGATCACCTCCGGGTTAGCACATCACTTTTCAACTTCGAACCACACTATAGACTGGAATAACAGCTTTATGCCCTACGTAGACGAAGATTGCAGGCATCGATTATTTAAAGAAGCAGCAGTAGTGCTACGTACAGGCAGCAACCTAAACAGAAATCAAGGGGCCATACTGAACGATACTTGGAAAAATCTAATTAATTTCATCAGTTCAACAGAACTACAGTACACGAATAATCATATTACGCGTGTTCATGATGCTGAGTAAAAATGTCACGCGAACGTGTTACCTTAGCTACCTAACAGGTACTAACGTTTTTGTATTCTTAAACCTTTTTTGCACTTACCATTTTTTTTTGTACTGTGCAAGCCTTGAGAAAGCTAGTCAGTTACTAGCGAAACCGGTAGGCAATATTGTACGAACATACGTACGAAATAAAAATCTATGGTCAGTTTAACAATAAGTCTTATATTTTGTAACATTTTACGACCACAAACATGTATAACTTAAAAAGTTAATTATCTTTACTGAAATATTGTTGCGTCACAGCAGGTTCAGAAATTTTTCAAGTTCATCACCGAATGTCCTGGTAACTGTAGAAGGCTTAGACTCAAAGTTTGGTTCATTCCCGATATTTTCGGTACGTCTAATTCTTGTAGAACACTGTGTTGCTCGTTTATGTACTCAATAACTATAGTAGATTAACCTGTTTCATTATTCTACTGATCATTTCTTTGATTCCTTTGAAATGTGATAATTCAACTTTTTTTTTCCCACGGGTGAATCACAGAACTTTGGAAATTAGTCTTATTTCTTAAGCCAATTTTTTGATACAGCTAGGGCTCACACATGCACATACTCACGCGCATTCTAAATTTTCATTAGTGACATATTGAGGACTACTTATAAAATATTACAAAATAAACATGTTTTTGCATGGACTCTAAATTCTGTCTAAACATACAGATTCCAATTGTCCAAACTAGAGAAAGAGGGGGAGGGAGCATTTGGAAAGACCTACGCCCATCTGATTTAGACATGCGATTCGAATGCATTTAGTAACTATGACACACACACACACACACACACACACACACACACACACACACACACACACACACACACACACACACACATACACACATAAAAAATGTTTAGCGAAACGTCTGCTGATTGTTTTTCAGAATGCAAGAACTGCTTTATCTGTTTTCTCTCGAGCATGTTAAATACAATTCAATGGATATTTATTCATCGTGGCGTGCAGGGTTAAAAAAAAAAAGAATTAGGATGCCAACTTTTTTTTCTCCGTTGGAAAAAAAAAAGAAAACAAAGAAACTTGAATAGCATTTCAAGATTCTTGTCTTTACTTCGATCACGTAGAAAGACAGAGGGCCAATTTGAAACAAAGTCTCAAGTCTCATAACGCTGTCAGACAATGTTTGTTCCTAAATTTCGTATCTTGTTTGCATAAGAAAGACGATGAAAGCCTAAATTTCAACAGTAGATTCCATCTTGGCTTGGAAATTTAGGAATAAATAGAAAACAGAAACAAAGAAACGTATGTTCAATGAGATAGTTTGCTAAGCCTTATCGTCTGAGCAAAGAAAAAAATGCTCAGAAGGCTACCGATACCTAATGAATAGCTTCTGCGCTTTGCGGGACAGATAGAGCTCCTAAATGCAGTCGAAGGCAGATGGTCGTGAGTGTTGTCGAAGACGCAACACACAGTACGACCATCATTCGCCAAGAAATGCGCAATCATTCAGCAACGCCGAGTATTTTACGTGACACAGATTTCGCTTAAGCAAATCCCATAAATCCAATGGTGGTGGAAGGGAAGTCTCATTCTTCTGACTGGAAAGCGGGGATTGGGATTGCCTAGACCATAGAGAGACGTAAATATGACGTTAGAGATATTCCGCTTCGCTTACATGGAATATTTATGTAGACAGTAGGAAAGGCTGTATTAGTGGTTCCTACCCCGAGAGTGTTCGTCTTGCAAACTTTATCCATCTTTCTCTCTCTCTCTCTCTCTCTCTCTCTCTCTCTCTCTCTCTCTATATATATATATATATATATATATATATATATATATATATATATATATATATATATATATATATATATATATATATATATATATATATATATATATATATATATATATATATATATATATATATATATATATATATATATATATATATATATATATTTTGTAGAAAGTATTTTTACCTTGGGTATAAATATATGTTAAAGATACCAAGCAAATTTAAACCTGGTTTTACTCCATTTCCCAAGTAAGCAAACAGACTAAAAGTCAAGTTTGCGCCTGCAATTGATGCAAGTCTAACTGATCCCACAGGTAGTGCAGGACTTCCTGCACTACCTGTGGGATCAGTTAGACTTGCATCAATTGCAGGCGCAAACTTGACTTTTAGTCTGTTTGCTTACTTGGGAAATGGAGTAAAACCGGGTTTAAATTTGCTTGGTATCTTTAACATATATATATATTTTATATATATATATATATATATATATATATATATATATGTCTTCAATCGTCTAGCTGCTCTTTACGTCTACTTTGTAACGGAAAAATTCACAAAGTTTCGAACTTATCGTGAAATGCTCTTAGGACTGGAAATAGCCTGTCGTAAGTGACAAAACAATAATATTCCTCATGAAAAACTACTGATAATGACATCCTCCTCGTTTTCCAATAATCTCGTATACGATGGAAATGCAATCAGAGCTTTACATCATTCTTAATCTTTATTTTTACATGTTGCAAAACAATTTATTTGTTCATATTGCGACGTATAATAAAGTTAAATGCAGCATTATTATCAACAGTGTTTCGGAGCATGTGCAGCAACGTTAGCAGTTCAAAAATGTTTCAGAGCATGCGCCAAAACCTTAAAAAGATTCGATAATACATATCGGATCAATTTCATTTTTATGTATTTCAATTGTTATAAATTACCTAATAATGTGAAAGAATATTCTATATTATGAACTTCTCGTTTCTCTTAAAAATAATTCACTATTTTAATAGACATGACATTTTAATATAAATAAATTTCCTCTTGCTAACTATACATTTCATATCATCAGTTGTTGTTGTTTTTTTAAAGGGAGCGCCACAAAAATAGTGCCAAATTCCTCCTTATCAAATAATACCAGAAGATTAAAAGTACGAATCTGATAAATAGTTAACGTTATTAGTAGCTGTACACTAAACGCAGAGCTGCAGAGCCATAGATACACATTCAGGGTAATGTTAATGAGCGAAGCTGAAGATAATAATAAAAAAAATTAAATTGATCGTTACACAGATAGGACCATAAGAAGCGAGAAATGGCAAGTGATATTCGAAAATGACTTTAAAATTAAGTTACGTTTTAAAAAGTGCAGCACATTAAGTCGCTAATAATCCTCCAAGATTTAAACTTAATTAACAGGACTTGCCCGGATTATGGCGGAACATATGTGTGCGTGTGTGTGCATTTCTTGTCACAGGGGACCGAAATAAGGTGGAGTGTACTTGACAGCCACCACTTAATTATCTTGAGATTACTATTGAACTTTAGAGAGATTTTTGACTAATTTAAGTTGATTTTTCTTCTTTTTTTAGATCGACTCGAGTTTAGTAATGAACAATTGGATTCACACATAACACAATTGTCTTCCCATTGCTATTCCACAAGAAAAATACTTCGCTATCTCGTGGTAGCATGCAGTGAAACCAGTGGACTACTATGGCAAACTGTCTTAGTCACATGCTATAACCACAACCGAGTGTGTTTAAGTCACTGGTTATAGGCAGTGGCAAACAACAGAAAAGTTAAAAAAAAAAAAAAAAAAAATCTAAATCATCTAAAATAAACGAAATCTATGTTGAACTCTTAGAAGAATTAGAAGTAATATTGAAAACGTTGTTGGAAACTGAACTGCTCTGTGAACATACAGGTTAACCTGGTATAAAGTGTTTTTAAATAATTAAAAACACCAGGCTGAATTCGGTCCTAATTCAGCCTGGTGTAACTCAGGTTCATACTAATTAGAATTTATCCATCATTTTTATTTACTAAGAGATATTTAACAGATCTTGAAACTAGAACTACACAATTTTAAAATTACCCCCCCCCTTCCAAAAAAATACTTTTTTCTTCTTTTCCTCAATATGTTTCTCTGCAGTTTGATCAAATTTAGAATATGGTTGCTTCTTAGATTGCCTAAGAGTTCCTAAAAATTCTAAGAAGTATTTCTTATCAGGATGGGAATACAGTGGGAGATATCCAGTTTGTAGACCCCCTTCTACAGATGCATCGATGAATAGATTTCGACAAAATTTTAAATTTGCAAATTTCGTGGAATACATACTTGTTTCTTGGGTCGCTTCAGGTCCCCTAAGAATTTCAACCTAATCGAAGTAAATGGAGAAATGGTTTATAGAGGGTCGCTCTCCCTAGATAAATTCAACTAGTTTGATAAATTCTACATCGTTCAACCGATAAATTGGTTTATATATTTCATCCAAAAAATAAAATCGTTACTGAATTCAATGATATTATTGCATTCCAATATTATGGAATGCAATAATAACATCATTGACATTTATAATAATAATAATAATAATAATAATAATAATAATAATAATAATAATAATAATAATAATAATAATAATAAAGCAGTGACGTTTTATAACGTCATTGTTTTATTATAATTTAATTAAATTAAAAAATAATCAAAAATAACATCAAGCAAGTTCACTTCTGAATTGTAGCCAACTTCCTACGTTTTTAGTATTCCTCTTGCTGTGTATATTATTTTTAAAATAATTTCTGTCTAACTATAGTGGAATAAATCAGCAGTTACTCTTTAGATTGGTATTATTCTACTGGAATAGTACTAGCTCTCTGATTATTTTTAAATCAATAATGTTCTAAAAAGAATCAGCTTTTAAAGTTCTAAAAGAATCAGCTGATGTGGAAGTTTCATTTTGCATGACCAGAGTCTGAACATATTTCTGCTAAACACGTGATCCAGAACATACATTGTTTAATTTACAAACCACTCAATAAGAATGGTCCATTAATTTCGCCACACGCATAGTTTAGAATTGTCAATTAACATTTACAGTACATTGTTTTACATTCTACGTAATATGATTGTCTAGAATTAACTGAGGAAAACTTTACATGTGTAGCCCAACTGTCACTGTTGTTTCCATTACTATAGCTTCTTCATCCAATAACTATGTTGAACCTTGAAAATAAAGTGATGAAGTGCATTTTTTTGAAGGGCTACAGATGTTTAAAGATGTTTGACACACTTTCCATCCACTGAAGGCTTCTCAATAAAGTTTTATCTTTCCGAAAATGTTCGTGTCGAGAAACTTCCGAGACAAGTTGACAGGACAGGAACCGAAAAGATATCAGCAGAATGTATCACGTGCCTACTTCTACAACTTGTAAAGGCATCTGTCTTTCAAGTGATAGTTGAAAGCCGTGGAGAGTAAAAAAAAAAAAAAAAAACCGGAGAGTTTAATCAAGTTAACCCGAAAATTTGGTACAGCGTTGGTCGAAATGACCTTCACAAACCAATAGACTGCAGAGTTTATAAACAGCCACATACAACTATCGATTTTTTTACCCAGAACCTTTCCGAAAGAAAATATTAAGTAGAAGCGATAAGAATGTTCTTTAACCAATAGTTCCCATTGTATAAATAGTCAGTTGCTCAGTCAGTATCCCCCGATGAGATAAAATATCTCTGACAGTAGGCTCCCATTACATCTTATGTTACCGAATCGAAGAATCCAATTATGCCAATCATATGAACATTGTTCTACGTTGAGTTTTGACTGTTTAACGTTTGCCTTCTCAGTTAAACTATAAAATGTTGCAAATTTCGATAACAGTACATTTTAATTGTAGGAGTAATTTTCGTTATAAAATATATATACATATAAACCTGAGGAGCTTATTAGTACCTGATTCTCCAAAGAACCCTATCCATGATCACTCAATGAATTTTCACAGCTAACAGAAAATCCAGAACTATATGCTACATGAAACATTCACAATCTGATATAATTATGACTCCAGATATGAATAATCAAATGGTGTAGGACACAAATATAGAAAGAACCAAGAAGTATTTATTTCCCATTAAAGTTTTAGCTATTATTTATATAAAAAACGTAAACCATTTAGAACATACTATGTTCTGTCTTTCATCATCTTTATATTTTTAAAATTCCAATATTAAAATACAAAAATATGAAATAATATTCTGTTTTACCACCATTTTGAAAACTATCTTCGTGGTGACTAAATTCTGACCAAAATAGAATATTTTCAAATTTAAATCTCTTCTGCGGTCTCAATTTTAATGTTTTCTGCTGCGAAATGCCTGATTTCAAGTGGATTAATAGCGTTGAAGTCTACACAAACATGAAAACAATGTGACGAAGTAAGCACAGTCTGAGATTAAATGGAACTACGAAGGATTACGGAGGATCAATAATAATCAGCTTACTTCAATACGTCCCGAGAAATTACAGTAAGTGTGCCCTACTGGTACTAGCTTGTGCTGAGTTTTCTTTCTTTAGTGGCATCTAATGGTAAGTAAATTGTCTTAGGTAAATTAATGAAATAAGCTTATCAGGATTACGGATCACGAGATGAAAGAACTCGCTCGCGAAGAGAACAATGAGAGAAGACGTGCTGTTTCCGATCATGATTTGTAATGGGGTAGTCTTCGTTCAGTGAACGCTATTGTAACCGTCTTCTTATCTACAAACACCAGGAATAAGGAACTGGCTTCACAGTTTATAGAACACAAAGAATTAAAGTAGACTGTACACATCTTGTCTGTGATTGAGGTTTCATTTTGGGGATTTTCATCATTGTTGGACGGTTTTACAGACGTCCTCATCGGTTACTAAGATGATGAGTATATTTTAAGACAATCGGATATAACTCCATGAAAATAATACCTTTTAAAACGATTATTTTTATCTTTCAAGCGCAGTTCGCTACAATTTAAATATCTCTAAGGCTAATATCTCTATAGCTTTGTTGAAAGAATTCCAGTTAAAAAAAAAGCTGAAAAGATCTGCATTCAAATCTCGACAGGGATAATAACAACTCTTTCAATCCTTCTTAGTATACTACACCTGAATTAATCAATCTCAGATGAAGGGTAGTTGTTTTTCTCTAGGATCGACTTGTTTTTTCATCACAAACAAATAAGGATGTCTCAGAATACGTAAGAGAGACATAACGTATTATTTTAACTCAGAAATCAATCCAACCACAAGTGTCAAATTATGGAAGATTCTAAGCAGGGATTTAAAATTCAGATGGATGTTAGGCCTCCATTCCGTCTCTCAAAGATATTTTACATATCACAGCCGATTTTAACGAAAAATTTCCTTGATATACAGAAGAATTATATCATTTATTAAATAAATCTAAAGGAGTCTCAAAAACTCTTGATTAGCTTCAGGCAATACCAGAAAAAAACTAGATATACATTCAAATTTTCAAAAAAAAAAAAGCTTTAATAAGTTCTGGATACCAATAACACTTTTTGTAAGAAAGATCACAGGACGTATTCCAGAGCTATTTCATGTGAGATGATTTTCTAGATTTTCTGATTCCAAAAATCTGTCATTATTATCCTTGGATAATGGTAACATCATACAGGGGTAAGATATTCGACATTTGGTGCAGTTGTTGGAGAAAAAAACGCTTAAATTGTGACCGAAGGTTTTATGTGGAGAGGGCATGAAAGCTTTCGTTCTTGTAAGAATTACATCAGCTATCAGTAGTAGCATGATCAGGAGAGCAAAGCAACCAGATGATGGAAAAGAGGCATGGAAATCACGGAGGACATTCCGATGAATATCTTTGTAGCGTTAAAGGACGCGAGGCTCAGATTGGCTAGCTGAAGATCAATCAGTAAAAAAGGAAAAGTGGACGAGGTTGCTTTTACTATGTTCATTACTATCTGCAATTATCTATTCCAGCTAGATCTCTGAAGTTAAATAACGGAAGGCAGTTTGAATAATGAACACTGAAGTTCGCAAGAAAGATGATTTCGATATTTGGATAATTAAACTACTAAAAATCAATCTTCAGAGATCAATAATCAATGAGATCAAAGTGGGTATGAGAATTAGGAGAATTGTAACGGCATCAAATGAAAACAACAAAGTGTGGAAAGGCAATTTTGGGTCAGATGAGATCATCAAGGAGAGCAATTCTAGGTCGCCTCCTCATGGTGCACCCTGGGTCATGCTAAAGAGATAGTGCGACTGGCGGCCAGACCATTGTGCAATCTCCTAACCGTACTTACATATGGAAACTCAAAACCTTCACAACGGTTCTTCTTCGAACCAGCTGATAAGGAATATTGGATATAATATCCGTATCTTCCAGTTAAATGTTGAGGGTATTAGCCCATCAAAATGTCAATGTCTTTCTAAACTTCTACGAGAAAAAAACGTCGATCTACTTCTCATTCAAGAATCACATATCGAAACTGAAGATCAAGTTAAATCTAGAACAATAATCCCTCGCTACGGCATTCTCGGGATTACTTACAGTCGTAGCTATGGCAACATAACATATGTCCGAAATGATATTGAGAATGCTGTGCTGATATCTTCTTCGACTGATGACGAAATCCATAAGATCACTGTTAAAATAGCGGACATTACGATTGTGAATGTACTGTATATAAACCGCTTGCAACTGTTTGGCCAAATGTTGTTCTACAGACATACTCCCACCCAACGGTGTACTCTGGGGACTTCAACAGTCATCATACGTCTTGGAAATACGAGCGGAATGATCAAAACGGGGAAATATTAGCTGAATGGGCAGACCAACATCGTCTTCACTTGGTTTTTGATGCCAAAGAAAAAGACACCTTTAAATCAAGAGCCTGGAATAAGGAATATAACCCAGATTTGACATTCATCTCCACTGATAGTGAAAATCGGCCTCTACAGACGTTCAGACATATTCTTGAGGTTTTTCCAAATAGCCAGCACCGTCTCATCTTTATGGAATTAGAAGCCCAAATTCCAGTGATAACACCATTTCCTAGACCAAGATGGAATTTCCAAAAAGCCGACTGGGAAAACTTCACTGCGGATTTAGTCGCAAGCCTTAGAAGAATTTCTCAAACTTACAAAAACTATAAACGGTTCACTGGAGTAGTTATAGCGGTGGCAAAAATACACACTCCTCGAGGCTACCGAAAAGAATACGTGCCTGGATTTACCAATGAAAGCGAATCCCTGTATCGGGAATTCCTTGAAAGTAAGGATCCTGAGATAGGAGAAGAACTACTCCATAGTCTCAACGCTGCTCGTAGGGAAAAGTGGATTAAATAACTCAAAACATAGATTTCAAACACTCTAGTAGAAAAGCCTGGTCGCTACTTAAAAATCTTGGCTCAAGCTGCCCCTCTGTACCAAAGAAATCTCCTCTTGTCGATCGGAATCAGATAGCTTCGCTATCTGATTCCGATCATATTGTTTCGCTTTCTAGAGCTCCGATAGATAAAGAACATACTAAAGAGGTAAAACGCAAACTAAAGGCTATTAAGTCTGTAACTCAAGAATCAACAATTCTCTTTGCCTTTTTCCCGTGAGGAAATATCCTCGGGGCTTCAAAATATCAAAATGGGGAAGGCTCCTGGATTTGACAATGTTCATAATGAATTCCTGGCGCACTGTGGACGTTATGCAAGATCGTGGCTGGCTAAGTTCATTAACGATATACTTGAAAGCGGTTGCGTTCCTAAAGAATTTAAAAGAACAAAAATCATTGCTGTGTTAAAACCAGGTAAGCCAGCAGACAGAACTGAAAGCTATCGCCCCATAGCCCTTTTAAGTGCAACCTATAAATTGTTGGATAGACGAATATTGAACAGGATCAGCGATAAATTTTGGAACGTGTTCCAATAGAACAAGCAGTGTTCAGAAGAGATCTCAGCTGCACAGATCAAGTTCTCAGCTTAACAACCGACATTGAAGCAGGATTTCAAAGATGCCTGAAGACAACTGCAGTCTTTATTGACTTAACAGCAGCTTACGATACTGTTTGGAGGGAGGAACTCATATATAAATTTCTTAAGGTCATCCCATGTAAAACATTGGGTCATCTCCTAAACAACTTACTATGTGATCGATATTTCAGGGTGGTCAACGAAGGAAGCATCAGTAAACAGAGAGTGCTTAAGAATGGATTACCTCAGGGCTCAGTGCTCGCACCATTGCTTTTTAGCCTTTACATCGCAAATATTCCTGAAACAGCTAGCAGGAAGTTTGCTTATGCAGATGATCTAGCTTTGGCGATCAGCGACAAGTCTATCAAAAGAACTGAAGAAATATTGACAAATGATCTGTCGGATTTGTGGTAGTTCTATACAAAATGGAGATTAACACCAAATTCTGGTAAAACCGAATGTTCTTTCTTTTACCTCAACAATAGACTTGTAAATCAAAAACCAGAGATATATGCTGATGGAACATTAATTTCGTTTATTTCGACACCTAAATATCTGGGAATAACTCTGATAGAACTCTGACATATAAACAGCATATGATTAATATCGCTGCTAGAGTTCGCACCAGAAATAACATTGAACCAGAAATAACAAAGAAGCTTTGTGGTACTATATGGGGATGAAGTGCCACAACTCTGCGGTGCACTGCAATGAGTCTAGTTTACAGTGCAGCACAGTATGGTACCCCTGTCTGGCTCAATAGTTACCATGTTAATAAAACTAGATGCTCAACTTAACTCCACTCTGCGTTTAATAACAGATTGCATTAGGAGTACACCCTTACAATGGCTCCCCACTTTGAGCCATATTGATCCTCCGGAACTGCGACGACAGGAAGCTTTGCTTCGTGAATATAATCGAATTTTAAATAACCAAAATCTCCCAATCCGATACATGAATTTATTCCAGATGCGTTATCTAATAGACTAAAATTCAGAAGACCTACCATAAAAACCGCAATCTTCTTAGCCAGAATGACAGTATGGTGAGTAGTTGGGATGTACTGTGGTCCCAAGCAGTATCACCTGAAGTTCGTAATCACATAAACATCTTCCAAAAACCATCTGGATTTGACTTGCCCAGGAATATATGGACGACGGCTAACAGGATTTGTACAGGAGACTTACTTTCAAAGTGAGGTAAGATACCAAATTCCCACTGTCCATGTGGAGCCAAGACCCAAACCATTTAATGTATAGCACAGGAATGCGAGCTGACAGCATATCCAGGTGACTTCAAGGATATCTTTGACCTATCCCCAGAGGCGATCAACTGGATCAAAAACCTAAATGTTAAAATATGACTAATTTTCTGTCTGATGCTTGTCATAAATTTCATATTTGTCTGAACTTTTTATTTATTTATTTATTTTATTATTATTATTTTTAATCATATATGTGTATCTTATCTATACTCATGTGTATTATATCTTATTGTCTTTTAACCATGTGTACAAGCCATACGATAAATAAATAAAGGAGTGATTCTAGGTAGTAGTCTGGCATGGAATATTAGATCTAATGAAAGCATTTGCGATGCCCTTCTGAGGTTGCAGTTGTGGTTATGCAAGAAATAACAGATCACATTTTGATGCACGATAGCTATGATGCCCATAATTTAAATTTGATTTGAGGTCATCAATGTTGGTGAAGTGGATTTGAAAGTATTATTTTTATTTTATCTGTATAGATTTTGTTTGATGTTGACGACGAGGTTTTGTTGTATTTTATGATTATTTGTTGTATTTTCAGTATTTGTCGCATGTTATTAAGATACTTGATATAATAGTATAATTAAAAGCTCGACAAATAGGTTTGCCTACGCGTCCTTGGCGAGAAAATTTTGCCAACTAGCGAATAGCCGCAGATCGGACATTTTTTATTAAATAAAAAATGGAATGTTTTTTATTTAATAAATAAACAAAAAAACCTTTTTAAACGTAATCTTTTTAATTTAAAAAATATAGGTTCAACACTATCGATTATTGAACTGGTGAAATAGCATTTCAAAAATGGAGTTCTTGGGCAGGAGTCTTTTTTTTGTTTGTTTGTTTGTTTGTTTTTGGGGGGGTGGCGGGCAGAATTTTACACAATTTGTCAAGCCCTGAAACATTAACAATAATCTTAATAAGAAATCAAATTATAGTTATACAAATTAAGTGGATATTGAATCCGACATTATTTCAAAGTGGAATATATAGAAACTACAAGAGTTTCGTCCGAATATAGAAACCATAAAGTTTCGGATACAAGCGTAAGCAACCTGTCTGGAAAGATTGCTTACGCTTGCATCCGCCGAAACTTTATAGCTTCTATACTCGGCACGAAACTCTTGTAGTTTCTATATATTCCACTTTGAAATAATGTCGGATTCAATATCCACTTAATTTGTATAATTTTGCATCACCGAAGTGAATAAAAAAGGTTCTTTATTTCCGAAATTATAGTTAGTTTTACATTAAAAATTAAAACAGTTATTTATGCGTTTTAACATTTGCGATTTACATTTTAATTTACAGCTGAGTAAATTGATTCACAATTTACATTAAGTTGCCTAAAATGTTAACATGCAGTAGAGCAGTGTTTCTCAAAGTGTGGTACGCGTACCTCTGGGGATACGCGAAAGGTCGTTAGCAGGTACGTGGCAATTTTCGGCTATGCATAATTAAAGTCATTATATTTTTCAGCAAACAGTACAATTAGAGACAACGGATAAAACGGCCCTAACTAATGAATCACATCCCCTCTCCAACAGAAACTGCTATATAGACCAAGCAAAACCATACGTTGCCGGTGGAACATATGGTTTTACTTGACACTATCCCCGTCGTTAACATGTTAAAACTAAGAAATATATAGTGAATGTGTTTCAGATATTATTGAATTCGGTTGAAGGGACTTAGCATTTCAACTCGACTGTTGAAATGCTAATTTGTCTTTGGTTCGCGCGATTGGTTAATACCGCACCAATCATATGCAGTTCTTCGCTGCTCTACGTATCTCGTCTTGTAAATTACTGGTAAATCTTTGCTTGAAATAATGGGAAAGAAGACAACGCTATTTGGGTAGATGACGTTGACGATGCACACAAAGAAACTGATCTTGATGCCAAAAGTAGTGATAGCGAGTAGGAGCTTCTTGGTAAGTCGCACCATTTTCAGTTTTTTTCTGAAAACTTTAGTTTCCGAAAATTCCCGCACGTATCTCGCAACACGATTTTTTAGAAAAGAGTTATATTCGAGTAAATACAGTATTATTTTTAGCTTTCAAATTCTTACGTGTGGATCATTGGTTAAAGATTGGATTTATAAAACTCCCAAAAGAGAGCAATATGCAAATACAAGTAGCTGTAAGCAACAAGAAAACATTGATTTTGCATCTGGATCAAATGAAATTGATAAGAGTGTGTCGTCTGACATCTCTAGAGAACCAAAATTTTAAAATAAATCATATTTTTGTTTTACATGAACATATAAATTCAAATAAAATAGATATTTAATTTTAATTAACATTTTTAATTATTTTATTAATTTTAATTAATTATAATCAATTTTTGTAATTAATTAATTTGTTTATTTAATTAATGGATTTATTTTTAATTAATTAATAGGTACTTGGTAATAATGAAAATTTAAGAAGGAGTACGCGGATATCTGAAGTTCGAGAAACACTGCAGTAGAGAATGCTGAATGTACTCATTTCATTAGAGCCTCTGTAGCTCAGTCAATATAGACGAAGCACTTTGGTCGGAAAGACCTGGGTTCGATTCCCGTTCGTGACGTGAGGAACCTTTATCTGGTCTCTTTCGACGAAAGGTGAGTTAGTCGGTTCACCCGAAAACTAGGGTTTTTCTTCTCCCCCCTCCCCCGTGCACACACGGATTACTGTCAGGAATATTTAAGACCCAGCCATAAGCCTGATTCGTCAGCTATGCCGGTCCCGATCCCCGATAAAATTTGGGGGATTGAGATGGTGCCGTACTTCCCTGTATAAAGGGCCTCACAGCCATTGTATTATCATACGCTAAATAAAATAACTCATTTCAGTTTTTTACAGTAATATTTTAATCAATAATAATTTCTTTTTAATTTGTTTTATTTATTTTTATTAAATTACATACATTTGTTACAGTTATTACATACATTAGATACATTTGATTACATATGATGGATGAGAAGTAATTTCTCAGCTTTCATCCTCGAAGCTTATATGTAAGCTTATATGAGGATGACACCAGTTGGTTATTATTTATTGGTTTGTTTGCTGTGTTGGGAAGCTACGAGATCTATGATTAAAAAATTCGTGCACGCGCGCGCGCGCACACACACACACACATACAATAACTTGCAATGTATTGATGCGTCGCTGAACTGGAAGCCTGAACGAATATATTTGTATGGTATTTTTGGCGCGTGTTTCTTGTTCATAGTATGTCCTCTAGCTCTTTTCGGGCTATTGTAGTTTGTAAGATTTCTGTATTCAAAAGGTAATTTGTTTATCATGTCTGGGATGTAGAAGTTTCGCGTGACCTTTCCGTAGCGATTATTGTATTTATATGTGATATAATTAGTAGTCTGAGGTCTTGTTATACGGTATGTATTTCTGACTGTCCTGTAGTTGGCATCGAAATAATGTTTTAGCAAGGCTGCATAGTGACATAAATGTTTTGCTGTCAGTATTTTGTGTTCTGACATTGCAACGTTTATAAGGTGGTGATTTTCTCTTTGTTCCCAAAAGATCAGTTTTGTCATTTTGTACTGTAGCGACATTAATCTATTTAATTTGTAGGGTGCACAGAAAGCATACGTTGTTATAACGTGTTTTTTAGTGTTATTAGTGTTTTTAGGCGTATGGGAGCTATGTCTTTTAACCTGTAGAGTTTGCCACTTATTGTTCGGAGTTTGTTGTGTAGATGGTTTATGTGGCTATTCCAGTTCATATCTGCATCGAGGTAAATTCCAAGGTATCGTATTGTTTCAATCTGAGTGATTGTAGTGGCTTTTTGTGTGTTTTTTAAGTTGGATAATAATAATATTAATAATAGGGAATGAACGTAGTATTTCATTTGTTACACGAAAGCCTTGGAATGAGATTATTTATGCTGATACTACTCAGCATTACAACGACGTATTAACCTTCTCCAAAGTCTGAAATATTTGCTAATAAGTAAGCGGCTCTGTGGAGAGTTACGTGCTTTATGGCATTGGAAATGACGAAATCGATTTCGTAACCTGTAGAGTTTGCCACTTATTGTTCGGAGTTTGTTGTGTAGATGGTTTATGTGGCTATTCCAGTTCATATCTGCATCGAGGTAAATTCCAAGGTATCGTATTGTTTCAATCTGAGTGATTGTAGTGGCTTTTTGTGTGTTTTTTAAGTTGGATAATAATAATATTAATAATAGGGAATGAACGTAGTATTTCATTTGTTACACGAAAGCCTTGGAATGAGATTATTTATGCTGATACTACTCAGCATTACAACGACGTATTAACCTTCTCCAAAGTCTGAAATATTTGCTAATAAGTAAGCGGCTCTGTGGAGAGTTACGTGCTTTATGGCATTGGAAATGACGAAATCGATTTCGTAATGTGCCATGATTACATTGCACGATTTTGTTGTGAATAGCGCAGAGTTAATAAAAACGGTAACATGTTGCTGTAAACACCTAAATGTGCGCCGTTAACCCTGTTCGAGTGCTTCTTAGAGAAGCTGGATATGTACCGGTACTTTAGTGAGATATAACTCTTTTCGAGTTAATATTGAAACGTTTTTCAAATACTCAGTATTAAAAACACGGAATTTTATGCAAATATTAATCATGAAGAAGTTAAAAGTGGGATTGCAAACTATATTGACGATATTGCGAGCATGGATCTGTTTTTCATGATTATAAAACTAAATGCAATGTTTGTCTGTCGAAATGGGGTATTCAACTATATACACGGCTTAATTATTTTACCACGAACAGCTACTGTTATTAATGAATTCAAACCAAGTATTGAAAACTGAGCTTGTTTTATTTAGTTCAGATATATGTTCACAAAAGACGACATTCATCTCTGTCGTTTTGACAGGCAAAATAAATTTTAAATTCTTATAAGCTTTTTATCGTGGAAAAAAAAAAACCTCGCCAGTTAGAGGGTACATATTTTTAACTTTTTTTATTTTCTTGCTGTTTTTCTTGTATTTTGTTTTGTTGATCTTGTATGTTCCGGCTGTATTTGGTAACATCCTTACATCAGTGGAAAAAACTGAATTAGATGTCGGAATCTTTTCTTTGTTCAACTAATTTCTTCTTTAGGTCACGTAAAATAGGAACACGCAATTTTTCAATGTTTCTTTTGTTATTTCTCTCTCCCATTTCTTTCTGGGTTGAATCGTAATAACATTTCAAAATGTATTGCTTCACCGCAGATGTCTGCCATCACTTGGCCGATGTCGGGTAAAAAATTCCACATCTACAATCGACAATTTCGAGATAACTTACTTAGTTTTTAACTCTCATAGAACTTTTACAATTTTCTATTACTTTGGTTTCTGTTTATATAATTCTCAATTAACACACCCAACTATTTATTCCAAAAAATTATATATAAACAAAAAAAAAAAAAAAATATATATATATACAACTAAAATTACATCTCCTTAACCGGGAGAAGTTAACTCCTTAAGCTCTCCCAGTTCTGGCGACCTAATTACAATTGATTAACTACTGTCATAACTACTATAGTTATTAACGTTGAACTAAATAGTTAACTGATTAGCTGTGAAATTATTACTTACTAAATAAGAATTAATTGATTAAAGGAATGAAAATAGTTATTAAGAGTCAAGTTATAGTTATTGGTCTCTAAAAGTCAAGTTATAGTTTACAATCTCTAATAGTTAATTAACTACTTACTAAATATTAATGGCTGATTAAATGAACGAAATACGTAAAATTTTATTTTTATTATGTATATTTAAATGCAATGGTTTAAATTTAAATTCACTTAAATGAAAACTAATTCTCCTTACATATGATGTAAGAAGTATTAGTTCTTATGACACAAAATTATCAGCATCCATCACTGTCCTCAGTGGACTTTCTCCCTTCCTTCATCCCCCTCCTTTACCTTGGGCTTGCGTCCCTGCTGTTGCATAGGTCGCTCTATTGTCTCATTTCCGGCGAGACATGTGTGCGTCGAGAGCCGCTGACCGAAAACTTTGCTCTCGGTAACAGTGACCTCGTATACCGACTTGCTGGACAATATATCACAATTGTGACGGCACAAGAAGTAGTGCTCAAAATCATTTTTCTACTGTTACTGTTCCCCCCCCCCCCCCCTGTAGCAGCATCGAGGATATGAGCCAGGATATGAAGCAATATCCGGGACTTACTTCATATCCTCTGCGAACTGGTACTCTACAATAGAAACTGGTGTAGTGACAAAGTACTTACAGCAGCAAGAAAAGCTCGACAAACACAAAGCTACTGTGTACTTCTGCTGTAGGTATGCCAATTTATGGTCTCAACAAATATGTCTGAAGTGTGCGTTGTGTTTCATAATGACAAACTGAATGACAGACAACAACAACCAGACAAGAGCCGTTTAGGATCTGTGGTAAAAGTTATGTTGAGTTTCGTAAAATCTTATCCTTTTGTGAGTTTCTTTTTAGACTGAATGTGACCACCTAACGGAGAATCACTTATTGGTTATAACAAGAGGTGTTCAATCGTCGTCAGCGGTATTATTTCCCCCCCCCTTGACAGTTTACCTTAGAGAGGACTGTAAATATCTCGCGAAGAGTTAAGGATTAGAAAATCGGGAAATCTATAAAGATTAGTAACTATTTTCAAGATATTTCACTTCAGATTTGCAATAAGCAAGGGGTTAGCCACACATCTAAGATCTAAAAACCTTCAGCAGAAGTAAGCATATTCTCAATTGGATTCGATCCCTCTACCTCTTTGGCAATCAGGTCGTCCAGTTTACATTGGTGGCAATGTTCCTCTTAGGTAACGATAGTCTTCCTCTTCCTCCTCATACTCTACAGTATACGGAAATGACGTAGACATTTTTAATTCTATTAACGATCGCATCGATGTTAGCCAGCTTTGTTTCCAGTGCAACGACAAGCAGAATTCCCTATTCATGCCAAACCGATCCATATTTCAGCTTCCTTTTCCCAATACGTCTGTAGAATTATATTAATGATCTCTGGTTTTTAGAAATCATTCTAATTACAGGAGGAATTTATTGATTAATTAGCAGCCTGCATAATTAACTTCGGAAGGTTCGGTGGAAACGGTAAAATCGCCTCCCCATTCAATTACTGTTTAATTTGATAGATCACACGATGCATTTTATCATCAGACGGAATCTCAACAGTCATTTATTTTGCTTTTGATATTTACTAAAAAAGAAAACTAAAAACAAAAAAATGGCTTAATACTTATTATAAAACAACTGATATATTTTTGTGAACTAATAAAAAAGCTGTGATATTAATTAGATTAGGGTAAGCTTCAACCCTCTCATTTTTAAAGTTATGAGCTTGTATTTCCCTGTTTGCCATTCATGCACTTTAAACTACACGTGAACTATTTCAGCTGCAAACACAAAGCCATCTAGAGAGAGTCTTAGTCTTGCTGTTTAGCCTTTTCTTGATCAAAAGACCAAAGATTGTGAATGATCCAGTTTTGTTAACCGTATATGAAACTGTAATTATGCTTGGTTTGGTTCGATTAAAATTACTGCTGAAACAATTTCGGCTATGCAGAGCATATTATGTCTGTTAACTGGAAGTTTCCCGCGTCAGATGGACTGTCTTGCTCTTCCAGGTATTTTCCTCCACGAAAATCGTGATTTTCTTAGAGGAAAATATCTGTACAATGCTTACTAACTCATTTTCAGTTGAAAAGCCCTTCATAAACGTTTCCCGACTCTTATCCAAGATTTTTCGAACCCAGGTCTTTCAAGACAAACAGAGAATGCTGTATTATCCTAATAATTGCGCTATGAAGGAGATCGACTAATCAGGGGGGATGGCAACTAATCTATCCCATCCGCTCGCTATGAAATAAACTGAAGTGCCTGAACTCACGAGGCCAAGTCTAGCTTAAGAATGAGATTAATTTCAAACACTGATCGAAATTAAACTTACATCTTTTTATCCCATCGATTTATGATTAATTTTTCGTACTGTTGTCAATTCACCATAATTTTATTCCAATTTTGTGTCATGAGAGTATATTTCCATAAGATGAAAGCATCTTATGGAAACATCAAACAGATTCATCCATGGATCTCTAGATTCTACATAAACCTATTATGGGGAAGACCCTAATCTGCAGCCGGACTCAAGAGCTGTGCAGATCCCAGCTATTTTTCTCATCTTTCTACCACATCCCACTTTTAGCAATCCTCCCCAGAATCACTTCCCCACTTCACCTAACAACCTTTAATAAGATCCTTGCACTCAGGTGATTGTTGACCATTTTACACTTTAATCTTCACGGCTGAATTCGCTGTAAGTCTTCAGGCACACTTCTGAGATGAGACACCCGCGTTATCTGAGAAGATAAACCACGTCATCTCTTTATAAGAAGGGCTGAATTATTTTAAACAGCACTCTGAAATAAAATGACGTTTTCACCTGATAATATCTGCGTATTTCAGAGTAATTTTTCTCACCTTTACAAAGATAATCAAACCCAGTTTGTCCTATTTATTTATTTATTTTTCAACCACATGGCATATATAACCACTGGATTAAAGGTGGTATTGCAGGGTAGTGAGGTATTAGTTGTGCTACTTTTTTTTTAAATTCATAAACAAAGCACCACTCAGAAAGGATCTAACTAGGAAAATTACAGCGTCACCTGAACTTCAATACCGTTCCTATAATTAATATTTTATACAAGCCAGGACGATTTTCTTCATGCTTGTATACTATAGCATGAAGTGAATCTGCGCTACATCCATTTCATGCCAATTCATTAAGCTGGTTTAATAGAGTATTTTCTCCGAACATCAATTTCGAAGCATGTCGTGACTTAATTTTGTTCCTTCTCATCCGTAAACTTTCATCAGATCAAGGGAAGGAAAGATAAGGGTAGGGTTCTTCGTTTTTCTAGCAAACAACATCAATCACTATTCCTTCACTTCTATCATGAAGTCTCTCTCTCTCTCTATTTTATACGGTGCTATGCATCAAAGAGCATATGAAGATACCCGGGTTGAAAGAAAAGCGGAGAAAGAAGTTAAACCCATCAGAGATTTAAGGAATGGACGACAGCATATCAGTAAAATGCAAAATCGTTTCATAATCTGCCAATATATTTTGAAAAAAAGAAGTTATGAAAAGTAAAAAAAAAATAATTAAAATTAAGATGAATAAAAAACAGCCAGTAAAAAAATCAATAAAAGAATTACTGAGTAGTGCTCTACTTTCATCCATCAATGTTTTTTACATTATACTACAATATAAATATTCGTCAAGCATAGTTGTCAAATTTTCATTGGCGAAATTTCTCAGTGTCGAAAAGCAACAAAAACATGCACACGCTTTCTGTTTTTTATGTCTCTCCCGCCCACAAAGGGATGTAAATTTATAGTTCATTAGAACTGTGGATGAGCAAAGGATTTTCTATTTTTTTTCTAACGATTTTCTAATTTCCCTATATGGAACATTTTCAGGTCAATTCAGGCCTCCAATAATCGGGGTGGTAGCCAAACACTGAGTGATGAAATTTCATCTCCCACTTAAAGGCAATCACAAATATTCCAGTCCATGGTGGGATTCCAACCCGCAGCCTGTTGGCTAGCATATCTCTCCAACAACAACACAACACAAAAGCAATCCGCTTATTCGCACAGCAAAAGAAGTCGGCAAAACTGCATCGAATGACGCCATATCTTTTCCTACTGAGTCTGCATCGAATGACGTCATATCTTTCCCTGTCGAATTCTAGCATTACTTCTGTTAGCCTAAAAACTTCAAAATCGCAGGATTATCTTTTTTGTAATAATCGAAGTGGATTCGTTAGTTTGTAAATAGTAATACAATTATACAATTTTTTGGGTAATGCTGTTTGTTTCTCTATAAAAACACTACGAAATTTTATGCGTAATAATCCAATTATAAAGCACTTAAGAATACCGCTTTTTTATTAAAGTGACTTTTATAGTGTATTAAGTGCGTGAAATAAAATAAAGAAAGAAAGAAAAGGCTTTTACTTATTAAATATTGCATCATACGAAATAAATCTTAAATATAACTATCATTTCATTTAAATAATGATTTTGAAGATACAAAAAAAATTTATACAAAAAGATTGCACATGAGAAATAAAACTAAAGAAAATGAACAATGCCTACAGTTCTTAGTAAGCGATCTCTGATTTTCAGAATTTCAAAACGACAATTATAATCGAATTGTTACTTATGTTAATTAATTTAAAAAATAAAATGGTGTAAGAATATAGAATAAAAAATTAATAAAAAATATGTTTGAATTTAAAGAAAGAAATAAAATAATATATCATTTTAAATTTTCAACATTTTTATTCAATTAAATATCGAATAATTTCTTTAAGAGATATTTATATTATCAATGGTGTTCGACTACCGTTGCTAAAGTCTGATTGTAGCAACATGTCTTTCTGTAGTTTCTTACCTTTTGGTTGATGGAATAAAAATTGGAATTCCTCTCTTTTCTAAACCGAAATAAACATGTGCATTATTTCATCCCTTAATATTGCCGAAAGAAATCATGATATGTTCGCGAACAATTTAAAATAATTATGTCTAAAAGTCCTGCTGTTGAACGTTCACAGAATTTTAAAACAAAACATGGCGAAAGGCAGTAGGCAGAGACGAAAGCTACCGAGTTATAATAACTCGAGAAAGCAATAACAGTCAGGCGGTTAACCTAACAACTTTGATTAAACCGATATTTAAGAGGACATCTTCGTGTTATGCTTGATTTTATATCTCTGCGGTAATTTTCACCCCGAAAATTTCTATCTAGCACGAAGTTCCCTTCTTTCTCGTGTAAAATCAATCAGATCGACTTCAATAACGGTTGTTACATGTGCGCATAAAACTAGCGCCACCTGGCATGGGAGAAAAACTTCCGTAATTATCTCCGAGCAAGTAAGAAAAGACTTCAATAATTATCGCTCTGAAAATGACAAAGGTCTTCAATAATTACAGGTTTTATCGGCAAGAAAAATTACTAAAAATCAAGGTTTTCAAGCTTAAATTGATTTTAAATCTGCTTTTTATTGTTATTTTCTTATCGAGTGGAAGGGATGTGTTTTTATTACTCGGAGGAGGAAGGCACATTTTTTTCCCGCCCTTCCTCCAGATTTTCTTGTCTCCGTTATCATTACGTTAAGTGGAAAAGAAAAGGAAAAAAATAAGTTATCAGTTCGGTAGGTTTATTATTTTTTTTGGGGGGGGGGGTTTGTTTTATTCATAACAATTACTCACGTTTCGAATTCACTTAAATATTGATGTACGCAGCAGACAGTTGGCCAAAACATTGCAGGTGTAAAATATTCGACGTACAGTGTCATTTACATTCATAATAAACTAAATATTAACAAAGCTATGCGCATATTTACAGATATTTTATATGCATGTGTATTTGCAGACACCACATACACACGTAGAATGGGATGACAGCAGACACTGAAACTCGTCCAGCATCAACGATGCCCTTAGACTCGAAAGAGTTACGTTTTAATCCCGATTAGGATCTGTCTAAGTTGTGTTCTCTCTCTTTCTCTCATCAAAAGGTGAGGTAGCTGGTCTTATACGGAGTTGGCACATATATTTTCATTAATTAGTTAATCTTATCGCAAAATTAATATTAATTTTCTTAGTAATATTGGAACACCTGCTTTAGTCATATGAGGAATCATCCCTAAATGATATTAGACTTCTTCTCAAGATTTCACGGAGTTTCGAACCTCCCCAACTCTGCTTCCAATATCAAGTCACAAATAAGAAACATAAATGCACTTTTTTTAAAAGTTTAATTTAGGATATAATTCTAAAAAAATAGATCAGTGTACTGCAGTTTTATCTTTGTTTTGCCAGACAATTGGTTTTATTTTTATTTAGATTTTAAGTTAGTTACATATAATAATGTCCACCGTACCATATTTTGAAAGAATAAAAAAGCACTGTATTGCTTGCATTCAGCAGTTTTGGATTTAAAGCTAACTTAAGCCATCGTCATAATTCTAGTCTTAAAATTCAAACTTTTCTACAAAAAATCTTCAATATTATAACCTGACGTCATTCTAGATATAAATCCCCTTCCAAGTGTTACTAAGCGCCATATTTTCCGAACCTCTACAGTGAAGGGTGCTGCAGCATTTGAGCAAGGTCCCTAATTAGTGCTAACCAACGCGATAAGTTCTTTTATTATTATTATTATTATTATTATTATTATTATTATTATTATTATTATTATTATTATTATTATTTCATTTCATAAGGATTAATAACGGCTGAAATGAAGTTTATGAGAAAAAGGGCAAAGGATACTCTATTCGATCACAAAAAATTGAAGAAATTATGAAAGAATTAAACCAGAAATCAGTAATATAAAAAAAAAATATAAAAATATAATATTTACAAACACTAGGTATTATAAAAATAATACCTAGTGTTTGTATTAATATACAAACACTAGGAAAAAGAAAACCAGGACGTCCTCCTAAGAGATTCAACGATGACTTCTAAGACCGGAACAGGCCACTCTAGGTCTAAATCATTGACAAGCATGATTATTATTATTAGTAGTAGTAGTAGTAGTATCAATAAAAAATTATTATTTCATACACAGTAGTCTTATTCATTGAGAGTCGTTTATTAGTATCACATTGCTAACCTCGAGCTTGGTTAATAGTGAAATGTTGATACAACAATTAGAATGAAATGTTTGCTAATTAAATTCAAATCAATAGCACGTGTTAATCAATATATCCCTTTATAAACATTGGTTTCTGTAACAAATTTTCATTAGTTATTATTCACTCTTTATAGAATTATTCGTGACCAGCATAGAAATGAAGGGCTTTGATATAAAGCCTTTCAAATATATTAAATGTTGTCGTTTAACTGGAATGATTGAAAACTGTTTGTTGCAGAAATGAAAAAGTTTTAATACAAAATTCTACTTTCTCTCCTGATATAATAAAATTCTTCTCAAAGGCACACATACAGTTTGGAAATTTGCAATGAAAGCAATGACCATTACGCTATAAATGAGGACGAATGAGAAATTTTCTCTCAAAATACTATTAACGTAATATCCTGTTAATTCAATTTAGGCACACTACACGGCTGTTGCCCTTAATTAAATAGATACACCATTTAACGAAGTTGATTATTCTGTACAGACGCCTTTGCGTCGATTCCTCTGTCGGTGTTATGGCTGTGAATGCTAAGGGAGGAATGCGTAAAATGGGACTTCGACGGCTCTCTTAATATTGATACATAAAACTGTCACACGTTTCAATTTTTTTTTTTTTTTTGTGAAATAATAATTCTAAGTTACTTATGGATGCTTATGTATTGAATCAATCTTATTTTACTTACTGGAGGCTTGAAATGGCTTCAAACAATTCAATGTTTGGTCTGCAGAGCCGTTTTGTGGATCATCTAAAAAATAAACAAAAATACAATATATATAAAATCAATAAAAATAGAAAAAACCTTAACTCATCCCAGTACTATAAGTTAAAATCGTTAATGGACGGGAGTCACATAAAAAAGCCCTGAAGACACTTTTCTTCTTGTGTTTATTTAGGTCAACGTTTTCAAAATGGTAAACTTTTCATTAGAAGGTGATAATGAGGGAATGCAGATCCACTTGAGTCTACTATTGAGGTAAATAATACGTTTTAGAAATACATAATCCTCAGAAAACAATGGAAAAGAAACAATGTACCAAATAGCATTAAGTAATTTCAAATAACTTTATCGAGCAACACCTCCCCAAAAATTCGCTTAAAAAAAAAAAAAAAACTGTTTTGAATGATGTAAAAATTATTTCCAGTAGGATCGATCTACTTTCATGGCATAAAAATAATTATATCAATTTAAATGTCCAGAACCAGTAAATATTGGTGAAGTCGTATTACTCAAAAATCTGCACAATGTTGAGAAGTCTGTAAATTTCTTCATAGTTCCCCAGGGTTGACCCTGAGGATTTAATTTTACGCTTTTTTTTGGTAGAGGTTGTACTTTATATAGTTACCTGAAATTCAGGTACATAAACTCAATTTAACAATTGAATCTTTTTAGTCCATTTTTATCATATTAAAAATACTTTTGCAATTATAAAATTAAATGTTAATTTAAGTTCATACAAAAGTGATAATCCCAAAGAGGCCTGAAAAAGCGTATTAGTTATAAACACTAAAATCCTATTATTTAATATGAACTATGGGGACTTCCAGAAGTTCCAATTACTAATAAATTCCAGGGAATTCCAGGAATTCCAATACTAATAAAGTTTGAACTGAGGCTCGGCTATTGCCGTTACTCCTCCATGACCAAAGCTTATAGTTCAATAACACCCTATCCATACATTTTCTTCTACAGTTAACGGGGAATATGAAAAGCATTCTTGCTTCACCCAACTAGTCAAAAATAAAAAAATAAAATAAATAAATAAATAAATGCCTCCTGTGCATTTTTTTTATTTATTTAAACGGCCATTACTGTCAAATCTACAATAGTGAATCACAGAAACAGATTTAGTCCCCTCCTCTTGTACAACTAAAGAGCATTAATAGGTAGGCAAGCGTCAAGAAAAATGTTTGGCAAACCTACTTAGCATCATTTGAGAAGACATTAGGGAACGGGGAGGAGAAAGTGTGTGCGCGCGTAAGCGCGCATTGACTTTAATGGGGGGAGGGGAAGAGGGGCAGTCCACGGTGGGACTCGATGATGTCTTCACAACAGATTTAATGAGAATCATCGTCATCAAATACCGACTTACGACCCACCGACAACAAAACCTCACTATTCGTGTATCGGAAATCCAACAATAAGTCACAAATGATGTGAAGTTTCCTTGAATGGAAAAATAAAAAAATAAAATAAAATAAAATAAAAAATAATAAAATTATGTAATTTGCAGAGTCAACAGCAGACATAGTCTGAGGTTATTTTATTGATTTGTTTCGGTAATGTGAAAATCGCGTGCCACGAAAACACAACTGTACGGTCTCTTTCATATCGCCACCACCCCGTGCTATAAAAGGCGAAGGCCTTAAATAATGACAACCAGTCGCCCGTGTGCATGTTAACAGGAAAATAAATTAAAACTGATTCGCCAAGCACGCGTTAGGTTTTTGCCACACAGTTAACACGAAGCCTTTATCTCTCTTTCTCTCCGTTTTCCGACAAGGATACACGGTGGCGTTTCTTGGTTGCACAATATCAGAAAGTCACTTCTTCTGACCGCCTTTACTTACACTGTTTGTCACTGTCACATACTCTTGCTCGACAAATTACGTTTCTATGAGGCAACGTTCCTCCAAAACTCTGAAGCCACTAAATTACCCGACAACAAAAACTTTTCACAAACTACCAAATTACTTTCTGAATCGATCTCTCGCTATGTTTCTCAAAAACTTTCTGCGGATATGGAGTGAGTTCACTTCATATACTTGAACTATGATCGTTCAAAAAGCAAAAATTTACTACAGTTCTAATGATAGAGCCTATAAGACTTCGAATCATTTTTCCTCGACTGTCACTTAATTGCTTATAGTTTAAAGCTCAAGACATTTGAGAACTCCCCCGAAAAGTGTTACGTTCCTGTTGAAAATCCTGTGGCTACAAACAAACAGTTCCCATTACTTGATTGTATCTCTTTGTTGCCATTTTGTACTTTCCTTACAGAAATACCAAACGATATCTTCAAAACTCATTCGAAAAAAACATATTTTTGCGGTTTAATTGATTCCTCATATATGTGGTACAAATAAATGGTACCACATAATAAATAAATAAACAAAGAAATATTTTCATTCGCCAACGTAACACTACACTACAGCCTTGTGTTTCGATGTTTGAGTAGGATTAATAGCTAACCTAATAATTCTTTACGAATTCACTGCTAATGCAGATCTTTCAAACTTAAGCTTATCATAGGTTTTATGGGTGAGGTTAATATATTAAAAACAAAACATTGTAAATATATTTCAATATGATTTTTAAGAAAAATGCTGTTTGGTTGTAGAACATTGTGTAATTCTTGAACAAGGATACTGCAAAGTATTCCCCATCCACAGACACCCTTTCTTGAATTCTAAGGCCACTTCTCTGTACTTTGACAACCAGGTTTTTTTTTAAAGAAAGTAATAATTCTGTAATAAAATTATATCTTGTTCGTGTGTTATCTAAAGTAGTTAAAATAAAAATAAAATTCTTCGGTACAGCCATAACAGAAACATAAAAAAGCACTAAACTCCATCGAAATTGTTAACTGGACTAAAACTCGCGTGCAAAAAAAAAAAAAAAAAAAAAGGGGGGGTGCTTGTTGCATCAAGAAATATATCATGGAATGACATTTAAAAATAACTAATTTTGAAACTTTAAATTGAATTATAATGTTAAAAGAATGACCGAAACGAGATGCAGCGACTCGATTAGCTGTACGGTATAAAGTCTGAAGCTGCCCACTAGGTGGCAATATCTACTTTCCAGGCGAATATCGCCCTGACCTACGCGCCATCCCGATGAGCCTATGTTAGCTGTCTAGTATAAGTTTTCCACAACGAATACCTACTGGACAGTTAATATAGATAGTCAGTATAAAAGTAAGTTTTAGAGGCTATTTCTAGAAATAAAGAAAAAAATAAATAATTACAGATTACGAACAGAGTAATATAAACTCACAATGAATACTAAAAATCGTTATCTATATTGCTGTCTGCTATGTTGCCATAGCAGTATGCAAATTCGATTGATTTACATGCTACATTAATGAGAGGCTTTGAGGGATTTTAAGAGGAGTTTCATCCCACCCCTTTCACTTTGCCAAAACATGTGTCACTTGTCGCGTAATACTGTACATCGTTTACATGACTGCACAATAGAAATGCTCTAGGTTACAGCGCCGTCAAAACCCTAGTTATGCCACATTATCACATAATCTATAGGATTTATAATAGCGTACTATTGAGACGCAGTTCTTGTTAAACAGGCATGCGAGTCGAAATAGTTATAAGGATTTGAACCACGAGGAAATGAGCATTCATAACTCACTCACCGTTCTTATACAGTTTAAAATTAGAGTCCATGTAATTCTAAAGATGGAAACGATTTTGTTTTTTTTCCTAAGACCCTTCATAGGTACAGAGGTGTGTGTGTGTGTGTGTGTGTGTGTGTGTGTTGGCTGTACTTGGTAGAGTATATTGCAAGCTGGTAGATGTAGCTATTCAGAAATCCCTCGGAATGATTGTGGAAAGAAAGAACGTAAGAAAGCCACACAATGAACAAACAACATAAGAAGGTCATTGATCTCCAGTAGATTACACAAATAGCAAAGCCACGAAATTCGAATCCTCAGTCATTCAACTACGAAACACCGTATTTAGATTCCCCCAAGCATATATTTGTTGGAAAAATTGCAAACGTTTCATGTCTGATAAGAAATAACATTTCGTATGTGTGTGTGTGTAGCACCAGGGAAAAACAGAGAGTCCTATATAGGTATCGATTTTTCCTGGTTACGTTATTTCTATGATGTATGTATAGCTCACGAAATCTGAAAGTAAAAATGATGCGTTTTTGTTTACATCGTGGGCTTCCTTTCTTCCACTGCCTTATTGTAAAAATGACATATCAGGTTTCATCACTGAAATTGTTCTTCCTTTTATAGCCAAAACATACCGATAGGTGTCCACCCAAAGGAGTTACACAAAAAAAAAAGAAAGAAAAAAAAGACGTCTACTGGCCTAATTGCAAGAAGAAGGTTGGGTTTTTTATGATTTCATTATTATGACTACTATCATGTGTGGATAAAGAAGTGTCTTTGTTAATATCCAGAATGTGAGATGCCACGATTTCCACAAGAGTCATCGTATTATTCGCTGAGAAATGATAGCATTTCTACTTTGTTGTTTCTTGTAAATCTTATTTCCTGATAATTCGAACACTTTTTGCTTAACTAAGAAGCGCAATATTTTTATTTATTTATTTTATTTTTTGAATACTACAAATTAGAGCCATCTAGTGATGATTTCTTGTACTAAACAATTCTTACCTGGATAAGCTTTTATAAATTTATAGAGAAATTTTCGATGCTACAAAGAAAAAGAAAAGATTTCTCTATAAATATATATATATATATATATATATATATATATATATATATATATATATATCGATGCTGCATCTGATATCCTGCCAGTAAGAGAGTGCTAAGCTTGCGTAAGATGAGCAAGAATTGGAAACTGAAACCCGTAAAATAGTTCTAGATGATTATACACGCAGTTGATGTGAACTTTCTGACTAGAAAACTCCTGTCAAAGACTAAGACAAAATACTTTAAAATTGTGCCATTTGTGTGTGCTGTGTACCGAAGAAAAGATGGCGGAGTTCCAGCTGTTTCAAAATCTAAATTATGAAAGAACATTCTTCGTATGGTTTAAGTCCGAAATTATTCGCCAGTTTCTTAGAATCATGTTCTAAGAAAAACGCTAAATTTTACAGTTCGTGTAAGAAAACGTACGGTTCAGTGACAAAGGTAAGTACAAGTTTTTTTCTCTCTCTAAGCACGTGTCGCCTGTGCCAACTAGTTTCCAAGCTATCACCGCAGACGAACAAATACATTGAGCAAAGAACGTAACATTTTCAAAATCCTAAAAGCGTAACAAGACGAAGGAAATTCCCTATTAAAATTGCAATTTAAAACTCTCGTGGGAAACTTAAATAAATTATAAGATAAAATCTTGTAGCTTTTTAGAAATTTCACGTCCTCTTAACGGTTTCACAAGCAGGAAATTCCCACTCCATCCGAAAAGGGATTTAAATATTTACATTAATACACATCTCAAGAACTTCTTTAGTCACGAACATTTTACCTCAGATCAAAGAAAAGATGAATATTTTACTTTGTCTTATTTCGGATAACTTATGGTTGCTTTTGATGTAATGTAGAGAACAATAAGATATTTCGTCAGTATTGCTAAGAGCGCTTTGATGTTACAAGAGAGAGAGAGAGAGAGAGAGAGAGAGAGAGAGAAAGAGAGAGAGCTCTACACTGCCTTCGAACGAAAGAGAAAATCGGATTAACTCGCCTTGCATTTCTGGACACAGAACTAATGTAATAATGATTATTGTGTATGGCTTTCTCTCTCTCTCTCTCCTTTCCTCCATCCTATACAGTCGTGAACCGATTTGTCTTCTTTCTGCAATAGTGCACTCTAGAGTTTAATATCTCACTCAGGGAAATGAAGAAAAAAAATGAACAAAGATCGGCGAATTTTACCGGGGCTGCGTGCAATAAGAAGCACTGTTAATACTGAGTAAAAGCATAACACAAATAATCCTTCGAAATAACGGTAGTGTACACAGGCTTTTCTGATTTCGCCGAACTAATGTCAGATACATCGTCCATTAGATGCACTGACGTCTCTTAAATGCCGACAAATGGAAAGACTTCAGTATAAAGAAATGGTTCCCGACTCATAACTGTTCTTGTTCCACAGCATTTTGCTTGGGGGGGGGGGGTGGAGATCATAAAAAAAAAAAAGACGGTGTTAGTTCAGTAAAGTCTTCCGACTTGTCTGTAAATGTAATGAAAACAATTGCAACCAACAGGCGTAAATTGTGAAGAATTGCAATTGCTTAAAGGGCAGTGAAATATTAGGGTTTATACTACAAGGAAGAGAAGCATGGGATAATTGATCTGGCAGCAGTTATCTCTGTGGGTTCTTTAAGATGTCTATCTTAAAGTAATTACTTACCAAAATACAATAAAATACTAGAAAATTTTGAAATCCATAACCCTATCCACAGACTGACATTTTATGTATAAACCATAAATCGTTGAATTTTCCAATACCGTCAAATATATTTCCATACACAGATGATTAAAAAATAATGGAAAAATGGTGAAGCCAAGCACATTATGTTGCAGGAAAAATAGTTGAAATTATAATTGGTACCAGCTATTTCGAAACGGTTAGCTGAATTTTCAAAACATCAACAATATAATATGATGTTACTATGGTAACGCAGACTAAACTCATGTTGCTACAGAAACAGCAGATACAATGTTAGATCGTAAATCTGAACTTCAAGCGTTAAGCAGAAAAATTTTATTTTGGGACAACCAAGATACGTGATCCTAATTCAAAGAGTTAATGTTATCATAACGCGAAGAAGATCCGCAGCGCAAGAATAATGACAACCCTCTACCCCTCATTAGCTGCAAAGACCTTGATCCGATTTCCGTCGTAGCACAAGAGAACTACTTATGGGATCTTTTTTAAAGTATTTCTCATAAATAATTATACATGAGCATATAATTATATATGAGTATATATATATAGAGAGAGAAAGTTTTTTACCTTGGGTATAAAATACGTTAAAGATACCAAGCTATTTTAAATATAAACCTGGTTTTAATCCATTTCCCAAGTAAGCAAACAGACAGGTAAGTCAGTCAAGTTTGCGCCTGCAAGTAGTGCAAGTCTGGGTGACCCCGCACGTAGTGCATGTCTTAGGCAACTCGTGGTAAAGGTGGAATAAGCTCTGATCACTATTCTTAATATTTACCCTTAATGCAAAGGCCAATCTCCTTGAGGAGATGTATGAATGCTATGCATTAAAGGCAAGGGGCCACTACCCAGACCGGTTTACCTTTATTGAGGTCTCGTCAGTGGGAGCCAGGGTTAGAAATACTAAGATTTAAGTAATATAGAGCTTATAAGTATTTTACCAAAACAGTTACCATAAAGTACTTTGACCTTATTAAATAAAAATCTCAGGATGAGAGATAGATGTAGAAAGTTTTTTACCTTGGGTATAATATATATATATATATATATATGAGTTCCAATCCTTAAACGACGGATATGTATATTCTGTAGCGCCCTCTACACACGTTTAAGAGCGTACAGTATATGGACGGACAATTGCTGCTGAACGAATTTCATCAACTGAAGTTTTTTTTTTTTTTGTTTTTTTTAACGTATTTATTGTTTAAAAAGAAGCGAATGCCGGCATCCTGATAGCGAGACAAGCTGTTTGCGTGTTTTCCCGAGTTTCAATTCGAGTCATGGCGCACCTGCCACAGACAGGTCTTTATAGAGAGTTCGGTAAAACACGGGGGGGGGGGGGTACAAAAGAAGGAGGAAAAATCCTTTACTAATACCAAATCAATAGCTCTACTTTAACTAGGTAAAAACTTTATAAAGTGCAGACTAAGCGGAATTTCATTTCATATAAGGCAGCTAAAAGCTAGTTCGAAGCGGAGACGGACGTGCTTCTGTTCCCAAATAACTTGTGTTTCTGCATATTGATCTGCCCATGGACATTACGGCGCGTTTAACTGTTCTCAGCGATGCGGATATGCCATAAATTTCGCGTATTGACATCTGGAGAAATGGTCGCTTTGTGCGGGATCGCCGTAGCCAGGGCGGTTACATTTCCGGTTCATGAAATTAAAGTTTCGTGCCGTATCCCCGAGTCCGTTTTTTCCTTTTTTTTTTTTTCTTCTTATTTTTGTCGCGTGCATACTTTCCACATTAAACGAGCGGATGCTGAGCTTTTTGCCCCCATTATTCTAGTCCTTTCTGGCGAACAAAAGAAACCAATCCCCCCTCCCCGCCGCCGATTCACACGTACCACACACACACACACAGAGAAAAGCGCGCGCTTGAAGGATGGTCGCTTTGATCACGTGCCGGTCCGTGTTAACGCCATCCAGTCCCGCGTGACTGATCTCGTTCCAGCCACATACCGTACGTCGTTTCTCGAAGTATGCAACCAGCGATTAGAAATACTGGATGTAAGCAACCCTATGTAGGATGTTGCATGTCATACGGACATGGTTGGTAGGGTCAAACAGCGTGTTAAATTGTGCGGCCGCTGTCTCACGTACATGGAAAATGTTTGTAGCTATGAAAGATCTCATACAGCAGCATCCCTTTCCACCCCCACACTCCCCATCGTTCACACTTGAGAAGAAAACAACGTGTTAAATTGTGCGGTCATTGTCTCACGCACACCGCAAATGTCTTGCAGTAACAAAGAATCAAGAGAAGGCCGTGTTCCGTCCGGAATAGAGAAGCATCGTGTTAAGAGTGTATAATCACCATTCGCTTGCAAGAAATGGTGACGACAGCTGTGTAGTAATACACTCGCTTCTATCGCACTCAGAAAAACATACCGACGTGGTCTCATCATTCAGATTTACGAGGGTCATTGAAAAAGTTTGCGAAGTGATTTTATGTTGGTGAATCACCTAGATCGATTCCCCTGCGGAACACGGGTGCCTGTTATTGGGTACGAATTTGGTTTTGAAGAAATGCTGCTCTGCTAGCGGTGAATGGGGAAAGCAAGGGGGGGTACAAATGGAGATCCTTTGTCTCAAAAAAATTTCGTCAGTCGGAAAAAGTCTGGCTTTACTTTGTGTGGAATTGATTCCAGAACATTGCTTTCTTTCTATACTTCCAGTTTGTAAAAGGGTGCATTAACGAAGAGTATTTCCTCGTGCCTTCTCACTGAAATCGACGAACAGAACAGAAAGCAAAGAGGTAGATAAGAGGAACTGCCTTAAAAAGTATTGATATTGAAGCAGCAGTAAAAAGAAAAGTTGTAAAATAAATAATATACAATAATTGAACTTTATTGCACACAACGATTAAAACTGCTCGTTTACAACAATTGAAATAGGTAATTGTTAAAGTTACTTTATTATTGTGTCATTCAATCAAAATAAATTCTATAAACAACAGCTTCAATTCTAATGGTTGAATGACTGCCTCAAGAAAATCAAAGGATTAAAAAAAAGGTGAAAGCATGATGCTAGATGAGTATTAATAGTAATGCGTAAATATGTAATATGTAGCTTGGGAGTAACTACTGGCTTTAAAAGTTGTTTTTATTTCATGTGCAAGTGAATTATTTTAATTATGTTTAGTGGAGAATTTTCTCATCATCGAGTATGTGGTTTGTTGTCTATAATTAAGGAAGGATTCTAAGGATTTTCCCCCCGATACCATCCTATATGTTGATAATTTGATAAGAGTTTAAAAAAGAAGTGAATAAATAAATAAATACCGATCTCGCAACCTAAAGACCCATATTATTAAAACAGCCAGATCTTAACACCGTATCAAAATAAGAAAATCAATCATGATATATTCGCATTACATCCGGGTCATAAGATCATTAGCCATTTGGCGGGCAAACAATTTTATGAAGTAAATGCATCCTACAGCTGAAAGAAAGATTTCTTTTTTTTATTTTGCAATTGGAATGAGTCGCTAGCTTTGTAGATCTGTGTTTATTATTTATTCAGTTCCTTAAAAAAAAAAAAAAAAAATTATCAAATTATTAATGTATAACGATATTTATATAAACAGAGAGAAATCATGTTCATATTTATTTCAATGGTTCATTATGATCATTATTAATAACAATGAAATGTGAAAATAATCGTAGACAATCATCACATTGTTGAGTCGTTTATCGTTATAGTATGCTTGAATAATGACGTAATTCATTACCACAACAATTCAACTTTTATGAGCCAAAATACAGTTGTAATGCAAGTTTATTTATTGCATTTACGGAACAAAATTTTGTATCAATTTGAAATATTTGACTAAATTCCCTGCTGAACAAAAATCTCGGTTGAAACCTTAAAATGTCAAATTTTATTAAAGTCTATCGTAATCACCCAGAGTAGTTTTCGGAGCTTAGTTGGTATAGAAAGAGCCATTTATTTGGAAAGAATTGGGTTCGATCCTGTTTACAACGTGAAAAATGTTTATCAGGGATTTTCAATCAAATGGTGAGTTAGCCGGTCTCAAACGATGGAGAGATTTTTTTTTCTACCGGAAACTGGTTTTCGCCCCTCTAAACACGCAATTCGGTCTCGTGAAGACAAATCTACATGTATAAATAATTGCTCTTAGGGAATGCAGAAAGAAATGGCAAGCTAGCGGCATAATTAAGGTATTCGACCCATCATGGACAGATGACAATAGAATAGGAATCACCCAGATGTAATTACTTTGCATATTTTTTCAAAAGGTTGGTTAGTTTTATCCCTGCAAGTGGTCCGATTTAAATGAAAGCTGAAAGCCCGGATATATTTTCGTAAGAATCCCAGGCGGCATTTTTCTATTTCTTCACCTACAGGGTAGTTGAAGAAATAGAAAAATGAGTTGGATACTGTGAAAGAGTTATATCTAGAGTTGAATTCCAGTTGAATTTGAAACAGACAGGGTTCGCATTTTACTCTGTAAACTCTCTCTCTCTCTCTCTCTCTCTCTCTCTCTCTCTCTCTCTCTCTCTCTCTCAATAGCATATTTAACAACCAGGTAGTTGTTAACAACCAGGTTTTTAGTATGTCATCAGCTTATAAATTACATAAGACTTGAGTACATTTTAGGACGATCTTTTTACTTATATTTTATTAGTACCGTCTTACACCTCAATAAATCAGCTCTCTAAACCTCTGGTAGGAGTAAATAAAGAATTATAACATTCATGATTATAGCCCTATCGGTAGAAGAAAATACATCACTAAGCGCTGAGCTGTCTGTTTTGCCAACTAGCAGCACTTGCCTTGAGAAAAGAGGTTAAATTTCACAGAATTACCATATAAATATTAGCTAAAAATCCATGAAAAACAAAGACGTGGAAATCTCTTATAACTAGAAGGTTCCAAGAAACAGAAATTTTCCCGTACACTTCCTGGCACATTACCCTGTCAGCCAATTAGACGAGCCATCTTTTCACTTGTCAACGCCACCTGTTCATTCTCAGGAGCCTGACTTCAACAAAAACACCATTAAATTTTTCTCCGGGAGAAAGTGCCTGCAGCCTACTGCATTTATTACAGATCGGAGGTGTCCACTCAAGTTATTCGTACCGCTACGTACGGTCCGATGGCTAGATAGGCCTGATAGAACTGCACGCTTTTAATTACGCTAAACGAGCAACGGTGTACGTGGTGGAAGAAGGTAGAAAACAATTTACTGCCAGAGTAGGCGTAAGAACAATAGATGCGTCTGTTGATAAAAAGACAGCTATTTTAGTGGCGTCGTTAGTTGTCTAGTTTTTATTTGGACACTTGAGCCTTTTACGGTTTGATATGATGACCTTGATTTTATCACCCACTAGCGTGCCGTGCCATCCTTTTCTTTCTTTTCAATTATGAGTCGCGTTGGTAGGTTGCAGCACTAGACTGTTTTAATTAGTGCAGTAGACTTTGTGCGCTTTCGCTGAGCTAGTGAATAGCAGTTTTACTTTTAGAAATAATACCAATACACATTTTCTATGCAGTTTTTTTTTAATCTATCTATAATACTCTTTCATAATACATTTCATCGAACAGAGATAAAATCTGGTTATCTTTTTGTCTGCTTTCTTTCACTAACTGCATACTGCTTTCATTGTGATAATCGAAGTTTCCCTATTTGGGGATCACCGAGCAGTCATAAGGGATTTTTTTTTATAATTTTAAAAATTATCTTGCATAGCATTATAAAATTTATTATGCTATGCGATTGTATCTACATTGCAGGATTACTTGGTTATTGAAGAACACACAAGCAGAGATAAGGTGTTATCATTCCTCTTTATAAACCCTTGATAGGGTAACATCTTGATCATTGTGCTCAGGTCTGGTCCCCCTGAGTTTCTTGAGGATGAGCAAGTGGTGGAGTGAATTGAGAGACAAGCGACCAAGATGGTGAGTGGCCTGTGGAATGTTCCCAATGAGGATCAATTCAGGGTTTGTGGGTTGAAGAAATTGGTTGATATGCAAAAAAATGTGAGGGATATGATAGAAATATTTAAGTTACTTAAAGGATTTTATAGGACTAATGTAAGGGAAATGTTTCAGCACTTGGCTTGGCTAGAGGGGGCAGAAAAAGAAGTCATCCCTAGAAATTGGGTAAGAGAGTGGTTAGCAAGGTCATGAGGACTAGATTTTTTGCTTGGAGAATGGTAAACGAATGGAATAAGTTGCCTGAGTCAGTTGTAAGTGCTTTGTCTGTTCATGTTTTCAAGGAGACGTACGATAGATATTGTTCTTGAAAAATACTTGTGACATTAAATTAAGAAATATTCATGTGTTAATGTGTTTATATTTCGAATCGCGTTGGTAGTTTGGGTCTCCTATGATAAGTCTTGGGACTCCATGGAGTTTCCCGTGCAATAATAATAATAATAATAATAATAATAATAATAATAATGATGATGATGTTCGTAATAAATTATGGTTATGGAATTTGTGGTTGCGAGAATTAAACAATAAAAAGTAATACACGTGTTTGCAGAATTAAACAAACAATAAACGGTAACATATTTTTGCGTGCCAGCATCAAAAATGTTTGCTTGAATTAAAATAAAACTGCAACACATTCTTCCGATTTACCAGAATTAAACAATGAAAAAAGCAATACAGTAGATTTGTATTTTCCAGAATGAAACTATTAAAAATATACTATTTTAAAAACAACATATTGTTTAAAAAAATAATAAAAAAATAGGTTCTTCAAAGCTAGCTGCAGAATTAAACAAAAAAAAAATAAAATAAAAAATAAGATGTTGAATTTAGGCCGTCAGAATCAAACAATAGAAACAATACATCTTAGTTGTTTTTAACGCGAATTTTTATGTGGTCTCCAGAAATAAACGATATTTGACTAACTTGTTTGTTCTGTGTTAAATATTAAGAAAGTATAGCTTTGGGTAATTGATAATTTTCATTTTCCCTGTCAGTAGTCTTCTCAAGTAGTTTAAAAATTACTATATTGCATATCTAGAGTCGAGTTACAAATTAATTATGTAACCTTTCATTTCGTAGGCAAACGTTCTGTAGTGAATTCAACAGTTTTTTCCAGTGAGTGCAATTTTTTTTAAGTTCTAGACTGACAAGATTGTTATACCTCTAGTTTACCACTCTGCTCTTCCATCTATATTTTGCGGTTCTGCAATTGATAATCGCCTGTGAAGGTGGTGGTTTTTCCTTTTCAGTCGTTTCCGACCGTAGGTCACTTTGTAGGCATTACACACAGTGTTCCTAGTGAGATTTTTTACAGGGTAGTTCGTCATTGCTTCCCCTCCCCCCCCCCCTCAATTTTATTCGGGCTTGGGACCGTGTATATGGCTGGGATGTATTTATGATTGTAATCCGTGTGTGTGTTCACGGGACCAGTTTGCCTGTTTCTGAGGGACGAAAAACTCGAGTTTCCGGGTGAAAAAAAAAAAAAAACCCTACTTACATATGAGATCGGTGACGGCAGGAATCGAACCCAGGTCTTTCCGACCAAAGGGCCTCGTCTATACTAACTGAGTTACGGAGCTTCATAATCACCTATCGTTGTACTTTATTTGTCAAACTTTTGAACTATGCTTTTGAATCGATATTAACTTTGGTACCTTAGTAAAACTGTAATTTGTCTGTGGAGTGTGTTTTCTTTAACATGTAATGATTGTTGATTTTAAGTTTATCTGACTTTCATTGCATCTAACAATAACTTCAGAGTCAATTATGTCTGTGTGTGTGTGTGTGTGTGTGTGTGTGTGTGTGTGTGTGTGTGTGTGTGTGTGTGTGTGCGCGCGCATATATTTTTTAGTTCGGGCATCTAATAAGCATATCTACATTGTGTCACGGCAATAACTTAAGCGATGTTCTTGAAAACAGCAACAGCCTGATTCGTCATCTGGAGGTTCTACAGGACTGTTAAGGAATTTCATCCCTTCGTAACAGTACAGAATTAGCTGCATTTGTCAATAGTTGTGAAGTCGAAATGAATAACAACCCCATGCACGCAAAAGATGCATCAAAGTCTACTAAGATTTAATCGAGTGGTCTTCTTGTGCTTTCCTCCATTAGTTAAAATGAGTATTTTGCTTTCGTCGACGTTTTCCAACTCAAGTATCAAGGATTTGATTTCGTCTAACAGGTCACGCAATTCAAAGTTTACAGAATACAGCTTTAGAATTAAATAATGTCCAGTATTTTCTCAGTTGTTTGCAAATTTTAATAATTTCGGTGAAACTGTATCCTGATGTTTCTTCAAATTGAAAACCAGTGCATCGTAATTTGCATGTCAACGCAATTTTATCTCGGAATATAGTCACATTATTTTTTCCGAAGATAAAATGTAGGTAATGTAATATCTTGCGAAATCTAAGACGAATAATGCTTCGTTATTTTCACTAAAGATCCAGTCCTTGAAATAATGGCTGATTTTCCTCAAATTCAACAAAAGGCCTTATTTTCCTAAAAAATAAAATTGTTTTTTGAATAATGTCTTGTTTTTCTCAAAAATGAAAATTTAGGGGAAAACAATATCCTAAAATATAAAATTATTTTCCTAAAAATAAAATTGAAGTAAAAAATTGCAAATAATATAATTTAAACAAAGTAATGTCTTATTATTTCTCTTGAAGATGAAAATTTAGGAAAATCCTAATATTGAAAATTTAGTTGCGTCGCCCTCAGAAATGAAAATGTGGTTGAGGATACTTCCAGTGAAAATTTAGGCGAGTTATTCCGAAGAATAAAGATTTAAGCAAAATAATGTCTTTATTTTCTTCGAAGATAAAAATTTTAAAAAAAGTTTAGTTGAGAAATAATATTGATAAAGAGGAATACTTCCAATAATTTTTACAAAGTTTGGATGCATTTTCACCAAAGATGAAATGATGCCTCGTTATTATCCAAAAACGGAAATCATGTCTTGATTTTTTTTCAAAAGTTTAAAATGTTTGCAAATTACATTATATTTGCGAAACTATTCAGTGAAATGGAAATAAAAAGGACATCGCAAATTAAAACACAGTTGAAATAACGACTGTCACCCTGATTTTACAACTATTTTAATTAATGATGAAGGATGTGAAATAATTTTAATTTTTCACAAGATGAATGGAAGGGTTGTTAAAGGAAAACGTCTTTTAAGCCCCAAAATATAAAGTTTAATTGAATAAAGTTATTAATTAATTATGTATTTTCGCAAACATATCAAATTATTCTTTTTTTTTCAGAGATGAAAAGTTAATAATAATAATAATAGTAATTTTAACCTTTCACTAAGATTTAAGTCGCTCTAGGATTAAAAAAGTAGATTCAATTTTTTTTTTTTTTTTCAAATTTGAAAACGTGAGGTCAAATAATCCTCCATCCTCCCCCAAATGAAAATTTTGTAAAAAGGATGGCTTATTTTCCACACATTTGTAAATTTTAGGTATTAATTTGTCTGTCAGATGTCAACTCTCTTGTTATCAATAGGGACATACCATATCTCTATTTGAGTAGTTATATTTCTCTGTATTTTAATATTGAAAATCTGTAATTTAATTAATCATTAGCATTTTTGTATCGAATTAGGCCATGAGAAATCTTAAGATGAAGAGGCACCGGAAATCCCACTTTGGCTTCGGTTAATACCATTATTTAATATGACTTTCTCTGATGTGAATTTATGTTGGAGGCAAGCTTCATATCCAAACATCTCTCGAGTCATTTCGAAGAGCAGCATCGAATATTTTCTAGGCAGGTGCTATAACTTTTCATTTATGCATGTGATGACGTCACTCGAGTTCTAACAAAGTGATTTTCTGTGAATAAACAAGTCTGTACATATCCTAATTTGCGCATGCTCTATGCAAGTACTGTTACTATTTTTTGATAACGAATAATGGTTTACCACAACTTTAATTACCATTCTTCGTATCTGCACTTGATCTATGGAACTACTCTTACTGAGAAGTCTCTTTAAATGAGCTAAGAAAATTATGAACCCCCCCTTTCATTTCATTGTTTTCTCCTATCTTTCGGTGGACAGTTCATTTAGCATTCATCAGTATTTCTTTTAATTTCTAGCTTATTTAATGGGATGTGTAATGACTTAAGGCGCAGTAGTGTCTATTTTAGCCTTTTTCTGGACTCCTTTTCTCGTTTTCATTTTATGAAAAAGGAATTACTAAAAACTCCTTCATAATTACTTTTTCATATTATCTTTAATTAAAATTTGGTTTTGGTGAGATTTAACATAACGGGTACTTTCACAAATTTAACGAATAAGCGCCTATAGTAATGATGCACTTTTGTCGACTATATTAAGATATTCGCGTACATCTCTAACAATACGTTTATTAATTGAACACCACATTTTTTTCTATTGCTTTATTTTTGATTTTTCGTTTCTTAATGGGAAAATAAAATTCTGATTCTCGCAGACACTCGCGGTAGCTAATTAACTTAAAACTGTCCAAGGCATTGGAAAAGTCTTGAAAACGATGATTAAGAAGAAAAATAAAAATTAAAAAAATAATGCAACGTAATATTGAACGAGAAAAAAAATAATCACATTCTCTTATTTGATTTTAAATCTGAAGAAATTAGTTCGTTTCTTCTCTATTGACAATGCATCGACATAAATAGAATGGCTCTAATAATAGCAAATAGCTTTAAACAGTTCAAGCTTAGATTCTTTTAAACCGAGAAAGCATTTTCATTGTGACGCAACAATGCGACTGTTACGTAGTTTATTATGGATTGTTTGGAATATGTTGGAGGTATATCAGACATAACTGCATCAAGCTAAGAATATAATTAAATTATTTAAAATAAAAAAATAAAATAAACGTAAAAATGAATGAGAAATAAAGCAATCTTCGTCATATTGATATTATAAATAAATACACAGATATAAACGACATTTAAAGTGGCGATCGCATTACAAATAATAGATAAAGAAAGATTGCTATCCAAAAACCTAGTCCAAGCGACTATCTCGAACAAGCCCGCAATCACGTAGCGGTTCATCCCTGTGGTAATGAAGCAACAAAACTGGAATGCGCCATCGATAAAGAGGACTGTGTTCAGGCAAATCGATGCTTTCTATATATAGGACAACAGGTACAAGAGTGCGAGTGTGTGGGATTGAAAGAAAGCCAACACTCACCTTAGTAATCTTGGCTTATCTTACCGATGATATCTAAACCTCCAAGTTCCGTGTTTTTAATATGCTGATATTATCAGATAACTTCCTAGATATGATGTATTTTTTTTTAGAAAAAAATGTTTTGCAAAATATTTTGGAGAAATTATTTATATCTTCCATTGACAAGTATGAACTTTTTTAGACATTACTGCAATTTTTTCAGATGTTTTATAAAAGATATGAAATTGACAAAAGACCTCGCTTGAGTGAAATTGATAAGACTTCACTGATAGAGAGGATATATCCCACCATGGCGTATGACGCAAGAAGAGAAGTAGCCAAGATGTTTACTTTAATAACGAGAACCTCTTTAGATTTACAGCGAGTTCAGCTTGACTGGATAATGCAAATATTATTCCCTGTCCATGAAGGAAAAGTGGAAAGACAAATTGGAAGAGATAGGTGTCAGTATAGAATCTTAACATGGTTTTGTTAATTGGTGGATTATCATTTAACAAAATTCGACATCATATGTTGTCGCATTTCATTAATGCATTCGACACTGAAGTGATTACAATCTGAGTTAAGGTGGAAAAGGCAAAAAGTGTGCCAAATATCTCTTTTTGTGAATGATACCAAAGTGAAAAAAGGATAGGAAAACTACGTTCAACAGCTTAAACAGAAAATCCTTCATCTATCTTTCGTCCTGTAAACCATGCAGTAGGGTAGCCCAAACTGCAGATAGGATTCTAGTAATCGATTTGGAAGAAATTTTTCTAGAAGAAACAAAGAAATAAATACGAAAGTGTATTCAATTCTGGACAAATATGAACACATGTTTAATAAAATATTCTTTACGCATTGCAGGTACAGTATTTTCAAAAAATATTATGTCTAGGACATGCCCGTCTTAAAATACTTATTAATTCTAGTCTATTAACAACTGGTTGAAATGCAATTCGGATGCAATAACAGGATAAAACACACACACACACACACACACACACACACACACACACACACACACACACACACACACACACACACACAGAGTTTGTAAATGCTACTACTGGGTGGATGAAATTACCAGGAGAAAGGGCCATCGCGCAGAAGTCCTAGACGAGAGAAAGCATCCTTGATTTTGCAGGCGTCCAATGTTTATCTTTTTTTGTGTGTAGGAAGTGCAACTTCTGCTTCTTTTCCCATCATTCTGACCATTCATTCAAAGGAGGAACTCTTCTCCTTATATCATATGCAACTCCCCCCCCCTCATAAAAACGACATTTTTATTATATTGTTGAAGTTGGAGCCTGATCTAAATTAGGCATTCAATGGCCCCACATAATGCGCACAGCAACTAATCGGACAGAAAAGGATCTCATTCGTCCATCACTAATGCCACCTGGCGTATTTGACTCATTGGTACATGAGTAAGCCGAGGGGAACGACTCCGAAATGGTTTTTATATGTAGATTAATATCGGACATGCAATTTCGAACCATCCGGTAGGATATTCTTATATCATCAGAGGCGCGAATTTGTTCCCTGTAATGTGTCGAAACTGAATGTTGCCCGAAGCCTGCATGTTGATGGCACACTACATTAATTCCTGTTAGTCCTGTAGTGGTTTTCGACTCTTATTATACTCGTTGGACCATGCTGATGATTGCAGCCATGCTGAGAGCGATCCTTCTAACGGCGGATGTCGATTTGTACACGATTGGACTCCGAAATGTGCGTATAATCGGAACGCGGGTTGTTATGAGAAATAAACAATATTCATAGCGCAGATGTTAGCATGTCAGAAGGGGGAAGGCCAGAATTCATAACGAGGGACGAAGATGGATCAGTTACACAACAGATTATCCAGAATTAGAAAACAATCTGCATCTCAGCTGTTATTATATCGAAAACGGGTGCCGATGCAGAACTTTTCTGTGACATCTGTACGTGCGGTTATTTAAATGACGTTCTATAAAGAAAAATTGATTCTTCTTTTCATTGAATACAATTGTTCTCTAACAATAGATGGATATCACTTTAAAATAAAATTGTTTTTGATGAATTTCAGTGTCAGTAGTAAATCTAATTAACAGCATCACGTCACATTTTAAGAATGCTATTAATTTATGTCAGAATAGAAAATTATAATTTTTGAGGGAAATAAATCAAAAAGTACTATATTCATCCTTTATTTGACGATAAGCACTCATTTCTAAATAGGGAAGCACAACACTACCATCATTAAAGAATGGAAAAGAACGATTTTATTATTTCGCAACAATTACTTTAGCGAAAATTATTGTTTACTATTATCCACGAAAGCAAATGTTTAATAACATTATTCTGAGAATAACCATTAAATTAAAACCGGAATTAAAGTCGCAAACATATTATTCAAAGACAATAATTTATTACCGTAATACCTATTTGAAAATTATATTAATAAATCATATTTTTGAAATAGGAATCGTCCTATGAATATAATTTATGAATAGGACACAAAGTTAAAGGTGAGGGGGGGGGATGATGAATGCATACTTCGTATTATAAAGACGAATGTGGACTAACACGCAGCATTATTTATAAAATAAACATTTATTAGATGTTTCAATTTAATGCTATTGAATAACAGAGCTCAGTTGTCTACACCTGGCATTATGTAGGATTTGTCTGGTAGAATGTCTAAATATTTTTAAGATTTCTAAAAATATATTAAGTTCTTATATGCCATACAAATTTGCAGATTTCGTCTAAAGATTTTGATTTCTTTAAGAAGTGACCATCGTTTCCCATTATCTAAATACATGTCTTAAATTCTTCCCATCTTGCACATTTCCTTATACGTTTACATATTTGGATATGAAACCACAAATATATTTTTAGAAATCTTAAAAATATTTAGACATTCTACCAGACAAATCCTATATAATGCCAGGTGTAGACAACTGAGCTCTGTTATTTAATAGCATTAAATTGAAACAACATCTAATAAATTTTTATTTTATAAATAATGCTGCGTGTTAGTCCACATCCGCCTTTATAATATAATATAAATTTGCAGATTTCGCTTAAAGGTTTTGATTTCTTTAAGAAGAAATCAAAACGAAGTGACCATCATTTCCCATTATCTAAATACATGTCTTAAATTCTTTCCATCTTGCACATTTCCTTATACGTTTACATATTTGGACATGAAACATGCCTTTCATAGTCCCCTTAGTCTGAATTTCATATTCCCCTTAGTTTGAATAAAGAGTTTGTGACGGGATGGTTTTGAGCTTTACGCTCGCCCTTTGTGGGCTTATAGTCCTTATAAAAGGACTGGCTTAAAGGGGCGGAGCAAGAATGCTTTTCATCTTCCCCGTTATCTGCAGAGGACAGTGTAAGAATAGGGTGTTATTGAGCTGTATAAATAAAAGCTCTGATCGTAGCAGGAGGGTAACAGCAAGAGCCTCAGTTAGAGCTTCTTCCCATCTTCCGTTACCCTCCCAAGGTACCCATTTTAGTCGCCTCGTACGACATGCATGAGCTACATTGGGCTATTCTTATCCCGGCCACCACACGGGTAATAAGGCAGCTTTGGTCTCATATATATGTAGTTTATGCATGAAATTTTATTTTAAGTGGATATATTTAAATCAATATTTTAAAAGATTTTAAATATTTTTAATCATAAAAGAGCAAAATTCTTTTATATTTTTATTGATAGCTTTTTTTATTTATAAATATCTATATATTTATTTATGTCTATATATCTATATCTATATATATATATAAAATGAAATGAGCAGCTTACGAAATCAACGCCATCTGATAATCAAACAGCGAGACACATTTTCTATTAATTTATCCTTCTTAGTTAGTAATATTTATCTATTAAATTTACATTTAATATATAAATTTATTAAATTAAATTAAATTTAATATTAAAAAGTAAAAGAGTGTTAAATATAAAACAATTAATGTATTAAATATAATACTGATCTATTTAATGTCATTATGTTTTGTGCTTCGTGTCGAACTTCTTTCTTTTAATACACCAAATTTTAATTGTTAGTAAACGCCAACTTTATTCACATATTACTTCCATAGATCTTATTTATATTATTTCCCATTAAATGAGCTAAACCATTACTGAACAAATCTGACCAGCTTAAAGATATCAAACATTAACCCTGTGTATGCTTAATAGAACATTATTAAATCCATAATAAACTGCAGTTTGTCTGCTTATTATTAATCTGCAATAAATTTCGAGACAGTTCTTAAATTAAACAAAACGGGATAAGGGCATGCGCAAAAGTCCCTTGCCTTGGCGATCAGCAGTGATCCCATTTCATATCATAACATGAATGCGTTCCTTTCAGAGAGCATCTTCCTCCCCTTCCCGTGTTCCATTTGCCTTCAGAAATTAATATGTTACGTTCCCTCCCCTTATTTTGTTATCGGAGTGGTGAAAGATGAGGTAAAAATTAAACGAAATGTTCATTTAATCATTCTCTCTCTCTCTCTTGTTATTGCAAAAGTGATCATCTGTGCGAACACAAATGCCCCGAGAACCCTCTTGTTATGCTGTCAACGAAAGCCAAATGAACCTGGAAACAAATACTGCAGTCACCACCCTGCGGTGTTGTGAGTCACGCGGGAAGGGGAAAATGGATGACATCTACCAACCCCCCATTTGTTCAGAACGGAAGAAGTCAAATTAGGTGTCTCCTCCCTTCTTATTTGCGTAATGACAAATTACAGAGTGAAATCACAATGATCCGAACACTCACCGATTAATAGGATTCTGCTAATAGTCCTAATATGCGTACTTCAATGATATGAGAACGTTTTGTCATTATATGATGCATTTGGATAAGTTTCTTTGTTGCTTGTGATATAACAAACCCTGTCTTCTGCATAACTGAGTGCGATTAATCAACTGTCTCCGGCACATTAAATGGCTCACTACTCATTCATTTATATCCGAGATGTGAGTACTCATGTTCAATAAAACAACAACGAAAACTTTTGGAAATGCTTCGATTCTACTCGTAAAACAGTATATTTTTGGTTTCGGATCTTCAGAATTTAATTTTAGTTACAAAACCGAAATCTAATTTTTGGTTCTGAACTGAGTATCACATCGAAAATTGAACTTTGGATATAATTCTAGTTCTAAGACTTTATACTTTCAAAACTGAATCTAGAACCTAATTCTAGTTTCTCAGACTTTAGAACTAGAATCTAATTTTTGTTCCAAGATCTTAGAAGTTTAGAATCCAAAGTAGAATCTATTTCTAGTTGCGAAACTAGTAGAAAGCGTGTAGCACAATTTCCCTCCCTATCAACATTTTAATATTTTACATGAATTTTGTAATATATTCAACTCACTGCACTGTTTTAATTACACGATATGATATCCATCTTTGCTTGCTATGTATTGTGTAGGGTATTCATATTCGCATCAAAGGGCTGGCTTATGTTTCGTATGCACATCGAAAAAAAAAAAAAAAGATCTGTTATAGTTAAGCATTCATTCCCCATCACTGGCCGATAGTTTTCTTGTAGTCCAGATTCCATCAGAGGTTCGTTCTATTAACCACATGTTTCCTCTCTCCTCAGTGATTTGAATATCTCTGCCTCATTTACGTGCAGGTTAAACTTGCATAAATTCTCCTGGAATCGAGATCCATATCACGTTCTCTGCTCAAACAGTAGAATTCAAAAATTCTACAGCTTGAGAGAGAAACGTTGCGCATGCCAATCAGTATAAGGTATTACGTTCGTAATTGCGATACAGATACGAAATTAAAAATTCGCATTAAAAGGAAAGAGCTCACGATTGCCAAACAAATAAAAAGAAAAAGAAAGGTTTATGCGGAGGAAAAAAAGAGAAATACTGCAAGTAGAAAAACAAACATCCATGTGCGTCCCCATTAATGATGAGTTTTTCACATACTTAATTAACTTCGATTATATTGAATGATCTGAGTTGTTTTGAAAACATCCACTATAACATACATTTTATTTCCCACATATAAAATACGAAGCCCTTACGTTTTAAAGTAAAATAATCATAAAAATATATGTATGTAAGTCAATTTCACTTCACAGTGAATACAATTTTATTTTATTTATTATGCTTATTAAATAGATCAATCCATTTTCCTTATCGAATTGATAAAAATTATGTATTCTAAATCTTACAGACACTCATGTCTATAATACATTACAATACATAAAAACACAACTCAGATTAATTATAACTTATTTAAGGGTAAAGCCGTCTCTAAAAATTCGGACGATCCCTAGGCCACTCAATCGTGGGCGAAAGACCGTCCATCTCAGCGGTGGCTCCACTCAGTGATGGCCTTCCATCTACCACCGCCACCACCGAGCAGAACCGCTCATATTCCGAAGAAAAGCATTCACCGACAAAGCCCCTCACCGGGCCGTGCCGGAAAACACTTTCCGCGGAGACTCAAATTGCTCCCTTAAGGCAAAAACCTTAAGAGAGCGAACTCATATTAGCAATGGCCGAGCCTCAGTTAAACTTCATTGGCTACAGCACCGTACATCGCTGATTCCCCGAAGATCTTGTAAATTCAGACTGAGATTCATCCATTAATTGCTAATTTCTGTGCTTCGGTATCCATTTTTATTTTATTTGTAAGTCTGTTTATTTTACAGGCTTACAATACGCAACATAATATTTGTAAGCCATTGGGTTTAAATGGAATATTCTACAATTTCCGATTTTTTTACAAATAATTTGTTCCGACAAATGTTACAAATGTTTGTTCCGACAGTCTTGTGAAAGAATGATCTAAGGTCAAGTATTAAAGAGGTTCCTGGGGATCAAAAGAAGCAGAAAGTAATGCACGAAAGAAAAAATAAATAAATAGAAATGGTACGGAATCCTTTTTTATAAAAATAGCGAGGTGAATCGTTATATCGGAGACCTCAGGTGCTTTAGTAAGACCGAATCTGCATATGATATGTATTCTTTTTTCTTTTTTTTTGAAAGAAGGTAGCGTATATCACAATTTGCAGAAATTTCATTTAACAAAGAAAGATCAATATGTGGACGGAAGTTTTCTTCAAGGCGTTTCTTGTGAAGTGCTGCTACCTTAATGTTTGAAATCCAAATCATGCATCTTCTCAAAATAGATGCTTCTTGCTGTAGCATGTTCCCGTCCATCCTCTGATGTATCGAAGTATTCCTTATGCATCTCGAATGTCGACTTCACACACTATAAAGAGAAAATCTATTTAGCATATTGAAATTGCGAATTCTTACATCAGTACTTAAAAATCAGATACTCTGCTGGATGTGTGTTTAGAAACTCGGATGATGTTTAATACAGACTGCTCTTTGATTGCAAACACCCACAAATCACAAAGAAACAGAAGCTCAAGCAAATGAGTTTCTAATAATATTTTTATTTTTATTGTTTGTTTTTTTAATCTTTTCTTTCTTTCTTTCTTTCTTTCTTCTTCTTCTTCTTCTTTTTTTTTTTGAATTCCCGATGTACTGATTCTTAGGAAAGCTGTTACAACTTTTCCTAATTTATAAGAAGCCTGTTCCTCTAAACCTCAGGTCACCAGAGCAAGCTTTTGCAAACACCCATATCACACGCGGGATTCGAATCCACAGCCTTTACGGTTAATAAGTGACTTTTACGAAAGCTATAAAAGGAAGAAAGTTTTTTCACTCTTCATGTTTTTTTTTTCTTTTTTCAATGAAATATATTTAAAACATTATTTCATTGCAATAGATATCCATGATCAGGATGCCCTTTGACTGAGTTCGATACCGTGATTCGAATTCCGCTTTGTCAAGAACCTTGATAAGAGCTTTGCAACTGAAAGTGAGTTAGCTGGTCTCAAACGGAGGTGGAAGGGTTTTTTTTTTTTTTTTTTGGAAACTCAGGTTTTTCTATTTCAGTAGTAAATCTAAAACAGCAGAAGTCTAAAGGATTACACTTCGGTTTTACAGTCTTCTTGAAAGGTCTTGTTTTCAATCTAATAAGAATGCTTTATTTGACTACAATTTGGAGTTTAATTTCATAATAGTTTACTGGTCTTCTTTAATTTAGGCGTTCCAAAGCTTTTCAATTTGATGCACCTTGCAGAAGTGGTTTCACTTTCAGGCTTCCCTTTTTTGATAATAATAAAATTATTTATAATAAAATGTATATTTAAACGTGTACATGATGAAAAATACACTGCACCTTCGTGGACGTTTCAATTTTATGTCATTCGTAAACCAGACAGTGAAAACATCCTTCGGTCGTTTTTTGATGTTCTCATTACTCAAAATAAAACTTCAAAATGGAGGAAGAATTTAACTCAATTCGGTCATTTTGCATGAAAATACGAGCCCTTAATCACATAAAGTATCTGGTATTATAGAAAAGTACAGATGATGAGTACTTCCTTACTCATTCCACACAGTCCTGTCATGAGTGGTCCAGACTTCGATCTATTTTCTAAATTGAGAGAACCTTTCCCTGGGAAAGCTGCTTCAATATCACTGAACAGATAACGCGACTTATCAAATATATCAACAACAAAAATGATTTATCGACAGGAATAAGACTGATCAAACGTTTTCAAGCAGTGATAAGGAAGAATGGAGATTTGAATGGAGAAGTTAGATGGGACCGAGCAAAAATGTATCACCTGTCTTATGTCACCTTTCCGCAATCTCATCCTTCTCATCTTCCCCATTGCCGTAAATGGGTCTTAATCATAGCACAAGATATTGCTTATAGAGCGAGAAAGAACATCTGCACATAAGAGAACTAGTATACCTCATAAGTAGTTGTTTCGTCCCAACCTCAACAGAAATATTAAGTGAAAACTAATAATTCATTCAAATCACTCAGTTTTCTATTTCACGCAGTCTCTCATATTTTTACTGAACTTCATTTACTCGGAGAAAGGAAAATTAAAACACAACAGTGCTGTTTTATAAAAGGTCTACAAATCACAATTTAGAAACACGCTTTATCCCAAAACTTTATTTTGTAGGGCATTCAAATAATTTACAGGAACTATGAGTAAAAAAAAAAAAAAAAACAGAAATTCAGCTACAACTTTTTGTTGATAAAGTTGCTTTAATTAAAGAAATTACAGTAGCTGATTAACGTACTTTTATGATCATAAAAGTACCCTAATCAGGATACGTACGCTACCTCGGGATATTAAAATAGAAAAAAAATTCTATTTTAAAATCATGCTCAACAACAACAACAATAATAATAATTTTTGTGCATGTTTACTTCAGTTGCTAGATATGACATTCAGCAACCTATGCCCTTTTCCCCCCTTATCCCTCCTGACAACTAACTCACTTGTTTCTCTTCTAAGTTGCTTCATTATATAACTGGTCCTTGTTACACGCATTCTTTCCGACATTTTCCTTACAAAAGAAGTGCATAAACTTAAACTTGTCCTATACTTCTGAAGAACTCTCTTATTCTATCCACCTGACTTACTTCCTAGCTCAAAATTGGGCTCAAATGCACAATCCCAAGAATGATCGCTCCGGTTGCTCATAAAGCCTACTGGGATGCCATTTGAAAGAGCTTTAGGCCACTTCGACCAGAATGGGCAGTGGTTGCACTTGTGCGCAGCTAACTTAATGGCCCACTATAAATTTGCTGCCCACAGAAAAATTTCAAATTAAATCTCGCTAACTGTAGAGAAGGGGGAGGGGGGGGGGGTTCACGTTGCTCGTGATGTATGCCAATGGGCTATCTACCCTACAACTGCCAAGAGACCACGCGGTTATTTTTGACTGCTCTGAGGAGTAATAAAAGACACACAATGATTCATATCCACAATCCAACACGCTGTGTGTGTGTATGTGTGTGTTTGTGTGTGTGTGCACCGCAACATGAATCTGTATTTGGTGTTATTACTCCCAGGAGTGGGCGCGTGCTCTTTCTACAATTCATCACTCATCTTCGGCTCCTGTCTATGATTTTTATTAGCAGTGTCATAACCTGCTTCCACAGGCCTTCTTTACGACCGGGAACTTGGCTATGTCTTGATATTAAAAGCATTTTTCTTAGACTGTTATTAATCTTGTTACATTGTCTTAAGAGTTACAGTTGCGTTGTTTCCTTCATTTCAGTGAGCTGCTGTTCAGGACAAATTGCTAGAAATCTGCCTTGGTTCGCTAAAAATGCCGCATTTTCACCGCTGTTCAAGATCTGTTTAATCATTGTGAACAGTTTTGGTTGAATTCAAACGACAAAGAAAACAGATGACTAATATAAAGATACTACAGAAGTCCAGGAGAGGCTGCATGCTTTCAAAAAAAAGGAATTTTCGCTTTAGCAATAGGACGATTGGAATTTTTAAAGCATAAAAAAAAGAGACCATTTCTAATATATTTAAAATGGTTAAGCTATTACAAGCTATGTAAATAGTTAATCTATCGTACTCTATGCAAATTGTTAAACATGCAAATTGTTAAGCTATTATTATTTTTGAAAATAGTTAAACTATTCTTAAGTTGTTAAGATATTTAAACTGTGAAAAGTATCGAGCTCTTGTTAAGCTATGCAATCCGGTCTATTGATTGAGTGTCCGCAACGCAGCTAGTTAGCCGGTGGTAACGTTTCGTCTGTTTTCACTACTTTGCTTCTCGAACAAGTCAACTTTCATTAAAGTAGAAAACGAAATGAATTTAATTCCTTCCGAATTACATTGTTAGGGATGTGATCGCTTGAAATTCTTTCCATTGCCGAATAAAAATGATTTCCCTTCTTAAAGATTTCTTTCGGAATTTTAAGTCTGGTTCACTTCGAACACTATGATGGTTTCTTTGACTTGTTTCTCCTTAATGAATGCAGATATTTTATTCTTGCTGCTGTTAATCTCTTTAAGCCCGCCTTTCCTGGTGTTTGTATGCCAGACGTTTTTTTTTACTTCATTTAGAAAAAAAAAAAAGTTTGGTTAAACTTTGATGATACAAAACTAAAACTACCGTTTTGTCATAAAAGTTTTTTTTTTTTTTTTTTGACTGTCTTCTCCGCAGAATTGAACAATTCGCAGAATTCGAGATACGGACATTTACGAAAGATATTTTTCTTTAAGTTTCGTATATCAATTCATTCTTATAACTATCTTCTTATAGTGTTGAAAACAAGAGTCATCAGCCTCATTTTGTGTCTCAATTTCGAGGTTTAAACTTTAAAATGACTTCGAAAAAGTAAATGAAATGGAAAAGCGAATTTTGTCCCTCAAACATTATTAAGTTTCATGCCAATATGGACCAGTCCGAGTGCTTCGTTTCGGTGTAAATTGCATTAAGCTATTGCTGCGGTCCCACCTTTGGTTTCCTAGTTAGCGAGAAGCTTGGCGGGTTGGAGTGATTACTAAATAGGCGCATTTCACGACCTTCCACCAATTCTTCTCATCAATGAAAAGCAAATCGATTAACTGCATTCCGGTGGTAAATGTGACTGTTACCGGGGATAAGGCCCGAGGGCAGACAAGAATACGGTAGTTTGGCTAGTGAAGGTAGGCCGACGACTTATTAAATTCGCAGCAACCCGAGAAGCATCCCCTGCTACGTTGCCTTCAACGCAACGTCTCCCTCTCGCTTTTATACAACGTATGACGGCACCTTTGGCAATGTGGGAGACGAAACAGACGTGTGAAAATAGCAGGTGCTTCTTGTTTAGGCTAATGCGTCAGATAAAGGATGTGTTAAATCCGCTACGTCGCTGTAACTTGGTAAGGGATGGAGGGGGGGGGGAGTATGAAACACGTTTGGTGGTACCTCAACCGAAAGACCACTTAAAACACTTCTGCGCCGTAACCGTTCGCGTTTGAAATCCGTCGGAGGGTATTTTAATAGAGAAATAGAAACCTACAAGCGAAGTTCACGCGCCACCAAATCGGCTTCGATCAGTCCTAACTTGTACCCGCGCACGAATTCGTGTCCTTTTTTTTGCTCAGAGCGGGTTGACGTATGGTATCACATGAACAACGGCTGTTAGGCGTATGTGTCGATGAATTCTCTATTTCAAGAAAAGAAAAATAGAAAAAAGTTGTTCAATTTGATACATGGCTGTCTCCCTTGTAGGCTTCAGATTCTAAAAACAAAAGTTTTGTGTCATTTTCGGAACATTCTCGTCCTTTCTTTCTCTCAGTTCCTAAAGCACACATCTGATTTTACGTTTATGGGATAGAATTTTTGGTTTTCATGAACGACAGTCTTTTCTGTTTGTAGCCATGATTACAACTGTCAGATACGTTTTTCTAAGACAATCGTGATAAACTCAAAGTTGTTAGTTTCTTTACATGAACAATGAAACGACCATGCATAACGCCGGTTGGAATGCACCGCACTTTTCCAAGAAGCTCTAGAGTTGTCAGTAATAAGATTATAATGTATGTAGTCAGTATCGAAGTCATTCAGGGTGGTCCAGTTGAAGCAACTAAACTTAATAAGGGCCATAATCAATCTTCTTCTTCCTTTTTCGTATTAGGCCTATTGGTCTGTTACGGAACTATCCTAAGCCCTTCCAAGCCGTATCCGTCCCCAGGATAGGGTGGCTAGCCCTATGCCTCCCGGTATGTCCTATGTCTGTAGATGCGTCAGTTCACGGGGCCGGTTTACCTGCTTGCGGGATGAAAAACCCCAGATAAACTGGGGAAAAAGCCATGCTGTCCACGCCCAAGACCGGCTAACTTGGCTGTGTCTGAGAAAGATCCTTAAGCTCCTCACGTCGACGACGGGAATCGAACCCAGGACACTCCTTTCCCAGGCATAGGGTTGCGAAGCGCACAGCCACTAAGCTAACAGCGTGGACCGTAATCAATCTGTATGTTGGAACTGTTTTGGTCTTTACCGTTGATCCTTATTTCTTTTATTCTAAATCGAAGGTTGTTACAAACATAACAGAACCAACATCGAATAAACATATAACCGTTATTTTTTGTGAATATAATTACTGCTTCAGACAAAATTATATTCATGACGTGGCATTTTATACTAAAACCCACTTAATTCTATTGCGAGTTCTTTAACTGTGCCCTTGAATCAAAAAAGTACTCTCCGAAAGCAAATATCGCGTTACTTCAGAGGTTAGGGGATAGAAGTATCAGCACTTCGATGGTGTAATCCCGAAAACAATCCAATATTCGCCTTTCATTAAGAAAATCTTCGTGTTCTAATCGCGTCTGAAATGCTAGAATGCTTTTGAGAGCTTTTAAAATGGATCGAGAATCACAGGGGAATTAGAGAACTGCTTTTATTATTATAATACAGGGTGAAAGGTTTACAGTAAATACCCGGATTTCACATTTCCTCTAAAAAATAGAATGACATTTAAATTATTTGATTTTAAAAATCAACTTAACATTAGTAAACGAATTATGGTTCAATCATTATATAAAGTTCATGAGCAGATAACATTTTTATAGCTTTCCATTCTTTCTGCAAGAATAAACGCTTTTTCATCCACTTGCCATTCATTGCAGAAACGTATAGCTGCCCATGTTATTGAAGAATCATCACCTTGCACATCATTAGCATGCACCTGGTGATTGCACAAAGTGCATGCTGTCACTGTTCGAGTTCAATCATGTCGATCTATAATCTTTTATGTCGTTTATGCTTACGAAACGTTCTAAACCTAAAGAGCATTTAGTATGGCGGTTTGATAATCCGAGAAGAAATGTGCTGTAGGAGCTAAACACAGCACAGCATCCTGCATTATTGCAGTACAACGTAAGGCCTTCAATACGCATGGTTGAGATCGTACACGAAGAAAAAAATTCATCTGTCATTTCAAGTTGATCGACAACCGCTAATTTACAAATGCAATTGAAAGAAAAGGAAAATTAACATTAGTGTATCATTCTACCACCTCTCTCTCTCTCTCTCTCTCTCTCTCTCTCTCTCTCTCTCTCTCTCTCTCTTTCTCGCTCGCTTTCACTCACTCCCGAATTCCTTTTATGAATATATACTCGTAATATTTGTGTTTTCCTTTTATACACATCTTTCCACAAGTTCTCCACCGTAACTTAATCTTAAATGGAGTTCTTTTAGTTTACTTTTCGGACGTTGACCACAAAGAAGAGACGTAAGAAAGGGGCGGGGGATTTGTTGTCTACTTTGCGTGTCACGTTACCGTTCGGATGAAAGGCTATAATGGTATGTGACCACCTTCGCAGTCCGATGTCTACATTGTTCCTTTTTGCACACTGCATTACGGGATTTCCCACTCTTAATGTGATACGACAGTGAGTTAACTGCGTGAAAGCACCTCGAGTTGGCGACCTCCCATCTCGAGTGTGTTTCCGGACAATCATATCGGTTTACTGAAGGAAATATGCGTTCCACTAATGGAACTGTACGGTAGCTAGAGATCTGTTGTTTTCTTCGTTGGTACTTAGTTGTAAGGAAAGAACGGTCTTATCGTATTCGATGGTGCATAACATCATCTTAAGAACAGCTCTCGACTTCAATATATCCCGGTTGCTCTCTACAGAATGCGTACAGCGATACACATCAACAGTGCATTCTGTAGATAATCAAATCATGTTTAATTTCTGTACGATGTGACCTACATTGTTTATCTATAATTTGGGATTTTTTTGTCACTCATAATGCCATACGCTGGTGTCGCATTCACATCGGACAAGTAGAAGTCATCTTTAAACTAGATGTTTTAATTCTCATTAATTTCCAGGTTTGGAAAAGTTTTAAAATCATTCGTACAGTTTCGAACCCACAGTTCACCGGCGTCCAATAGAAGGCATGACTCATTCAGCCAGCAAATTTTGGCTCCGATGGGCGCGTGCTTAACGTATCCGCCATCCAAGCAACACGCTCTGGGTTCGAATCCCGTCTTGAGCATGGATGTGTGTGAATTCCCTTAGGTAAGAAATGATTTTCATTGCCCGCACCATCTTATTGGAGGTCGAAAGTGCTTGGAAAATATTCTATGTTTGGTCTCCAGAGCAGGTTTTTCGGACAAGGTAAAAATGAATAAAAATACAATAAATAAAAAATAAAAAAAAATCAGAAAACATCCATAATAATGGTTTACAACCTTTAGTAGAGAGAGTCACATAAGTGAGAAACAAAGAAAGAAATAATCTTATTTTGTTCACGGAAGATACTTCCTGTTCATTCCTGAACAGGAAGTATCTTCCGAAGTATCTATCAAAGGTTCCTCACGTCACGGACGTGAATCGAAGCCCTTTGGTCGGAAAGACCTGGGTTCGATTCTCGTCCGTGACGTGAGGAACCTTTATCTAGTCTCTTTCGACGAAAGGTGAGTTAGCCAGTCTCATACGGAGGTGTGTGTGTGGGGGGGGGGATTTCACCTGGAAACGTGGTTTTTTTGTCCATCAGAACAAGCAAACCGGCCACGCGAACACACACGGATTACAGTCAGGAATACTTAAGACCCAGACCATAGGCCTGATTCGTGTGGTATGCCGTTCCGAACCCGGATAAAATTAGGGGGGATTGAAATGGTGCCGTACTTCCCTGTAAAAAGGGCCTCAAGGCCATTGTATCATCATATGCTAAAAAAAAATATATAGGAACATTACAAGATTGAATGACAAACTCTTATTTCGTTTACTACAGAAGAGCATCCTACTGATTTTCTTTTTTCAAGTCAGCTATTACGTAATAATAACACAATTCAAGTATCCGGGGTTTATGACCTGGCCTCTTTTACTTATTGAGCAGTATACGTAGAAACTTAGATTAATTTAAGAAAAGACTTAATAATTCGAAGGATAAATGAAGAAACCCAAACGAAAACACTACTGAAATCAAACCCGAGAAGAAGATGATGATGATAATATAAATAAGGAGTAAAATAAAGGCTTAATAGTTATATAATCTAAATAATCTAGAGAACCTCCACAATTCCCGGGATAAATTTAGATCCTAGTCTTAATCAACTGACATTTATCTTTATTCTATAAAGTGGTCTCTAATTTCTTCATCTGAAGCACAATCGAAAGGTTTCTCCCACCAATGTCCAATTAACACGAACTTAAATCTCCAACGGGGCCACAGAATTCGTCCACCTTTTCTCTTGAAAACCCACGACTCACTTATCTCCCACAGCTGATTAACCGCAGGATTCCTCACCGAATCACAATTTCATAATTCACTCTACTTAAGCCTGACATTCACATTTCGACAGTCACATGCTGGTTTTCCACTTTACTATTCAAAGGGCGTGAGTGTAATCAATTTGAAATTAGTGAACTTCCAAATAAATGCATGAAACTGAAGTATAGATTTGACTTTACATCGTGGCAGCTTGTGTACTAAACTTATAAATATCCTACAAGCTGATCGGACTTATCTCTATTACAGCAATTTTACTGATTAGCTTCCGTCGAACAGGGAAGTCAGTTGAATATATTACTCAAAACGCCGCTCCCATTAATTAGGAAACAAGTGCCTGCCGGTCCGGATAAGATCGCCAAGTGTGTAATGAATGTTACAAGGTAATTATAGAACGACAGATTGATTCAGTATTACAAAGGGAGAGAATGTTTCGCTTGACCATTAGAATAAAATATCAGGGTACGATTAGACCGGACAATAACAGAAGTGATGTAAGAGGTTGCTACTATTGTAAGCTGTGTCTACATCCTGGCTAGTTCAAAGTGATTTCGTAATGTCAAAGTTTTATCCAATACATACAATCACAGTTAGCACTTTACTTGAATTTGGAACTAATTCTAATCCACCATCAATTTAAATGACAATAATGCTAATAAAACTAATGATATACAACCATATCCATTTCATTAGCGTGTCTGAATCTAATTACAATATGCATAAATTCATACTTAAATTTAAAACAAATACTGTTTACTTCACTTCGATGTTTTTCCTTTTTTTTTTTGTCCCTTTCAACTATTTTAGGGTTATTTTTCTTCCAGAAGTCTAATTATATAAGATGTGAAGCACTAGAAACAATATTCAAACATTATAGGTTTTAACAATATCCTAATAATCTGTTCAAACAATAAACTTCAAAGAATATCTTTTGCAACCATTGTTACTAAACTGACGTGTGTTTGTGCTCATTTTTTATACTTTACAATTAAACATTTTAACAATGGCCAAATGTTAAATCAGTTCCACTAACAGACTGACGGTTTTGCTGGCTAAAATACATTACTATCAGAAAGTATTGTTGTTGTTATTTTTATTAATGATACCAACTTGAGTAAAAGGTATTTTGTTCTCATAATATCTCTTCCTATAAAAAGTGCTGAACTAAGGTTGGACGCTTGATTGTGTAATATATGAAGCATAATATTACTTTAATAACTAAATACTAAATAATCAGTTATCAAATAACAATTTGCAAACAACGTGAACAAAAGTGATTAGATAAAGATCACTGGGGGAAAAAATTAAAAAAAAAACAGATAAAAAATAGAATACGAAATACAAAATTTGTAAATACGGTCTTCAATAGCAAAAAAACTACTATTATGCTAAATTAGTCATCACAAATCTTGTAAAAAGAAAAAAAAATCATCATTTAAAATAAAGAATACAATTCATTCTTATTTTAGGAACATTGTAAGTGATACAAAAGAAACCTTTGTTCTTTCTTTTGTCATCACACTCACTTTTTTTGTTCTCGATAAATCCTTGATTGCTGAAGCTTTTGTTTTTGATTTAATGGATCTTCAACTAGTTTGAAACTCATTACACATATTTCATTTTTAATCTGTTGGTTAAAGAGAGTGTAATGCTAGCAATAATACCTGTGAAACACAAAAAAGAAAAACAGAAAAAAAAATCGATCAACCAAAAAGAACGAAAATGTAGAATAAGTTATCTTTGGTTAGAAACCTAAGATAATCAGCTAGTTTCCAGTTAAAATAAACACCTTACAAGTTAGACTGTGGATATTAATGCACAGATAGGTAGAGAACTTGTTCAAGTACGGTAGACAAAAGCATTTCGCTGACTTCTATTGCATTAGGTCAAGATGATAGTAATAATCTCAGCCACTCGTATGGCTCCTACTTTCGGCCATCACTCCAGAAGTATAAATGCCATATCTACTAAGAATGGGCTGCAATCAAAGACAAAGCGTGAACAAGCAAATTATATGCAAATTACACATTTGGGAAGGTGCCAAGACAACATGAACTGGGCCTGTATTATCAAGATCTTAATGATGTGCAGGCCAGCACAAATTACTACTAATTTTCGTGGATCCATTTACCTTTATGTGTTTCCACACACACACACAAGAGATAGGATGTGAGATGTTGGAAAATAAGAATATATCGGTTTCATTAAGCACTCTTAACCTTAAAGCAGCCCACAGCACAAGACTGCATTTATAATACTCGGCAGGTCTGAGTTACCTATTTATAAAATAGCTGCAAAGTGTTGTTTTTTGTTTAATCTCTTGCAATACTTTTAAATTAATTCTTGGATTAATGTTTAGATATTTACAATATTTAAAAGTAAAACAATGGTTACTGGCTTTCTATTTTTTTACCTCACATATGTTTTCGAGAGGACGTTACTACTGCTGCCATCTATTGTCAATAAATATTAACACTAGGTTTTAAAAGTTACTTCGTTAAAAACGAGCAAGGGATGTTGCTTTACAAACAAGTTGTTTTTATGAGTAAATTAAATTATTATGTGACGTATCTAATAGGTACGTTTTCATAGATGGAGAGAATTAATAATTAGAAATAATTATTAACCGAGCGCAGTTATGTGTTGATTGCTCTTGACAAGGAACTCGAAGATGCTCATTATTATGCTAGCTATTCTCTCTCTCTCTCTCTCAAAAAAAAAAAAAAAGTAAATTTTTGAATTGTTAATGATTGTTAATATCTAATTAGGAAAGCACTTTTCTATATTTTTTATTATTTATTCTTTATTTTAAAAAAATAATTCGCTACTCGAAATCGATGACGAATGTAACGATCGCTCTATTTTTATCCCGTTTCACTTCTTAGTCGAGTTTCTCATTTAATTCTTTATTACCGCGAAAGCGGTTCACGCTCTAAGAGAATTTTATTTTTTTAGGCAACGAATAGCCTTTGGGGAAAGAAACTTTTAAGTCATTCGTCAGCAATGTCTTTCTGCAAATTCTACAGTGCTTTATCTCGTCGAGAAGACAAAAAAAAAAAGAAAGAAAAAGAAAAAGAAAAAGAAACTAAAAGACACTGTCTACTCAAGTAAAGTAATATCAACTGTAGTTTTAAGATTCCAAATAATGTAAACCTTATGTGTAAGATATTAAACAGTGGTTGAATATTAGCGAATGAAGAGACCAACGTGTACAACGTTATTTATTTTTGTAGGCGAAGCTTGACACTAACTCTTGCGTGTAACACCTTTCTGTCTAACTCGCATTCTTGAAAATCCCATGAGTGATGTGACATGCCTACAGTGATAAAATGCATACCGTGAACGTCACCAAAATACAAAGACCGTTAGCCGTATCGATTGGTATATTCAGTAATATATACACTGATGTGGGGATAACCTATCACACATCAAAGATGAATTCTGGCTATAAGGAATGGTCTAGAGAAGGACAAAAGTACATCTTTAGAGGCAGCGTAGCGGTAATAACCCCAATCATCTCGACGGATAAGAAGAATGAGAAGTTAAAAGATAGAGTGGGGAGGAGATTTCTTATCTTTTTGAGGGAATAATGTAAGGGCTTATAAATTAAAAGCATCTGTAATGACAAAACTGAAACTACGGAACTTTCAGAATTAGAAATAACAATGAAGGCGAATAACAAAGAAGTAAACATTCCTATAGCAAGATTTTCAGTCTTATCTCTAACGTAGAACAGTTTTAGGGCAAACTAAAGTAATACTTGTATATACACTGGTTCCGAAAGATCCCCTTCATGTTTTTTGGGCTTATTTAACCTTTTTATACAAAATCAACGTTCACTTGTTCTCACCCTCTACATGGTGTCTACTTCAATAAGATGCTTCCACTAGTTTATTTATGCCAAGTATTTAGACACCTTCACAGTTTCAACAGGGTTTGTTGCTCTTTATTGGAGTGTTTTTTTTTTTTTTTTTTGCAGTCTAAACAGGAAAACGAATCAGAAAACAAATGACACGCATCGTTCTGATGTTTGACATAGGCTTAAAACTCATGGAAAGCCAGAAATTTTTTTTACTTTTCTAAAAGCCAGTCCAATCGCCCTCATGTAATGCCTTCCTTTAAGTATAGGTCACGTGTATGTACCACCTAACGTCGTGAGAAAATATCAAGAACAAACCATAGTTATAGACCCAACATTCTGAATCTTCATTTAGAAAAACCTAAATAGGATTGGCGTGTTAGGAAACTAACTTAGTAATCAAATTGACTCACGAGATACTGAAATGCGCTAAATTATATTCGTAACTGAAATTCAACACGAATAACGAAATCAAATTTTTATTAATAACAAAAGAAATGGAAAACCGAAATTAAATATTAAACAAATAGAAAAATGGACACTGTTCGAAACTGTTCTTTTATTGACATCATTTCCTATCGTCTGTCAAACGTTCAACGTCACCAAGTCTATTGTTGCTTTCGTTACATTTCAAGACTCGAATTGGCTCGTTATTAATCACTCCACTGGACCACGTGCTCACTCCAGACAGTCGCTTTCATTATTCACGCGATTAAATAACACATCTCAGGGCAAGACTCCACAAACGTCATTACGGACACTTCATATTCGCCTTTTATCAGCTTCCTTGCCGTCGATGGAACAATAAACAAGAAAATAAACAGAGAAAGTATTAATAATTGATTCTTCTTTAGAAAGGAAAAAGAAAGAAAGAAAGAAATCCTTCTCACCCAGCTAAACGCCAAAGCCATTCAGATGATACGTGCTTCGAGTGTCTTACTCCGAAGAACGAGAAAGAAAAAAAAAAAAAAAAAACATAAAGAAACACTAATTCAACGAGAAAACTCATTTCAAGTTTAAAATTGCATTACGGAACGAACGGAGTTCCTAGCGTCGCTTTTTAACAAACAGCAGCTCCTCGTTCAGCACGGGGGCCCCCGTTAACACAATTCCCTCTCAGCAGTTCCATTTTATACCCTTTTAACGAGAAGAGGACACCACTGCCTACCATGTTTTTCGCCCGGTCCGCGACGGCGAAAGGCTGCACGCGCCGAGGAAATGGGACGAACACGCTGTTTCGTTAAAGACATTTTTCAAATTTAAACCAAGATTAGGGTCTTAAGTATTATTGTAATTCTTTTTTTTTTCTTTTCAATAAAGCGTTCGGTTAAAACGGAAAAATCACACCCTCTGCAGTAAGCCCTATTAAATTAGATCCCCCTTTCGTCCCCCCCCCCTCACAAGTAACATTTTGTATCGGAAGAGGAAAAACTGTTTTCCTTCATTTTTAGATTTTTTTTTATTATTATTAAAGAAGCCCGAATGTCTGTTCTTACTTTTTTCCCAGATGTTCCTTAAAGAAGGTGCGAATGCAGGACGATTGGAATAGTACGATAGAGAAAACTTGTACTCATCACAGCACTTTTGCCAATTTACAGTTGAATTTGTAAGAAATTGGATTCCGTTTTTGATGCACTCCCCAATTTGATGACACAGGAGAGAATCGAAAACGGAAAATGAAATCTTAAAAAAAAAATAAATAAATAACAAAAAAAATAAAATAACTACGGAGATTCTCATCTTTCCGTTCCTGAAATAAGAAACTTGACTGCGCAGACCGGACTGGATTTTTGTAGATGATGAGGAACAGAAGGGCAAAAAAGCTTTCTCTTTTATTATGGATATTCAAAAGTAATATTATTTGTCTTTTTCCCTTCGTTAGATTTCACTTGAAGTTTAATATTTCCAAATTGCATTTCTCATTTCTGCAGTATTTCTGTACAAACAGCCAGCGTCACGTAAATGGTATTTCGAATAGAAAACAAAGCGTGTACTTCACTTGATTTTTAATGCTTAAAATAATGCGAATTCTGTTTTCATTAAATTAACTTCACAGCCAAAGACTGCATCCTCTATGACTCAAGAGATCTTTGCGCAATTATGGATGTGGTTTAAGTATATTTTTATTATTATCCCCTCCACAAAAAATAAATAAATAAAAATCCAGAACCATAGAATTAAATGAAGAGATACTTTTAACTGCTGCTCAGTTATATTTCTTATTATACTCATACCAAATACACAACACATAGTAAAACAAATATGATTTTCACAATCCTAATTTTTACACGATCATCATATGCACAAAAAATTACGCTTAATTTTGTATTCAACTTAGAAAAAGATATAATACAACATATACTGATTATTCTAAAATCTTCCTCAGAGAGAGAGAGAGAGAGAGAGAGAGAGAGAGAGAGAGAGAGAGAGAGAGAGATAAAAAAGAAGATAGAGTGAAATAATGACAGAGGAGAGAAATAGACCTCCGTTAATCAGTTTTAGCTGTTGACCCACCGGGTACTTCTAAAATGGTCGTTTGACTTTTCACTCATTAAAGGAAAAGTCAAAAAAAAAGGAAAAAATAAAATAAAACCTAACAAGAGTTTAAAAACAATATTAAAATACTATTAAAACATCCTATACGAAGTATAAAAGTATGTAAAACCTAATAAACGAATCAAAAACTAGGGAACAAATTGGGGAGTCGTTGCTCGGGTGATCCCGCCTTAAAAGGAGCTCTGGACCTCCTCGATGCTGGCATTCACAGTCTGAGTTTTTTCAGTCCAATCCCCCCCCCCCCTCCCCCTACATAGGATTAAAATGAAATTAGACTAAAATCACAAACCTAATAAAATCTGAGTTTAAAAGATCATAAAACAATGATGTTACAAATATAGGCACATTTTAATCCCCCCCCCCCTGTGTAATCCAACATATGGCTGATGGCCTACACCATCTCCTTAGGAACCGTTCTTCGCCCAAGAGGTATCTTTCCTGCTCAAGAAATCGAGAAAGAGAAGCGGTTCCTAATTTGATGGTAGATTCTGTCTTCCTTAGTGAGGAGATGTTTTTTACGTATTTTTCATATGTGATATTTTATAACATTGATGAGAAAAATTAGGAATTTTTTGTTTTTTCTCACCGGAAATGTGTGTGAGGGGGAAGGGAACTGCAATAGCACCACCTCAGAGAAAGTGAGCAATGGGATCCTAAGCACTTCATCCAGCGTTCGCCAAATGGCTGCACCGGTGGGCATCGGTAGAAGAGGTGCCTTACAGTTTCAATTGTTTGGTATACTTCGCAACAGGGGGAGATATTCTGATTTCACTAGTTTCACTGGGAGTCGTCAGTAAGATTCTCCAAGCCAAATCCCGGTGAAAAGGTTGTTCTCTAGCTGTTTTTAATGTTCGTAACGAGCACCTCTTCATTCGTGTCCACATCACACATTTCAAAATCAAAGAAATCGAAAAGTTTCCAGTGCATTTGTTTTGAGCTTAAGCTTCCCGAACCCCATCTGTATGTAACAAATTTTTTTAGTGTTTTACATATTGTATAGTACCACTCTGGCACCATCTCCGCTCATGGTCTAGCGTGACCAGTGGTCCCAAAACAGAGTAAGAAATATCCAATGAAGTATTTAACTAGATTGTCAGATGGGCGATTCGATGCCAATGCTTTCCGTATGGTTTGAACAGTGTTAGTTAAATAGGAATATTTCAAGATTAGCAGGGCAAATCCATCCACCTTGCGTACGGGGGGTGGGGGGGGCACATGGAAAAAATCCTGCTTACCTCGTGTTTTCTGTGGCTCCAGAAGAAGTTGAGCTGGCTGTAAATAACTTCTTGTGCGTCTGTGATGTTTGTTAAGTTGATTGTGTGTAGCAACATTTGGTATTACTAGCGTTTTGATGACTGTTGCTTTACGGTTGAAAGATGAATAATTTGGTCTACAGGGGATGAGTTTTTCACGACAGGAATTGAGTAGTTTTTGTGTTGGTAACACAGGGCTTGCAAGAAAGGAATTCCTAATATTGCTAATGATGTCAAACCATACGGAAGATTGGCAGCGTCGAATTTTCCAATATATTTGATTTTCGTTTTGTCTGGGTTTGCGTGAAGACCATTGAGCACGTTAAGCTGTCGCAGTATGCCGAAGAAAATATAAATCGAATCGGAATCCCGAAAGGTTCCAACAATATCATCAGCATACACGACACTTTTGCTCTGTTGGCAGCGGTATTCCTCTCACTGCGTGAGTCGTCAATATTTAAAAAAGATTCTAGTACTAAGGAGAAAAGAAGGAGGCTCAGGGGGTTCAGCCTTGCCGAATCCCTCTGCATACGGGAATGGGTTCAGAGAGGAACCCATTAATGGCGATAGATGTTGTAGATGCTTTTGATTATTTCCCTTACGCAAGAAGCCACACCCACTTTCTCTATGATACAGCACAGGAAGTTGTGCTTTGCACTATCGAACGCTTTTTCCAAATCCACTGACGCGAGTGCGAGTTCCTTGTTCGTCACGAGGCGAATGAGAACTCTTATCAGAAATAGGTTGTGTCCCATCGACTTACCAGGAACTCCGTACACTTGAATGCTCGTAAGCACATTTCCTATGCTTAATTTCAGACAATTACACCCCACTTTTGTGAATAGCTTTTAATCCGTATTGGTCGTTGAAATGGACCTTTATTTCAACACTATTCAGGTTTCCCCCTTTTGGGGGGGATAAAAATCGTGTATTTACTATCAACGTAAGCAGGCAGGTGTCCAGTAGATAAAAATATTAAAAATCAAGGCCAGAATAGGCAAGATGAAGTTCCAGACAGACAGATAAAACTCAACACTTAGTCCATCTAGACCGGGAATTTTCCTTAGCTTTAGCTCTTTGTAAGAGCTTGAGTAACCTCTTCCGATGTTATCGGTCTAACTTGAAGTGCACATAGATGTTCAGGCATGCTTGTTATGGTTGATGCGTCAAAATCGCCTGTCATCCCGGCGTCATCGGAATAGGCTCTTGAATAATTATGAAAATATTGCTGCAGGATATCTCCCGTAGTCTTGAATGTTTGATCGTTAACTTGGATTTGCCGAATTGTTTTCTCGTCATATACTGTTATGCGCTGCCGATTGTAAAACGCGACCGAGGGTGTTTCCGCATAATGGAGGAACAACTAAGCGCGGAAATCGAGCTCGGCGACTTTTTTTTTTCCCGTCAATATGCCTCTAACTCGATTTCCACGTCTTTACGGAATCACTGGGAATACCGTTTCTCTGGTTCGCACGAAACCACCCCTAATTCTCTGTACAAATCTATTGTTTTCCTTCGTGCAAAAGAGCTTTCTCTCGAGCAATTCTGAAAAAGCTGTTTTACCTCATTTTTAAAGGTGGCTCATACGTCCCAATCCCATTCAGTGTTCTTCCAATTGTCGCACAGCAGTTATAAATTCTCGTTATACATTCTCGGGAAGTTTGAAGGAAGTTTCCAAGATCCTTTGGATGTGTCAACGACCCCGGGTAGTTATAGTTAACAGAACCATGTTGTGGTCTGTTACTGAACTACCAACCACTATATGTCTTTCTGTAACAACTTGTGGCTCTAAGTATCTGGAAATGTAAACACGATCGAGTCTCGTTGAGACTCCTCCTCGCGACCATGTGGTACCGAATCTGCCTGGATTATGCTCCCTGCAGAAGTCAGTGAGGTCGACATTAAGTCGACCTTGGAGGTAAACTCGTTTACCTCCAAGGACTAAATTAAGAATTATACATCAATCGGGGGGGGGGGCAACAGATAAAAATCTCGAAATAAAGAGGAAGCAGATTTTTTAATATTAACATTAGAGTACATAAGTACAAAATACAACCATGTTACAAAAATACATATAAAATATAAAGTTTACATATTTAAATAAAATTATACATATAATTTTTTGAAGCAACTTGACAACGTTTACTTTCAATAATCCTTGCACATGCTGGTCTGTTAATCTTGATCTTTCCGCAGTTTTATTATTCTTTAAAGTTGAAAATAGTTGTTCGCATAAATATGTGCTACCGAACGTCGATAAAATACGCCTAATTGCACATAACACATCGGGGTATCGACCGACTGATAAATAATTATAGAACTTTGGAATTCCAACATCCGTATATTTTTGTTTCAATACGGAAGTTAGATAGGGCTAAATGGCCTCGCCTACTCGCCGTATACGGGAATAAAAAGGCGTTAGCTGATTTTTTTTCACGGAATCACACTGAATTTCGATTAATTCTAACTGTAAATTGTCATCAACAGTTTCAACATCAATCGATAGAGGAGAAGTAAATAGATGAAACTGATCTAAAAATCTTCTTTCGAATTCATTTTCTAATAACTTCATTTGATTGGCATATTCTGAAAATTTCAATTTCAGTGACTTTTTTCTATATAATAACTTATTATATTAGTGAATTAGCGATCTACCTTATTATTAATAAGGTAGATCGCTATTCACTTTCTATATCTTCTAGAAAGTTACTAAATTGGCGATGATTAAGCTGCATTTTTTAGGACATGTCCAATATTTAAAACTTCGGAGAATAGCGTTTGCTGATGAAAAATGCAATGATAATGTTGAAAATTATTATTACTTTGTTCTTTGCATTTTTATTTTAAATTTGTAACAACTGCTTTAACAACACCAGTCATGGCAGGAGCACCATCAGTTGCAAGTCAAACTAGCTTTTTTAATGAATACAATGAATAAATCGTATTCATTCAAAACTTCCATAAGGACGTCAAAAATATCAAGTCCAGTGGTTGTATCGTGCATAGAATAATTTCTAGAAGTTCTTCACTTACTTCTAAGTTCATATCACATCCATCAATAAAACCAGCCAGCTGAGCGATATCCTTACATCTGCCCTTTCGTCAATTGCAAGGGAATAGGTCTGAAATGTTGGAATTATTGATTTTAGTTGATTCTTAAGTTCCCGGCTATATCGTCAATTCTGCTAGCAATGGTATTTCGAGATAATCTTAAATTTTTAAATTTCTTTAATTGATCAGGACACAACACTTCAACTGCTTTAATAATACATTCGCGAATGAATTCCCCTTCAGTGAATGGTTTTGACTTGCTTGCAATTAATAACTGGTTTTAATCATTAATAATTAATAATAACAAATAAAATAAATAAAATAAAAATTAATAACGCATAACTGGTTTTTACCGTAGCTCTATTATCTTCAATAGGTTTGGTAAATACACTTTGTTGATTTTGAAGTGTCCACTTTAATTCTGACAATTTATCTTTACAAAGTTTCGCAACATATTTCTCATAGTTTTCTTTATGATTTGTATCGTAATGCCCATTAATATTATATTCTTTGCAAACTGCAATAGTGTTTCTACATATCAGGCATATTCTTTTCCCTTGAATACAAAAATATTGTAACTCCCATTTTTTTTTGAAAACTACGATGTTCTTCTTCAATTAATCGTTTTTCACTCATAATGGTTGAAGGTTTCGACATTACTTTTATAAATTCTTTATTAATTATAAAGAAAACACTACACTTTCTTACGACTTGAAAACTGCTAGCCTCCGATTGCTGTGGTCAGCAAACTTGCTCGGTAAAATTCGATATTTATGCAGGGGTGTAACAAGAATTTTTGAAATGACAAATAGAACATTATTTTCTTTAGAAACTGTAGAGTAGTTTGGCTTATAAAATAATCTTAAGTGGAAATGTTAATTTTTTAAATATGTTTATTTAATTCGGTGTTGTCAAAAGTTAAATAACCATATTGGTTACAAAGTTTTTAACGAAGCAGACAGAATGATCAGCTTCGACATAGTCTCACTATTCACGAGCGTTCCCACCCAGGAAGTCCTTATTCTTTTAAAAAAATAAGTTATCTAAAAATATTTTCGCCTTACTTGTTCATTGTGTGGATTCAGGCTACTTCTTATTTGAAGACAAGATCTACATACAAAACAGCGGTTTGGCAATGGGTAGTCCGTTGTCTCCGTGCTAGCCAACGTTTTTCTGGAAGATTTTGAGGAAAAAGCTATTTCCTCAGCGACACTGAAACCCAAAATCTGGCTGCGTTACATGAACGACATTTTCATAATTTGGGAACACGGCCCAGAAAACTTACAAAGCTTTCCGGATCATTTAAACAATTTTCATCAAAATATATACTTCACATCCGAAGTTAATGGCGTTTTGGCTTTTCTAGATATAAAACTTACAAGAACAACGAATGGTCTCAAGATTTCTATCTTTAGAAATCCAACACACACCGATAGATACCTACATGCTTCGTCTCACCACTACTCCCCCTCTCTTAAAAATTAGGAATTATTTCAACAGTAGCCCATCGGGCGAGATCCTTGCTGTCAGAAGAAGAGGAACGCCAACATGAACTTAGCTAGCTCAAAAGGACTTTCGTAAATAACGGTTACTCTCCTAAAAGTATCTATAATCGTCTTAGTGTACGTAATCAACGTAGTAATTAAGATAACTGAAACCCAACAGCCTACATCTCCTTACCGTATATAAGTTCTCTTTCCCCTAGCTGGCGAAAATCCTGAAGAAATTTAATGTTAAAACATATTTTTCCACCTTTCCAAAACTCCGAACTTATCTCAGTCAACCTAAAGTAAAACACAACCTTCTTCAGTTCCAAGAGTATACAAAATCATTTGCAGTTGTGGCAAACCTGATTATGGCCAGACAGAAAAGTCTATCTCTCTCTCCGCCTAGAAGAACACCAACGTGACATTTCTTACAACAGAACCCGTGCTAGTGCCCTATCCAGTCACGTTTTATTCTCTGCCAATACCAATGTTGAAAGACGACAACATCAAATAGACTGGAATTTCCAAATTCATCCATAAATGCTCCGATGAATTAGAAAGACGTATCTTGGGATCCAAAGAAATAGCTCTCAATCCTTCCCATCTAAACATCAATCTCAGTTACAGCCTGCCCGATTCACATAGCGCTGTAATCCAGTTTTGGCGTACTCGTGATATCATTCACACGCACAGTGCTTCACGACAGAACTAACGCTCGGATTCAATTACAAACACAACTACCACTTGTTCTAAACTCTGTTTTTGTCTGAAGTACAATATGCGGTATTTTTAAGATGTTGTTTTCTCCATGGTATTGTATTCACCTGACGAAGTCAGCATCGATGAAACTAGTAGTGAAACCTGATAAATCTCTTGTATTTTTTCTTGGTGTTTAAGTCAGTTAATAATTTCAAACATATATATATATATAAAGATAGATATATATATATATATATATATATGTGTATGTATATATATGTGTATGTATATATATATATATATATATATATATATATATATATATATATATATATATATATATATATATATATATATATATATATATATATACATACGAAATCATAATACTACAATAATACTCATTTGTGCTCTCTAATCCTTATTTAGTGTAAATTCTCTGCTCATAAAAATAGATGCGAATATAAATTTAATTTGAAAATTTAATTTTATGTAATTTACAAATAAATTATGATATTATATTTATTATATATACATTTATCACATAGATAACGAAGTCAAAATATTAATTCATTCGTTCGTAATCCTTTCCTCTTCTAACTTTTACGGTGTCGAGGTTTTTCTTTTTTCCAAACCGCACTCGAGGATGAGGTGGTTAGCCCCAATGCCCCCCCCCCCCCGGTGTGTTCTATGTCTATAATGCGTGTGTTCATAGGAGGGTCGGTGTGCCTGTTCTGAGAGACGAAAAACCTGCATCTCTAAGTGAAACAAATTCCCTACCTCCGTAGGAGACCGGCTAACTCACCTTTAGTCGAAAGAGATCAGATAAAGGTTCCTCGCGTTTTGGACGGGAATCGAACCAACGTCTTTCTGACCAAAGGGCTTCGTCTATACTGACTGAGCTACGGAGGCTCTAACATATTAATTACGATTCTGATATTATACGAATTTGAGCCTCTTCTCTAGGAATACGACTGTATTCAACAATTTACTCTGAACATACTCTCGACACCCTGCGAAGCACTAAAAGTCAGGAAATATCAGTCAAAGAGAGTAGGAACAGGAGTCTCCTCCTAGGTTTTCTATATACATATAATACAATTTTATTTTCGCTCGTTTGTCAGTTCTATTTAAGTAGAATAATGGATGCATATTTCTGCCTCTATCGTCTGAAAGCTGTTGTAAATAATTATTTTATTTAGTTGTTTGTTGCTTGGAATTTTGTTAACTACAATTAGATCATACATTCAAGAAATTAAAAAGAAAGCTTTTTTCTACTGTTGGATGATGTTCTCGTAGGTCAGCATTTCAATCAGTTTTCATTCGGAGGAAGAATCGCCTCTTGCCAACCTACGGAGCCCAGATGATATCGATAATTCCTTTTGGATGGAAAGATCTGGGTTAGAATCTTATCTAGTATTGTCAAAATCTCACTTCATCTGAAAGTGATTTAGTCGATCTCATATGGTGGTTGCAGGGTATTGTCCTCCGGGACATTTTTATATCCTGCCAAAGAGAAAAAAACGAAAAGAACACGCGCATTTAACAGACAATATACTTGCCTCATGGTCTTAATTAAGTCGGACATAATTCCGAACCTAACAGCAGTTTATTGTCTTTTGCGGATTATTTTTAATTTATCAGTATAATAATATAAAAGTATTCGGTTATTATTTGTAAATAATACTTACGTGTGGATTACTTTAAACAGCCGATTAAAATAGTGTAATATTTTCTAAATTTTATACGCTTATATAAAACCATTGTATTCTTATTTTAATACGCTCGTCGAATTAAAAAGAGAAGTGACAGTTTTCATTATAAATAATTGTCATATCTCACCGGGCACCCTGCAAAAGAATGGATCAGAAGTGTTTGATTGTTTCTAGCCAAGCCACGACTGTACTGACAATCATTGCAGATGTTTTTGCGGTAACCAGTTGATGATACAAAAAATAATGCGATAAATTGATTAAGAAGATGATAATAAAATAAGAACGTGATCATAAAAACGTTTATAACGCAATTAAAGAAAATGATAAGAACTGCCTTATGAAAAATGATAATAAATACTTTTTTTTTAATCAGATCTTGAGTAAAATTGATCCATAGTCTCATTCTTAGTTCATATAAACACGAGAATTCTTTGTTACTTTTATGAAGCTTTGTATAAAAATTATGACTCTTTTAAAAGTAATGTTAATTCGAAAATTGTTTTAAGTAGTTAGTTCTACGAGCCTCAGTGGCTCAGTAGAGAGTTGCGTAGGAAATGGGTGAACGAATTACTAAGGAGAGTAATTTGTTAATCTGAATACTGTCGGCTGAGTAAAGACGAAGTCCTTTTGTCGGAAAGAGCTGGGTTCGATTTCCGTCCAAGACGGAGGAACCTTTATCTAGTCTCTTTCGACTAAAGGTGAGTTAATCGGTCTCATACCGATTGGAGACCGAAGTGGAGAGTTTTTCATCCGGAAAATCGGGTTTTTCGTCACTCAGAACAGGCAAACTGGCCCCGTGAACACTACAGACAAAGGACACACCGGGAGGCATAGGGATAGCCACCTTATCCTCGAAGTGGTCGCGGTTTCAAATCGTAATAGGCCATGTCTAATACGAAAGTAACAGGCACTAGGACCTAATACGAGTAAGGAGGAGGAGGAGGAGTTACTTCTACGAAAAAGAGATAAAAAAGGATTTTTCTAATCTAAGAAGGAAATAAGTAGATAATGAAAAGTAATTATTCTGATAATCGCGACTATCCACGATATTTTTTTAAATGTGGCTACCTACAACGAAAGGTTGTAAACCTATATTGCATTAGTACAGAGGATGCGCTAAGGATTTTCTTTTTATTAATTATATATAAATACTTTCAGGAGCCAAAACATAACCATCCAGCCTGTTTCCGACCAACCAGACTACAGAGTTGGCCGAAAACAAGCCAGTGGCGGCAGTTTCCTGTCATGCAGATTGTTCTAATGGACATCCCTGGATCCTCTCTTCCCCGCTGAAAACAACGTGATGCTAATTCTTACCAAGCGGGACGTTTCGGACTAGGTAGTGTCCTACATTATGATAAAGTGGTCCGATGGATCTATTCTTTTCCAGCATGACAACGCGTAGTAACCCAAGGCTCTTATTTTGTGAAACCATGGTTCAAAGGACATATCCAAGCATTCCTTGTGCTCCCTTATCGACCTAAATCTCCTGATTTGAATCAAATCAAACATTTGTTTGATTGTGGGATCATGCTAAACGCAGCCTACGCCAGCCGACGCCATCACCTCGCTCGGTGGCTGACTTCTGGAACGTCAATGTAAAAGACCGGTGCAAGCAGTTAATTCGGTCAAAGGGTTATTTGTCCCTTTATTCATTTTTTACATAATCCATAAACTTTGCTCTATAAATCAAACGTAATTTTTTTGTCAATACATTTTAGGCTTTTAGAAATGTTGGACCCCAGTAAGTGAGCCGGTGGTCTCACACCAGCCAGTGAGATTAATTTCTCAGTCTGAAGACAATCACAAACATTCATGCCCACAATGGGATGTGAACAAGCAGCCTGCTAGAGTGAGGATACGCTAAATGCTTACCCAAAGCCCTCAAATTAGGTTGAATAGTTGTTGCACGTGTTCGAAAGGTTCTCATTGTATGAAATTTACAATTTTATATTTTACAAACAGTGACAATGGAAATACATAAAAGAATTGCGTAAGAAATTGGTGAACGAATTACTAAGGACGGTAATTTGTTAATCTGAATAACTGTCGGCCAAGTAGGTTGTAGTATCTGCATCATCTTCTCTCTCTCTCTCTCCAAGAACTTGAGTAACTTGGTTAATAGGGTATTTAATTTAGGAAATCATCTCTGGCATAAGTATTAACCGACCTATTCCTTGGGATTTTCGGTTCCGAATGCCTGCATGGTGAAGTGTGGGTCTGCGCGTGAGCGTAAATCAGGATTAGGACTGGACAGCTACAAAGGCTTGAAGATATTCCGTTTAGTCTCTTAAGTAGACATCCGATTATCTAGCCTGTAACTCGCCAAAGGAACTGATGTACGGTTGATATACAACTTTTCATAAATCTGATTCACGTAAAAATTGAATTTTTAAACATAATGTTTTTTTTTTCATCGTTAATTTAGACAAACTCACGACGCTGTTTGTTTACAAACAACAGCGTCGTGAGTTTGTCTAAACTGACCTTGATTACATTTCATAGTAACACTTCACACGCAAATTAATTACACAGAAAGTAGGATTTATTTAATTCTTGCAGTATCCTCTTGTCACCCAAGATAGGCTTATGTCTCCTTGCGGGATGCAGGCAATAATACTAATAATGTAGAGGCATACATTTTCTCAGTAGTGTAATAATTTAAAATAAAAGCATTACCGTAAAGGTTTTATAAAAGCAAATCTTGTGAATTATGCGATAGACACGAAAGGCTTCTACAGATAAAACGTATCTTATAAGGTACCCCAGCAATTCGAGAAACGCAACCTAAAAAAGGAAAATGCCATTAAATGGAAATTATAGTGGAATTTCCTCAGTGAGTCTTTCAGGAGAGAGAGAGAGAGAGAGAGCTTTATTCAAGCATCCTTAAGTATTGTTACTGGATTTAAACCAGATAGGGATTTGCCATGATCAAGATATTTATTTTACAAATAGGCGGAAACCTCATGGAAATATATAAAGTCGTTAAGTTTTGTTGATCTCAAAATATAACGGAAAACAAATTCTAAATCTGTACAAAGCAAATAAACCCTTACATAGAACAGCTGCTTATATGTGAGTTGCAAATTAGTAGTTCTAACTGAAAATAGTTGAATGCTAAAGTGAATTCTAATGCTGGTTATAATACATCATAATACTCTCGTATAAAAATCGCAAATTTTTGGTTTCCTGTTAAAACAGTGATAACTGGATACGGACAATATATTAATAATATATCCATTGTAATCTTTGCTATATTAATACTGTTACTGTATTAACACAAAAGCATTATTAAGCCAATACGAAAAAAAATTGAACAACAAATTGAATAACTTGTAATTTAATAAATTGATTAAACACAATATAAAATTAGTAGTGGATTAAGTCGCTATTATTCCTTCTTGTCACAAGTAATTAAAAATAATTGCAGAATTTGCATTGCTTAAGTTTCAAAATTGACTAAATAGTAGTCAATTTAGCTACTTTTCGGAACATTTTTTGTTCTTTAAATTGTATTAAAAAACTCTTTAATTCCTCCCATTTTAACAATACCCCATATCCCAAGAGGACACGAGATAACCGACCGTCCACGTGACCTCAATGTGGTTACAGAGGCCAGAAGAATTAACTGTTCATTGAAAGTTACTTAATTCTATGCATCCTTAAGGTTGACGTGGGAGGAGGTAACGGAGGGTTGTTATTAATGCAACCACTGTCTCAGACATTAAGTTGCACCCTTAACCCTAAGCAGCAATTAATCTCTTTGCATCAAGGCGTCTTCCTTCCCGCTTTGTTAAAGGTCCAAGACAAAATCAGCTCATGAAGGAGTTTTGCCATCCACTTCCCTAGTAATTAATTAGAGTCTCGGATGTTATTAGGTAACAGTGCACAGTCTGTTATTGCGGTTCCACAATAGGACCGCAGGCACGGGACTTGACGGCTATGATGATAATCAATCAACAGGCCTTCGATTAGTGGAGGACTGTTTATGACATGGAAACGCCACGTATGCAATTTTCGATGCACCTGCATTGTCGTATCCTCCTCCTCCTCTGCATATAATTTCGTTTCCCACACTACAACCCACCTTTTCTCTTGAACATGCACAAATACGTAACGAGAAAGCGGAACATGGAAAACGAAAAAAAAAAAAAAAAAATCCTTAAAACCATATTTTGCTTTCTTAAATATGACGTGACTTTTTAGTCCTAATTTCGTTGATGATTAATGAAAGAAACTCAGTTTAATTACATTGGCGAACATCATTCTTTGATGTCAAGACGATGATGGTCTCTTCTAACCTCTATTACCTTAATTTCCCACGTGCAGATACATCTGTGCTATTTTAAAAGAGTTATATCATTAATGCGTAAAGAAAAAGAAGGTTTTTTCGCTTGTAAAATCTCTTGGAAATAAGCTTCATTGTGTGATTACGTCACAATGAAGAAGCGAATCTGTTAAATGTTCGTTCGTTTTTCATAATCAGCAGATCTTTCTTTTATTAATACGAGATGTGTAAATAAATTTATTATGGAGAAGCGACAAAATTATCTATTGCCGACATTACGGACATTTACTAGGTTCCCTTGAGAATAAAAGATGCGGGCGAGGGGGCGAGATGGAAGAAACTCGTGAAAATAATCAAGGAAAACTATCACGTAAGATAGACACAAACTCGTAGAGATTCTGGGACGATCATGAACGCTGCAATTCCGCACGTCGGTTCTGTGCCGTACAAATCATGTCTATGACCTCATTTATGTCCTGCAGACACAGTAACTGTAGAACATTAAAAGTCACGTATCCTGTTTTCTTCTTAAGTGATTGTTTCTTTCACATTGGACCAATTTTCCCCCTCGGTTGTCTTAATTCAGTCCACACACAGGCAAATTAAATCTACCTGTGTGCGTGCTTATATTTTCGTGGTACATCTATTAATATCGTCAAGCTGCTGCTTGCATTAAAAGATCATGTCTACTTAATCTTGGAAAAGTCAGGTTGACAGAGCACGTAAAAGACATGCTCAGCTTATTTAAGTGGTGCTGCAGTGAAGCCTAACTCAAGTAGTTTGCTTGTTTCTTTTCAAAGTCGCGACTCATATTTTTCGATGTGTTTGCTACTGTGTTAACCTGTCTCAGATGGACGTGGCAGTGTTTTTTCTTCCTGTAGACTCCAGTTTCTCTTCTATTTTCTCGAAACACACATAGGCAAAGGATAATACTCGGTAAAAACGTATTTATTTAACAAAGAAGGTAATGCATAATGAATTAAGACATAGCATATGTGGAATAATATAATAAATGTAAGGGTAATTGCTTCCGACTGGGTGGCAATTATCCTGTTGCAGCCTATTGGTGGCAAATACACTGCACACCAATAGGCTGCAGGTTCGAATCCCGTAATGGGCACGGATGTTTGTAATTGTCTTACTAATTGTGTGTGGAAAGGAAATTGCAACCTATTCGCCTCTCATCTTCTAGCAAAGGTTTCACTTCTATAACCCTATGAGGTACGCGAGTGATCATACGCCGTCCAAGAGATGTGACAAAAAAAATGAAAGAAAAAAAAAACTAAATTGCACGTATTATTTAAATCGTTTATACATTTATTAATATTAATTTTGGTTTTTTTTTGAAAAAAAAACAGTTCGCTTGTTTCATTTTAAAGCCTCGAACTCATATTTTTTACTGAGTTAACCTGTCTCAGATGGAAGTGACGTTTCTCAAATCGCAATTCTTAACTTCCAAATTCACAACCATTACTGTGATTAATTAGCGAAACTGAAATGATAATTGTTAGTAAAATCACGATTAAAATAGAAATGCAATATGTATTTATTTTATTAGTGGCTAAAATTGTAAATATCCCCACCTGAGAAACTGATTCATGAAATTATAATTTACACTAATTTTGGATACAAAAATTGAGTCCGAGGTCGCACGTGCTCATCAACTCTCAATATATGGTACACAATTTAGACAATTATAGTCTGAGAACTGCGGTTTCAGATTTTCGACTGTATATTCTGCTGTAAACTGAAAATCTAACTTAAATTCATATAACATTCATGAATAAACGTCATAGAATAAATCTGATTTATGTAACTTAAATTATTATTTGGAGATTACTCCTCCTCTTGCCCCTATAAAAGAGGGCATTCTCCGTAATTCAGAAAACATGTCTCTAACTCTTAGTATATTCTTCTCAATAATACAATAAGTGCTTGTCGTATTTCCTAAGAATGAAAAAAAAAAGGAAAAAGAATGATGTACATAAACTCTGCGTCTGTTATTCCAAAGCAGATCTGGAGGTGACTTTGTAATCAAATTATACCTGTTTACTGATGTCATACTTTGCAGACGTTTTGCAAGCAACTTTATATATTATTCCCTTCGGTCTACTAGACGGTTCATTAAATGGAAGACGAATAGGGTTAAGGGATTATATGACACCACAGAAGGGCCATTTCAGTCGAGATAAAATGCATAAGTGAAATAAGTCCTCTCTCTCTCTCTCTCTCTCCGCGTTTCCTTTATTTTTATAGTTAAAGCTGTCTTAACATACCCGAAACAAGTAGTATTTTAAAGAAAGAGATACGCATAAAATTATAGCTTAAGAACTTAATATTTCGTAAATGATTTACACCTCTCTTTCAATTGCATTAAAAGGAAAATTGTTAAAAAGTTCTTGACATCTTCATAATCAGTTGAAAGCAATGCAAGAAAATAACGAGACATTTTTTTCGGTTTCTTAAGAAAAATCCCACATATTTTAATCACCCAACGTGCATCTTAATAGGATTAATTAGTTTTTTGAGGTCTTTCGATCTGAAATCCAAAATTAATATGTTTCTATTCAAGTAGTTGTCTGTAATTTCAGAACTGCTTCATAAAACACTACATACTAGTTGGTTAAATTAAAGAAAGAGATTGCCAATATTCTTTATTTTAAAGTATGGAAAGCCTTCTTACTTCTCCTGTACGAAACTAGCAAAAGCAGAGCTTGTATTTCCATATTTCTACAACGAAATTGATGTATCCCTAAGAGATTTAAACTAGTCGAATTGCACTGTAAATATACCTCTTCATGCTACAGAATATAAATTCCGTCTCCATAATAATTTCATCACGAATGCTATCGAATGGTACGTCTCTGCACATGACGTATAAAAAAGTATTAAAAAAAATACTAAGAATGTAGAGCAATGGAGAGGATCATCTAGAGAATGCACTGAATGGGATCATTTCCTTCAGATCATTTTCCGGATAGAAAATTGCATTCTATGAATGAAATTTTATTCTATATTTTCAGGAAAAAAAATCTATTTTTGTGCTGATAGAAGGCATTTGGTTTGAATAGGGTAATACAAGTCAAAAGAAATGAAGCTTTCTTACTAGGTCCCAGTAATATTAAATAAAGAATCGAAGAGACTTACCATTAAAATACAAGAGGGATGGAAGTTGTCTTAGAATTTCGAAATGAGCATTAGTAGAACAAGAAGAAGGGTTAAATTAATTTAAATGGAATACTTTCGAAAGTATTAAGAATTAGAACAAGACTTTCGTCAATTAAAAACAAAGCACAGTTAAACGTGTTTGTAATTTAATCTTCCACTATACAAGTTGAACGGACTTGGTTTTCTATTCACCAGTTTTTCAACCAGAACATGCTACCTATTTGAAAGTATATTCATATGCGAATTATACTGAATATAATAAGCATCAGTTACTACGCCTGATGAGCATCGTGAGATGCTCATCAGGCGCACTGTTTCTACTATTACATTATTCACTACAGTGCACAGTTTTCTCGTAAAGCAATTGTGTATTAGAATGAGTTTCTTTAATTCAAACAGACTTTATAATAATCCCTCTCTGTACATGAATTTACTAGTTTGAGGAGATGGAATATACTGAGTAACACAGAAGAAAGAAATATGAATTTTGTTTTCTATTAAAAAGTAAAAAAAAAAGACTTTGTAGTAGCTGCATCTAGAATTCAGTTTAGGAAGAGTGATTAAAAATATTTTTCCATTTTTTAAAGATTGTTTTTATTTTTGCTACTGTTTATCATTCTGTATTGCCTCTTTTCTTTTGGTTCGTCGGAAAAATTATCTGTTGCTTTGCTAACTTAATAATAAATTTACTGAAAGTACTGCCAGGAAGTGAGATTCTGAATGTGACGTAAGATTCAGAACCGCAGTTTTGACGTAATATCCCTCATCACTGAGAAACTGCCAAAGATGAAAACGTTATGTTTCCTTCTGCCTTAGAACAGGCAGATGAAGTTCGTGATTAGTTTTTTCCTGATTCTATAAGAAGCGGGAGAGAGAGAGAGAGAGAGAGAGAGAGAGAAAACGAATCTTTGTAAAGAACGCGAATTAGGAAACTGTTTCCTTATCAAGATAAAAGTAATTCGGCCGACATGTGTGCAATACACTTGTGAGTGATCAGAAAATGAGGTCAATCAACCTAAGTAATCGTAGTGTTTACTGCTCATGACTTACAGCGCCCACACTGATAGAAGTTCGAAGGATACGGAATTTCAAATACGCCTTTGCAACACACACACACACACGCACACGCACGCACGCACACACACACACACACACACACACACACACACACACACACACACACACACACACACATAGTAGATTTCTTGGCACATAAAATATCAGAATCCAATAATGTATTTGTTATAAATATTACAAAAACATAAGCACACAGTCTCAATCTATAATTCTGTTCGTAATCTTACAGAATAGTATATTAGCATGAGAAATAGCCCATAAATGATAATGATGATGATGATGATAACTAATGAAGTTGCCATGTCTATACTCTTTCCTTCCTTCTCCGTAGGATTTATTCTTTAATTCCAGATTTCCCTCAAATCCCACAGAAAGTCCAATACTGTGCATTGAACTGTTCTAACATCGGTGTGTGTCTGTTGTTCAGTAAGAACTGCAGTAACCAGAGGAACATTCTCTTCCATAATCTGTGAGATGATTATATATAGGGTGGGGAGGGAGGAAGACCAGAATCTCTATTCTTTTTGTCGAATTTGATTACAAGTTGTAATATGTTCACCACAGATCCAGAGGACATGTAGTAGCCATTACATTATACAGAAGGAACGATCCTTTGTGATTAAAATCAGTATTGCTTTCCTATTCTGGAGGGAAATGTTTAAAGTAGAAATTAAAGCCAGATACTAATACGATTCAAACAGTATCTGTCAGTAGGGCCATTCTGTAATGTTGTGTATCGGTAGCAATATCTCGAGGCATTTCACTAGAGAGTGGAATGTAATTATTTGTCATCAGGAAGACCTTGAAATAAACCTGCAAGGGAAATGCGTGAGGAAAAGTCGATATGCGTGCGCGCGCAGACGCACACGCACACGCACACGCACACACACACACACACACAGTATATACATTTTTGTAATATATCGTGTCTTTAGATTTACTAACAAAGAATTTAATAATACAACTAGGAGAAACTTGTTAAATGTAGTTAAAAGATTCCGAAACAAACTTTAATATTTTCAAGCAACGATGTGTCTATTGGGATCAAATCCCATCCTTCTAGAGTTTGGACGATATACAGTGCTTTGAAGATATTTTCATAATATTAAGACCTTAATCACACTACTTATCTTCGTAGAATTTAATTCCTAAAGTGTGGAGATTATACACGAATAATAACCTACCGTCCAAACAATCTAGCGCAAAGTTTATTTGATCAAATAATTCTGGTTTGATTTTTATGTATATTTTAAATTTTAGAATATAAATAAAGTTCAAACTTTTAAGATAAAGATGCGGATATCACACCGAGAAATGAAAATCGTCTACAACCTGAAAACATTCACAAACACTCATATCCACAGTGAAGTTCGAACTCAGTTTGCAGGCTTGTATGGAGAGATTTATTTATCACTATTATCCAAAAAAGAAGTACCGTTGGTATGCTAAGGTTTTTAATTTTTTTTAATTTAATTATTAAATAATTGGGAAAGAGCCTTCGTAACTTAATCAGTATAGACGAAGCCCTTTGGTCGGAAAGACCTGCGTTTGATTCTCGTCAGTGACGTGAGGAACCTTTAACTGGTCTCTTTCGACTAAAGGTGAGTTAGCTGCTCTCATACGAAGGCAGAGTTTTTTTTTCACCCTGAAACTCGGGTTTTTCGTCCCCCCAGTGAACACACGCATACAGACATAGGACACACCGGGAGGTATAAGGCTAACAATCTTATCCTCGAGACGCTCTCAGTAGCAAGAATAGAAAACCTAGACACGTTAAAGGTAGAAGAGGAGGATTAATAAAGAACAAAAGAAATAATTGAAAAATCCTGTTCTAGAGACCGAACAAGAAACTTGTTCACACTGCTTTAGTCCTCTACTCAGTAGGTTGGTTGTGGTCTCACCCTGGTCATGAACGCGGATATACAACTCTCCACCAACGGGTTCTCTCATACTAATTTACATTCTTGCCATGCACCAGAAATATATAAAAAGAGAGAAAATAATCTTTTCATTAGCCATTAATAACATCGAACCAAGGCCTTATTTTAGAAAGCAACTCATAATACGTTTCACTAAACCTGCGTGCGAAGTCCTGACGTGGCTTGAAAAAGTTCCATGTTTAGCCTAAAAAAACCTCCCTCAATTTTTAATATCTGTTTATTGTCTTCTTTTCTTGTGCCAATATTTCCATACCGAATGATGATGATGATGAGTCGTATTCTCGGGAAACATTTTGGTTGTAAACTTGTCAATGAAGTAAGGGAGAGCTTTTATTACACACACACACACACACACACACACACACACACACACACACACACACACACACACACACACACACACACACACACACACACACACACACACACACACACACACACACACAGGGAGAGGGAGGGGTGTAGAAGATTACTTAAGATCGGGAATTAGTGTTTAAAATAATTGCAAAGCGAATCCAGGGACCAAAAATATGCGCAGCATGGGTAAATGAAAAATTCATGGACAGCAAATCTGAAGCTGGTGACCAATCTGTGGATAACACTAGAATTAGTAATCCAGCCATCCGGTGCTTATACCATCCAAATTTTAGTTTTATGTTTTAAATAAATATATATTTTGTAAGAAAATACCGAGCTTATCTTAGAATAGTGGAAGATGATTTTTGAAAAAAAAAAGAAAAAGCATCTCGTAGATTTTGACTCTCATAATTCGAAGATACACTTGAAACATCCCTAACCTAAGAGGACCAAATTACCACGTGAATACACGGCATATTTTTTCCTTCTTCTTTCAACCCTTTCTTTGTGCGTACATCTGCAGCGAAACGATAATTTTCCTGCAATTCTTCAAGGACGGCTAAGGGTGAATCAGCTTGGAGAAGTGCATAGAAGTGTAACGCGAAAAGTGAAATCGAGCGAAACACTCCACATTTTCAAGATAAGATTTTTTGTTAATAACTTCACAATAAAATAACGTACCACAGAAAAATTATATGTCCTCTCTTTACTTTCTCTCCGTATCTTAATATTTTATATTCTTTGGAACGTGTCCAATTTGCCTGAGGATATAAACTGTGCGCAAGACTAACAATAAACTCCTGGCTCGTTTTTGAATTGCGTTGGTCGTAAATAATAAGATGATAAAAGCAGAGCATGAAAAACTGTCTGTCCGTTCTTATTTTAAATTGCATTATGATGGGAGTATATTACAGAATGACTAATGCTATTCAGAGAAAGCCTGTTGTCGCGGTGAACAGGACCATTGCACTGTCAGAAGGAAGGTGAAGTTTTACTTGCACAAAATAAGTCATCAGCTGTTTACTGTAGCGATACTTCTCGCTATTAATAACTCCCGAACAAAAGGTTGCCTAACATTTTACTTCTTACACGGATAATGGCATTGTTTATTTAAACAGTTAAGTCCTAATGGAAGCAAACATATTCATTTAAACATGGCAGGCAACAATGAAGATGAGACGCGTTTCTGGCACAAAGTTTCAAATCTTCTTTTCGTATTAACTTTCACGAATTTCCAGTTGACCAAAGTGCAATTAAGTTGACTGGTCGTTGCTAAGGGAACAACGTTCTACGTTGTCATATAGCCACCGTTCAACAGCACTTGGAATTTGTTTCATGTAATTGATTTATTTATAATAGAACTTATCGATAGGGCGTGTTACTCCTTAATTTGAAAGTGATGCATGTTAAATACAACTTTCAATCTTCAATGATAAAAATTAACTTCCGTTACTTATCATTAGTCAAAATGACAGCTTTAGGAATAACGTTGAACGCCATTTGGATATATATATATACTGTATATATATATTATTTTTTGGGGGGAGCGGACTGAGTCCTGGACCCTTTAGCCTTCATATGATTGAAGAAAATGTTTGGATGGGGTGTTATTGAGCTAAAGGCTCTAGTCATGGCTAGGTAACAGCCGCAGTTAAAACTTCATTGGCTACAGCATTGCCATCTGTTACCCTGGGTGTCTCAAATTCCAAACCAACACCCATTTGGATATTACGCATTACGGTACTGACTTGATGGGTGAAGCATAAATGTTTTTCATATTTCCCTTTGTCTGAGAAGGAACGTTCTTTGAGTAGAGAAATTATTGAGCTTTAAGCTCGCCCTGGAAGGGCAGTGAGATTAACTGTGTTCAGCTGAGCATAGAATTGATTTGGGTCTTTTGTATTTGCAGAAATCTGCTTCATTATAGTCTGAAGCTTGCTTGATCAGTGGGTTCGGATGATTATTTGTCTTGGCGAAGAACTTTTCAGCTAGGTCGTGAAGGAGGGATGTGATGTAGGGAATGTTGACTTCTCTGTGAATCTGGGAATTTCTGATAAACCATGGGGCATCTAAACTCATTCTCAGACATTTGTTCTCTATTCTCTGCAGCTTTTGAATATTTGTGTTCGAAGTATGACTCCATGCAGGAGATGCGTAAGTGATGACTGGGCGTACTACCATCCTGTATATGAGTAGTTTGTTCTGAGTATCGAATTTACTTTTTCTGTTGACCATGGGGTAGAGCTGCGCTATTACTTTGGATGTCTTTGAACTTATGTGTTTTATATGATTGGTGAATTGTAGTTTTTTGTCGAGAATTACGCCGAGATATTTGACACTGTATTCTGCCATGGGATCTTAACTCCTAGTAAATATATATCTTCCTCCTTGATTTGAGGCTTCTTTCTAGTGAACAGTATGGCTGAACTCTTCTGTAGGTTTGCTTGGATCCTCCAATCCATCAACCATTTCTCTAGTGTGTGAATACTGTTTTGAATTTTTTTGATGGCTAGTTTGGGGCTGAGAGATCTTGCTATTAATGCAGTATCATCTGCATATAATGCAGTGATTGTTGAGCTTGGGTTTTGAGGGATATCAGCTATATAGATAGAAAACAGCAAGAGGGGCCAGAAGTGAGCCCTGCAACACTCCCGCCAGGATCTTGCGTCTGGTTGACACAGTTTCATTTATTTTGACTTGCATGAATCTGTCTTTGAGATATGAGTGAATTATTTTAACTAGATTAGTAGGCATATTGAATGTCTGTGTGGGTGTGACTGGTTCTAGGTCATCCTTTTGTTGTGTTATGGCCTGCCTGACTCGGCTGTGAATCTTGTAGATGAGATTGATGTTCAAATTTTCATAAGAGGGGTTGCATTGAGTTTCCAAGCTGTCTGCCAGAGCCTCTGCCTTTTCCTTGTCAGTATGGGCTATTCCCTTCTCGGTCTGAATTGGGGATAAAAGTTGCCTTTTAGTGCGGAAGGTTCTCAAGAACTTCCAAACGGAGTTGTCTTCTGGGTTTAATTTAGTTAGCTTAGATTCCCATTCTTGGTTTTTGATGATTTTGGAGGGCTCTCGGACTTGTCTGTTTAATTTATTCAAATTTGTTTTATCTTGCGGGGTTCTTGTGTTATGGTACCGCTTTCTGGTTTTGTTTTCAGTCTGATTAAATCCACGATTTCCTCGGGGATCCGACCACTAAGGTGAAAGACTGTAGTTTGGGTAACTGACTTTATTGCTTTTTTGATTTGGCTGGTAAGGTTGTTTGCAGCAAATTCTATCCCCTCTTTAGTGTGAATAGCAGGGACTGGGCCAATGTGATCAGTGAGAATTCTGGAGCGTTTGTCCCAAGATATGAAAGAGTGGGGAGGGGAGAATTGTTCTTGTGTACCAAGTTGAAGCAGAATAGGGTTGTGATCGATGAAAGTTCATTTAATGTTTCCAGCTGATATTGGTATCTGATGTTTTTGAGGATGACTATGCCAAGTACATCTGAGCTTCCAGCTGAGCTGTGATGGGTGGGCCCTGTGGGTCCGGCTACAACAATAGAATTTTGTGTTGAGTAATGGTTTAGAGTTCTACCTGTGTCGTTGATTGTGGAGCCAGGCTGTATGTTTGGGATTAAAGTCACTAGCCATGATGATGGAGTCTGTGAAGCCGAGAATGGTGTCCAAATCAGATACCAGTAATGGAATGATGGGTGGATTATATATAGCATAGATTTTGATATTGCCAGCATTGTTGGTATGAACTTCATTGCCTGTTATCTCTAGGTTCTTGATTTGCGGATTGGTCAGAAGATTGTGGCTTAGGTAGTTTTAAATGTATATGGCTGTTCCTCTTCCACTGCTGGTGAGTCTATCTGTTTTGTACATAATATAGTTCCGTAACTTGGGGTTATTAGCTGGCCTGAGATGTGTTTCATTTACTAGCATTATGTCAGGATTGTGTCTGTGAGTGAACTCTTGCAGTTCTAGGATTTTGTTACTCAGTCCATTGGCGTTCCATATAATGATCATGAGAGAGAGTTGTGATGGAAGTTTCTTTTATTCATCATTGAGGGC